>NW_023270314.1:6772819-6816158 GCF_011800145.1 Mirounga leonina | reverse complement strand
TAAATAAATAAATAAATAAATAAATAAATAAATAAATAAATAAATAATTACGAAAAGTAATGAGAGAGGAAATAGCCAAAGAAGATTCTCAGAATTATAATTCAGGCATGACTGGTATTGCCTTAACTGCAATGGGAAACACTGAACCTATTGGGAGGGAAGATGATGAATTCCATCTTGAACATAATGAATTTGAGTTGGCTGTGATTTACTGGCTGTGATTCAATAAGCAGGTGGTTATATGAGTCAGAAGCTCATGAATGAGGCATGGCATAGAACAAAGATGCAGAGTGCCAGAGTACATGCCACATAAAATCATGTGAGTAAATGGGATTGTCTAGTGAGCGATATAGAGTAAAAAAGGGAACAGCCCCTCCAGAATCTCATGCCAACATTTAAGGGCAATTAGAGGGAGATGAAGTAGGAGGAGGAACCCAAGAATGACCACAGAGGTAGGAGAAAAAACCAGAAGAGTATGGTGTCACAGGAGGCGTGGGGGAAAGAATGTTTTTAGAAGGAAGTAGTAGTCCAAAATTTCTAATTCTAAGAGATTGCGCCAAATAAGGACTTCAAAATAACAGATTAAAGAGAAGTTCATTGATAAATATAGGAAGAGCCATTTCTGTGGGGTTGAGGAAACTGATGCCAGCTGAGAATGAATTGAGGGCTCTTTTATTGTTGCCTTTATTTTGTTTTGTTTTGTTTTGTTTTGAAAGTGGGAAAGATGTGAGCCTATTTAAATATTAACATGAAAGGTCAAATACAGAATAAAAGTAATGCTTTATAAAGAACAAAGGCAGTGTGAGTGTGTGTGTGTGTATATATATGTAAAGATACAAGTTCCTGAGAAAATGGAATGGTATTAAAGAGATTAGTCTTAGAAAGGAGGAGGGGCAGTTCTTCAGCTGTATTAGAAAGGAAGGAAGAAGGGAAAAATTTAACATATTTAGTGACAAAAAATTTCTCATATTCCAATCTAAAGTCTATTGTATTTCACTTGAAGTAGGACAGATCATATCCTGAGAATAAAGAGGGAGACAGTGAAGCAAAATTTTGAGGGTTGGGGAGGTTTGAAAGCGTTATTCTGGAAAATGAGGGAGGAAGCTGACTAGAGAAACATAGAAAGAGTCTCTACCTAGTATAATGATTTTTCCCCAGCAACACCCAGCAGCCTTGAAGTAGACATGGAGCATGCAGATAGTAAGGTTCTGTCATTTTTTCCAACACTGGGTTTTTTTCAGGTAGACATAAAGGAAAATAGTACGAGAGAGTTTTAGGGTTTTAGCCAGATAATATGCAAAGCTTTATAGAGAAGAGACAATAGGATAGACAGAGAGAAAATAGACTTGCAGACAATAGAGAAGAGACAATAGGATAGACAGAAAAATAGACTTGCAGTACCAATGAACTTAATGGAGAAATATGGCAGGAGTACATGAGTGAGCAAGCTGTAAGGATAGGAGGCTACAGTCAGTGAATGGAATATATGATTTTGTGAGTTCAGAGGTAGAATAGTTTTAGGGGATAACAAGATCTAGAATATGGCTACAAAAGCAACAATTATGGACTATTGTTTGAGATGGTAAAGATATCCAGTAACAGACCAAGTTATTGGATGAATCATCCATAAGCATATTGTAATCATCTATGTCCCAAATTTAGGGACAAGGACAATTTTGACTGAAAAGGGAGATGGTGACCTAGGTGGCAAAGTGAATAAGAAGGCACAATCAGAAGGAAGATGGTATCTTGGAGAGGATTAAAGGATGGTGCAGCTAAATAATATCCATCCCAAAGGAGCTTTATTGGTGTTTAACTGTGGTCCCTAGACCTATAGGTACAAGATGTGAGAGTGAAGGGAAGAGATGTGACTGAGTTTTACAGAAAGCTTTGGGGCACCTGGGTGGCTCAGTTGGTTGAGCGTCCAACTCTTGGTTTCTGCTCAGGTCATGATCTATACAGTATAGTTCTATTATAAATTTGAATAATGATCTTTTTTTTTTTTTAAAGATTTATTTATTTATTTGAGAGAGCGAGAATGAGAGAGAGAGAGTACATGAGAGGGGGGAGGGTTAGAGGGAGAAGCAGGCTTCTTACTGAGCAGGGAGCCCGATGTGGGACTCGATCCAGGGACTCCAGGATCATGACCTGAGCCGAAGGCAGTCGCTTAACCGACTGAGCCACCCAGGCGCCCCAAATAATGATCTTTTAATGGACTTGGGCTTAGACATGTGTATAGTTACTCATTAGGCCACTTAGGCAACACGTCCTTATCTAGGGCCTGGACACATATCCTATAGGTGGTAATATACTGAAGGTATGGCCAGATATGAGTCTAAATAATATTCCAGAGGACTGTTCAGTCTTGACTTGGTCTCAGCAAACCACTAGGCTGATTCTTGGAAAAAACAAATGCCTAAAAAAAGAGAAATTTGTCTGTTTCTTCAAGTACTGCCAGGGCAGCTATGAAATTTCAGTGGACCTTGCTGGTAATAGGTACTTAACTGTTGTTTTCTCCTAATCCAGCCCAATAATTGCAATTCAGTTGTGGAATTGTTGTGGAATTATACTGTAGATTCGGACTCTACTTGATTTAGGTTAAACTTCTTGCAGACTCAGAACAAGAAAAAGATTGGCATGGGAGAGTATTAGTCTGGCATTTCTATATAATATAAATAGTGATATGAAATTCAAATCTTAGGAAAAGAGGGCCCATTGTATTCTAGCATGATGTAAATTTATTTATTTTGAGGTATATAGATATAGATAGATATAGATAGATATAGATAGATAGATATATAGATATATTTTATTTGCCTTTCCAAACTTATTCTAGGCTGCAGTCATCAGACATTATGATCATGGGATGACTGGCCTATGCTGCAGGTTTTAAAGGCAGTCTTTGTAGTGAGTAGCTTTTTGCATAAGTTCAAGGGCAAGGTCCTCCATCACTGGTACCTAAAGACAGAAGTGCTGCTTTTGTATTGGAGGCATCTGTTTCAAGTGATAAAGGGTTAAGGCAAGAAAAGTAGGCTAGGGTGTAGGTATAGGTAACTAGATCAAGTCTGAATTTTTGAAAGGCTAGTGTTCTGGCTAAGATCTAAACAAAATGCATTTCTTCCTGAAATGGTCTGATAGTGGAGCAGTGACTTCAGAGAAGCAATGTGTGATCTGCAAATAACTACAAACCACTCGATGTCTTTGATGGACTTGAAAGCTTGCTATTCATGGGTATCGGATACCTTACTGGGTATCACCAAAAACTTCTAATAAGATATAACTCAGAAATTTGGTATTCAGGTTTGCGAATATGTATTTCTTAGGTTTCACCCTTCTTCCAGATGGCCCAGAGTGACCTAACCAGGGGCGTCCGTGCCTAACATTTGTTTTTAAAATTTCCACCTACACACTGAGTGAATAAGTATTCCTGTTAAATATAATTTCTCTTCCTATCTTCCCTTTTCCTTAACCTAAATCCTTCATATAAGCTTCCCAATTTGTATCTACTTTGGGACCTCTTTTTCTTACCCAGCTCTGGGCAATTGATGTAATAATTTCTCACTTCTTCCCTCTGTTCTGTACAATGGATTAAATAAAATTTGTAAAATCCCATTTAAATTTATTTGCTTGTTTATATATTTTTATATATTTACATATTTTTAAGGCAGACCTCTAAGTAAATCATGCAGCTGGGTCTTTGGGACAATAGGCATTTCAGGATCTTGCAAACTTTTCAGAAAATTAATATATCATTTCTATAGAAGTTTTCACATAATTGTACCAAGCAGAAAGCAATTAATTATAAAATATTCTATAACATCATTTTGAAAGGAAAATTTTGCTACAAACTAAAATGAAAGCAGCTTTAAAACTCGCTCAAACTTAAATTACAGTACTTTGTTTTAAGGACATGGGGATTCATTTCAGAAGAGACTATTGTCTTGGGAGAAAAAGGAGAAGATTACATCTCCAATTTCAGTACTTCCTAAAGTCCATTTTCGTAGTTAAATCACCTTTATAACCTAACTAAGAATTGGTAGCCATATTATTTAAATGATGAAATTTGAGACTTTTTCTAACTAAATGTTTTCTGCTTTTTTGTAGAGGATCTCTGTCGAGAAGGCCTTATAAACCAGGAATAACTTGTGCTCGATGTAGCAAATATGACAGATGCACAGATTTTCTATGCAGTAAGATAAAGAAAATAACTTAAACATAAAAAAAATCCATAACACATTGGATGAAAAGAAAAATGAAGTGTTGAACACTAGTTTTTCATTGTCATGGGTTAATACTGTTCTTTTGATCAGAGTGGTGTTATTATATCAACAAAGGAAGGTTGAAACCATATCATCTTTAGATTTTTCTAGACCACATAGCCTTTTTTGCTCTCTCTTACCCTTTTCCTGCCCCTAGAAACCTACCACAATGTCTGAAAGAAGGAATGGGAAGGAACAGTTATTTCTAAAGAAACTTGCCAGTTAATTCCTGAAATAGCAGCCTGTTTGAGAATGACTGCTCCAGAGGATAGGATATTCTAAAATATTTATAAAGAGAAAAGAAGTAAAGTAGCACACATTTAATAGCCTTTTCTTTTAGTTTTTTTCCTCCAAAATATTCAAAAGATAAAAGTAGAGAATATGTTTGTTTAAATTTTTTCTTTTAGTTTTTCCAAACATAAGAGCGTGTAATCCAAAAGTACAATCACCCCTGGAATATATGATGCTTAGAAGAATGTGTTAGGGGATAAATTGAGACAGTAAGGGGCACACTGTGATTTTGTGATAAAGAAACTAATGGACAATTTCATCATAATGCCACTCTGATATGAATCCACCTTAACATTCTTGCCTTTGCTTCAATTGAATCAAGATGAAAAATCTTTCTCTTCCTCTTCCCCTTTTCTTTCTCCTCCTAAAAAAATTCAACCCTAAAACCATTAAGTAGGTCAGAACAATGTAGGCATCCACACAGAGGGCCAAGGAATGTGACATATTAGAGCCTAAGCAGAATGACAAGGGATTCATATACGGTGCGGTGGACATGAAGAGACAGACTAAGCAGGGTGAGGACAGTGTCCACATGGGGGTAGAGTCTTATATAGGAGCCTAAGGCCTCTATGGAGTGAAATGGGTGTCCATGAATGAGGTCAGACTTGGGGTATCAGAGACATACCAGGATAAAGGGATCTCCATACCAAGAGGGCTCAGTACATAGTATCTGAGCCTAAGTATGTGGAGGAGGGCATCAGCATGGGGTGGGAGTGAGAAGCCTGGCATATAGTATCAGAGACTGGGCAGGTAAGGACTACATCCATGGAGGGATGGTTCGGCATTGGTTGTTAGAGCCTAAGCAGAATGTGGAAAGGATTTACATATAGGGGTGGCCTGGTAAGAGGTATTAAAATCTGTGCAGATAAGGGGGCATCCATGTTTAGAGGTAATTTCACATGAGGTATCAGAGTCCAAGCTAGGTGAGGAAAGCTTTAATGTGGGGGAGGTGGCCTGGCACTGGAGGGGTCAGAGCCCTAGTGGAAAAAGGAAGGAATCTACACACTGGAGAAGCCCAAAGCTGGGTTTCACAGTCTGAGCAGGGTTGGGAGGGATCCAAGTGGAGGATCAGCCTAGAGGTTGCCAGATTAAATACAGGATGCTCAGTTAAATTTGGACTTCAGGTAAAAAAAATATATATATATATTTTTTAGTATAAGTATATTCCAAATATTGCATGGGATATACTTGTCCAAGAAATTCTTTGTTGTCTTCTGCAATTTGAATTCAACTAGGCATCCTATATATATTTTTTAAGTTTTTATTAAAATTACAGTTAGTTAACATACAGCATAATATTAGTTTCAGGTGTACAATATAGTGATTCAATACTTCATTCAACACTCCGTGCTCATCACAACCAGTGCACTCCTTAATCCCCATCACCTATTTAACCCATCCCCCACACACCTCCCTTCTGGTAACCATCAGTTTGTTCTCTGTAGTTAAGAGTCTGTTTCTTGCTTTGCTTCTCTCTCTCTCTTTTTTTTCCCCTTTGCTCATCTGTTTTGTTTCTTAAATTCCACATATGAGTGAAATCATATGATATTTGTCTTTCTCTGACTTATTTCACTTAGCGTAATACTCTCTAGCTCCATCCACATATTTTTATTTGCTAAATCTGGCAATCCTACAGCCAGATGTAGGGTGTAAGAGCCCAAGCAGAATGAGGAGGGCACCCATGTAGGGGAGAGAATAGAGGCAATAATGAAAATTGGAAACATACTGGGGATTGATTAAAAAAAACAAATAGATTAAGGATAATGGAAGCCAGTTTTCTCACTGTCAGAGAATGGAGTATAAATATGTAAAGGAAGAAAACAAACATGAATCTTATGATGAATTGAGCTCTGAGATGGTTTTGGAGCAGTGGCCTCCCACCCCCAAAGGAATGAGCACAACTAGCACCCACATCTTGGTTTCCAAATTCTAGCCTGCAGTAAAAGAAACAAGGGCTCATTGGAGAAAGGTCCCAGGGCTGGGGCAGGGAAAATATCAGATAAAGCCGGATCATCTTTTTATACCTAAAAGCAAAGAAGTGCTCAAAGAGTGATGGGGACATATAGCAAAATGGACACACAGGACACAGAAGACCTCTTAAAGGGCTCTCCGTGATCAAATCTGGGACAATTTGAGTCCTGAAATAAAAATAATAATTGATTATAACTCATTGGATACAACAGGAAACTATGATTCATACTAATATAAATTAATAAATGAATAAATTAAAAGTTTGATGAGGAACAATGTATTACATAGTTCCAAAGCAACTCCCCATAAAAATATTTAATTACTAATGGGAAAAGAGTAATTTCACAATGGAGCAGCCTAGCAGACACCACCCTAATAAAGTGATCCATGTGAACATCATCAGCAATGGGAAAAATCAAAACCAAAACCCTGCACCACCTGAGACGGTGCAATGAGAATAGCACAGCATCACTTCTGTGATACTCCTGCCAAAGATGCACAAACAAGTCCAATCACAGGGAAGCGTCAAATAAGTCCAAATTTCAGATTTGTCTAGAAAAAAATTGAAGATTTGTCTGCAAGATAACTAGCATGTTATCTTCAAAATATGTCAAGGTCATGAATGTCAAAGACTGAAGCACTGTCCCAGACAGAAGACTATAAAGAGACATGAAAACTAAATGTAATGCATGAATCTGAACATGATCTTTTGTTACAAAGGACACTCTTAGCACAGCTGGCAAAAAATGGAATGAAGTCCAAAGATTAGAAGGCAGTAATGTAACAATGTTAATTTCCTGATTTTGTTGGGTGTATTACGGTCATGTAGAGAATGGCCACTTGCATTAAAATGGTTCAAAATAAAAGTTATTTGTACTGTATTGCAACTTTTTTCTAAATGAGGGATTCTTCTAAATTAAAAAAATATGTGTTAATGCAAAATCTAAGGAAAGCAAATCAATTTGAAGTTTTTTGTTATAGTACAGGGGAGAGATGAGGTTCATACTGGAGTATTTGTAAGAGAAATAGAGATGATGAGACAAATTTGATTAATATTTATGGGACAAAATTAGCAAGTCTTAGAGACTAATTTGATATAGTGATAAGAAAAAGAGTCTAATATAAATATCAAATTTGGTGCAATTGATTGAGATATGAATTATATGAAGAGAGAAGCTATGGAAAATAGATGATGGGTTTTGATCATCGTTAGCTTTAAATACCTGTTTAATATCTGAGTATATAAGATTCATAAGCTTAGGGTACAGATCAGGGCTCTATTTCAGAATCATGAGCATGTAGACAAGTCTAAAAATATAAAAAAGGAAGAACTCATCCAGGTACCGTACACAGAGAAAGAAGAATAATATACTAAGAATAGGATCCTAAGGGGGGAAATAAAACAATGAGAAATACTGAAAGAGAATGAGGGAAACAGTAGATGGGGAACAAGGAGAAAATGATACCCCAGTGTTCCCTTTCATTAAAGTGTACTTATTGAATTGGCAATATGGGAGAACATTAAATCTGGGTTTCAAAGTCTGAGCCAGTTGGGAGGGGGTCCAAGTGGAGGATTAGCCTGTAGGTTGCCAGATCAAATACAGGGCGCCCAGTTAAATTTGAATTTCAGGTAAACAAAAATATTTTTAATATATCTCAAATATACTAATGAAGAACTGAAAATCACATTGAAAACAGCACAAGGAACCAAAAACACTGGAAGATACAGGAAGGGATATGGAGGTCAAGCCTAAGAAATGCAAGCAAGAAATTTAAAAGATTAAAGAGAAAATTATAAATAAGCACTGATAAATCAGATTCAATATGTGAATAATTGGAGCCCCTGAAGAACAGAACAAAAATAATAGAACAGAAAACAAAGCAATAGATAGATATACAGATATTTAAAGAAACAATAAAAAATCTCAGAAATAGAAATTCTTGAATCTAAACATTGAATGCCTACTATGGAATGTAAACTGGAAAAAAATAAGAGGTTCCTCAAAAAATTAAAAATGGATCACATGATCCAGTAATTTCACTTCTGGGTATTTATTTGAAGAAAATGAAAACACTAACTCAAAAAGATATATGCACCCACATGTTCATTGTAGCATTATTTACAATAGCCAAGATATGGAAAGAATCTAAGTATCCATTAATGGATGAATGGGTAAAGAAAATGTGTTATATCTATATCTATATATACACACACACATACACACACACACAATGGAATACTATTCAGCCATATAAAAAAATGAAATCTTGATATTTGTGACACCATGGATGGCCCTTGAGGGCATTTTGCTAAGTGAAATGTCAGAGAAAGAAAGATACCATAGGATCTTGCTTATATGTAAAACCAAAAAACCAACAAACACAAAAACCAAGCTTATTGATACAGAGGATAGATTGGTGGTTGCCAGAGGTGCAGGTGGGCAGTGGGCAAAATGGGTAAAGAAGGTCAAAGGTAGAAACTTCAACTTCTAGTTATAAAATAAATAAGTCATGAGGATGTAATGTACAGCATAGGGACTATAGTTAATGATAATGTATTGCATATTTGAAAGTTACAAAGAGAGTAGAATTTAAAAGTTCTCATCACAAGAAGAAACATTTGTAACTATGTATGATGACAGATGCTCACTAGATTTACTGTGGTGATCATTTCACAATAAATACAAATATCAAATCATTATGTTGTACACCCAAAACTAATACAATGTTATATGTCAATTATACCTCAATTGAAAATAAATAAATAAATAAAAATACAAACAACAACTTTTTAAAGATAAAAAAGAAAGAAAATGCATATTATGTGCCAGGAAAAAGTGATGCAAAATAGTCTCCATTTAGACCCTGATTAGTAAATTAGAGGAAAATAAAGAATCCTTTAAACATCCAAACCAAAATGTAAAATAATTCATTAGAGTTTAATAGTCTGGGTTGAGTCAGGAAAGCAGCCACTTTAAATATTTTTTTTCATTTTAAATATTCTGACAATATAGTGTTTAACATAGAAAACAGAGCTTACGTGAATGGTGTAAACTCTAGGGGAGCAAAGATCACAGAAGTTGCTATGAAAAGGCAGAGAAACTGTAGTTAAAAGGTCAAAGAAGCAGAAACAGAAGACCTCTTAGCCTTAAGCACCAAAATAGGTGGTTCTCAAAAGCTTACAAGAAAATTGCTGCAATTCTCAAGAATCTTTGAGAAAGCTCCCACCAAACTGTATCAGTGTTTGACAGCAAAGCAGATAGTTAGTTTCCCATTCTACCAAGCAGCCACTGTGATTCTCACATCTGTTTAGGTATCTGGCGAACAACCACCCCTGGAGAATAATAATGGTTTCCACTTCTCTTAAATCTTCCAAAGTTCACTTGCATCCCTGTCATTGGCAAACTCTAACTTGAAGCTATACAAAGGAAGGAATTCACAGAAAGGTAGTTAGTTCCTGATCTCAGGTCTGCAACACAGGATCAGCTTTACACCAGTGCGGTAGAATGCTGCATTGGCAATTGACCAGCCTGCACATTTTGGCTGTCATGAAACTTTTCAATAATAACAGTCAATGCCAAGAGACAGTGGAATAATTCCTATATTGTCCTTAATGCTGTACATAAATTCAGCTAAACCTACTATTCAAGTACAAGCAGATAGACAAATCTTGTGGGAACACCAAGAAATTTGTGGTACATAGTTCTCACAAGCACATTCTCAATAAACCCCTAGAAGCTTTCACCAAAAAAAAGAGATGAATGGAAAATGAAAAGCTGCACTGGAAAAACTATAAGCATTGAGACTTAATTAATAGACAAAGACTAAATTCTGAAGGCTATAATACAAGACAAAATGTAAATATAATAAATTTTGGCAATATACAAATGATATAATTAATAAAACTTGGGAGAAGAGAGAGAAAAATGTGCTTAATTTCCCCATCTTTTATAGCAAGGGGCCAAAAGATACTATTTAAAGCTGATAAACAATAGAGATGTAAGTAGATTTAAATGTATTTAAATATTCAGTCAAGTGCAAAAGTAAAAGAAGAATGTAATCGATGGAAAATAGTGATAACAGATGAAGGAAAATGCAAATAAGAAATATGCTAATTACATCATTGCTCAAACTAAGTGATCAATAGATACACATACACGGAATGAAGTAGAGAAAATACAGACTGTGTGGTAAAAGATTTTTTTTAAAAGGAGTGCTAAAATAGAAATCATTGCATAAAATATGAGGGAAAATAAGACCAAGCACAAAAAGCTAAAATAACCTCAAAGATCCAATAGGGCAGTTCATCTCTAGGATTATCTGAAGAGTGATTTCTAAATTTTCTTGTAAGGGTAGTGTCAATGGCAAGACAAAGCCTCTGGTTGCCATTGGGTTCTCTATGTGTGAGAACTAATTTATCCTTTCACTTTCCTTCCTAATGGAATCCAGGAATGATTTTCTGATCTTCTCTACCCCAGTCAGCAGAGGGAAGGAAATTTGTTTCCTGAAAAGTATTTTGAAAGCAATGGACTAGATAGCAGAAACAATGAATACCAAGCTATAGAGTTAACTTTGCCATGTAGGAAATGAAGAGCAACTAAAAGCCCCTGAGAATAAGAATTGGATGAGGAAAGTGAGTAAATTCAGAAGATTAATTTGGATAATGATCTGGGGAAAAAAAGAGAGATGCAAGTAAAAGATATTATAAAATCCTAGAATGGTAAAGCTGGAAAAATCTTTAGGGCACAGAAGTGAAGTGATTCATACAAGGTGACAATGATTTAGAGACAGAATTGGTAATAGAATCCACACGTCCTCATTCCTATACTTCTATGTTCTCCCTAGCAGACTAGGCTGACTTTTACTAAAAGAGAATATATTGTATTTTATGATGGGCTAATGGTTGGAGGAGGCACATCAAAGATGGCAGCATGATACCTGTGGACTAGGAGAACAGTGTCATTATTTTTAGAAAAATTATTTTATTTCTAGAGAAAGAAGGAATTTTATGTAATTCTTTATGGACTTTCTTTTTCTTTTTAGGTAATGCAGATCGTGACCAATCCGTATGTATGTATTGTTGTCCTTTATTTCTTGGACAATTTAACTACCTTATGCAAAATCCAGCTTTCAATTTTGCTTCTTTATTTACAGATTACCGATTCTGGTATCCCAGATGGGAAGTTCCCCGGCCAATTGTGTGTGATCCACTGTGCTTATTTATTTTCTTTCTGAGAATGCTATGTTTTTCAATATGTATCATAGTTGTTTTGATAATACAGTCTCGGTTTCCAAATATATTATTGGAAGAAGAGATGATATTTGCCCCTGAAGTAACTGAGGTAGAGCCAGAAAAGTTACAGGAAGAAGACAGGGAAAAGGTGGAGGAAGTGGGGGAAGAGGAAGGAGATAATGAAAAGGAGGAGGGAAAGGAGGAGAATGGAGAGGAGGAAGGGGTGGAGGAAGAGAGCTTAGATTTACCACCATCATAGGACAAATGTATAATACAAAAACTAAATAAATAAAAGCAAAAAATAAAACACTGAGCTTTAACAAAAAAGAATATGTACAAACCACTACTGCAATACCTTTTATTCTCTTCTCTTTCTTATATTTGTTCAACAAATTTAAATTTGAAAAACAGAAACAAATAAACAAAAAACATGTTTTTTATAGTAAGTATTGTAAGGCAAGCTCTTGGACACTAAGAGTAGGTAAAGATGTGATGACAGAAATACTAAAAAAGATTTGACCAGTCTAATTAGTTTTAAGATTTGACTGTGTTATCCTTATAAAGGAAGGAATTCCCATTTTCTAAATATGTTTCTCTCTGTGTGTTTTAAATATTTCTTAAATGGGTTAATAAGTTTCTCAAGTATTAAGGTGCCTAGGATCATTCCAACTCAAGATAACCATTTAATAACCTTTGGTTTTGTTATTTTTATCATTACTGTTATAGTTGTTATTTTTTTATTTTATTTAAAATCAATTAATTATTATTATAGTTGTTATTGATAGTGGTGATGATGGTGGTGATGATATTGACCATGGGATATCAAGGCATTGAATATCATTATGTATATTTATATTGTGTGTGTTTGAAATAATTTAAGTGGTACTTGTACATGCTGTTAGGAGATAAATTTTTATTTCTACTTCATGTTTAATATTTCATTAAAGCCTTGTAATTCTTTATTAGGCTATATAATTTGTTGCCACTAAGGGCAAATAAATGTCAAAAGTTTAATTATTTATGATTGAGCAATTTGGCTGCTTCCAAATTTATGTGGTAAAATAAAATAAAAATTTAAAAAGTTATTTACTGGCAATTATTTAATATGTACAGTATAAGTTCATAAATTAATAATATAAAATAACTACTTACTATTTGTAGTACTAATAAATGATCTGAATAAAAATACCTAACATAGCACACATCAAATGGTATAAACTCCATATTTATTAACTTCAGTATATTAGAAGACTATTCTTAAATGGGGCAAGGTGAGAATTATACAAAAAAGCCCTGCATATATACAATTTCTGTGTAGTCAGCCTCTTTTCTAACCAGCTTCCTAAGAAAAAGCCTTAGGTAGAGAAAAGAGCTGATTCTCTACAGTGCTTTTATTTATTAGTATTTTCTGATATTTATACACTACTTCATAGCTTCCAAAGTGCTTTCACATAATTCTTTAATTCCCAAAACCACTGTGTGGAGTTGGCCTTGCTTCCATTTTTAAAAATGAGAAGACTGACTTTGAGTTTGTGAAGTGTTACAACCTAGGACTGAAAACAAATTAATTTCTGGACATTCTGATGCATTTATAAGTGTAAATTCTTCATGATACCACGTTCAGTTCCCACTATGACTAACTTACGTATCTGTATATCTAACTTCTACTCATCTAACTTTACTCTTCAACATATTCTCCAGGTGATTCCACGGAATATGATTGCTATAAGCCACTTTTTTTTTAAAGATTTTATTTATTTATTTGAGAGAGAGAGAATGAGAGACAGAGAGCATGAGAGGGAGGAGGGTCAGAGGGAGAAGCAGACTTCCCGCCGAGCAGGGAGCCCGATGCGGGACTCGATCCCGGGACTCCAGGATCATGACCTGAGCCGAAGGCAGTCGCTTAACCAACTGAGCCACCCAGGCGCCCAAGCCAGTGGTTCTTAACTGGAGGCAATTTTGCCACCTTCCTTCCAGGGACATTTGGCAAAATCTGCAAACGTTATTGAAGTTGTGCCCAGGAAGGTACCACTGGTATCTAGTGGAAAGAGGCCAGGAACGCTGGTAACAATCTTACAGTGCCTAGGACAGCCCCCACAGCAGAGACTTATCCTGTCCAAGATACCACCAGTGCCAAGGTTGAGAAATTCTGCTGTTGGCTTACTTCCACCCTGGACATGTGTAAATTATGGATGTATTGTATATGTTATTGTATTTCCTTAATTTCTCATTTTTCTAAAAATTTGTTCTCTCATTTTCTTTCCTACCCTTCTTACCTCACCTTTTTATATCCACAAGTTACCATGGGAACATCATTTTGCTTTTGTGATTCTGTCTCCTTACTTTGGAGATGGTCTGCTGACCACAGGTGGGTGCAATCATAGGTTTTGGCGTGGAGATCCAGACAGACATTCAAGACAGATTCTCCTTGGTGGCAAAAGTTTTTTTTTTTTTTTTAAAGATTTTATTTATTTATTTGAGAGAGAGAGAATGAGAGAGAGCACATGAGAGGGGGGAGGGTCAGAGGGAGAAGCAGACTCCCTGCCGAGCAGGGAGCCGGATGTGGGACTCGATCCCGGGACTCCAGGATCACGACCTGAGCCGAAGGCAGTTGCTTAACCAACAGAGCCACCCAGGCGCCCAGTGGCAAAAGTTTTAATAGGTAAAGCTCTGAGGCTGTTTAGAAGACTGCATGGAAAGAAAGAATGAATACAGAGAAGCAGTGAGTGGCTGTTGTCCCTGATGCCTAGTTTTATCCCAACCTTTCACATGTATTTTTTTTTTTCCCCAGAATATATCCTATTTCCATCCAGTAAGGTTTCCTTACATTATTTTTAGTTGGATTCTGTAACTGACTCAATTAACAGGACATTACTATAAAGATATTTTCATTAAAATGTCCATTATTGGGCACGTGAGTGGCTCATTCGGTTAAGCATCTGCCTTCGGCTCAGGTCATGATCCCAGGGTCCTGAGATGGAACCCCACATCAGGCTCCCTGCTCAGCGGAGAGCCTGCTTCTCCCTCTGCCTGCCGCTCCCCTGCTTGTGCTCTCTCTCTGTCAAATAAATAAATAAAATCTTTAAAATTAATTAATTAATTAATTAAAATTATTCTGAAACGGCATTAGCAATAATGGCACTAAAACTCAGTATGTAAAGATCCTTCATGGCATCAAGTGGTCAAAGGAATAGAGTGTCTTTTTAAGTTTTATTTCCTAAGTCTTGGTTCTTGGTATCATCTCCATCTCTCCCAGAACCATATACTCTATGTGCTTAGAATACTTACTTTTATCTTTATTACACAAGTTACAGGTTGACTCCCTGCATAAGGGATCATTAGTATGAACCCCAGAGATGTCAGGGGAAATTACTCTTACTCAGTTTCCATGGCACTGAGTTTCAGGAATATACTTTCACCAGGATGTTCTGACCTAAATGGTCTTGAGTGGTGAATGACCATTTGGTTCATTCCTTAAAGTATTATATATTCCATTTTGCATTATAAAATTCTAAGACTGTTGAAATGTTCCTGGCACTAGTAAGGTAATCTCCAACGAGTGTCTATACTACATTACGTGTAGTATATACTTGCCCTTGGTTTAGCTAAGGGTTTGATCAAGAAAGTGTCAGAGTCAGTTCACTTAGTCAATAAATATTAACAAAATATTAGTGATCCAATACTATCTTGAGCCCTTCGTTTAAATGGTCAAGGATCAAGTATGTTATTCCTTAAAACTAGATAAAGGTAAAGATTGTTGGGTTTTCTATAGGTTCCTCAACTCCCCATAACAACTACATTGCTGGATGGTAATAGACACTACAAAAAGAGAGGCTGGGGAAGAACAAGAATGAATACAGAATGTTCACAGGAACAACACACAGCAATGGGGAAGGAACTAGATAGAGTCCTAAGGGTTTGGTGACTCTAGAGGGGGTAGGGGGACTTGCAATTATTTAGCATAGCCGTGAGCCCCTTCCACAACATTCAGTATAATGTTGCTGGGAAACCAGGTTGGTCAGAAGTGGTGGGCTGGAGCAGAGTGGAGGGCATTGGATCTTTTCTTTCCCTTCCATAGCAAAAGCAATTGCCAAAAACACATGCCCACTCAAATTCAAAGTACTGCCTGAGTGAGGGAAATTTATTATGGGCAGTATTAGATAAGATCTCTAAAAATATTTGAAATCTGAGGAATATTATTGATATTCCTGTTATTAAACAGATTTGATAGACTTCAACGTTGGAGTGAGACATCTGATGGGATGCTAGCTTGTGTAATGTTCTATTCCTGTGGATCAGACATTCAAGAAACCAACACACAGTGGTGTTGGCTAAGACTCTGAGGGCAGGAAAGTCACACCCATACCCAGAAAAGATGTCAGAATAAGTGTCTATTTCAGTGAGAATGAACCACTGGCTTTTCCGGATGGAAGGAGCCCAATGTAGTCAACTTGCCACCAAGTGCCAGTTAGTCTCCTCAAACAATAGTGCCATGTTAGGGACCCAGAATTCATCTCCATTGTTGGTAGATTCTATATACAGAGGTACCTGGACCAACACTGATAAATGAAAGTCTATGCAACTGGATCTATATGTGGCATCCATGCATTCTATTTGTCTGCCCATCATGCTAATTCTGGGTGGGCAAAGGAAAAAATCTGGTTAATGTCAACTGATGAATTATTTCATCTACTTTGTCATTTGATGCATCTGGTGGGCAATAATCTGTAAAAAAAATTTCTGCCTACCATTCCCACTTCTTTATTTCCATTCACATGCCTCTGCCCCAGACCCTCTTATTTCTGACCTTTCAATCCTTTTCCTTCCAAACTCCTAACCTACAGCTAGATATTTGCTATGCTCCATGTGTCCATATTGATTCTCATCTCAAGCCGCTTGTACTTCCATACAAAGTGGATAGTCAGGTCTACCACTCAAAGTTCCACCCTGAAGATTTTCTCTTACTGCTGCCTTTCAAGGCTATAATGCAGTCATTGTCCATTTTCTGCTTGCACCCACATTTTGGGCCAACTAATAAATTAACATTTGGCTTTTAAAAATTACTTTTACCTAGATGTACAGGACACCCCCTCAATATAGTCACAAGTGTGAACTGAGATGGGGTGCTGGTATAACAGTGGTGGGTGAAATGGAGGTCTAGGTTATCTGCTCATGTAGCTTACTCATGCCCTGTGGTCCCACTTGGATTTGATTCCATGATGATGCTTTGGTTCAATGTCAACTCAGATCATGTGTCCATCAGTTTCCCAAATGTGTGGATATTCCCCCTTTCAAATATATATTCATTGAAGTAAATGTCCATGGGTTCCTTTTGGAAAATACTCAGAAATTCGTTAAAGTGCATATTAGTGGCCTCCTAGGAACTCAGCCACCTCTTCAGTGGTTTCCTGTATAAAAATTGGCTTGGTTCCAGTAACTAAGCAAGGGATCATGATTTCTTACCACTTGCTTCATTGGATCACTACTGAAACCAACTGTGCCAGTTCAGATCCTCCTGAAGCCAATGTCAAGACAGAATTAGAAGTATAAGAGGTTCATTATTTGATGCCTGTAAAACTTGAGGTATCAAAGAATATAATATGAGAAAGAGGGGAAAAAAAGAGTAACTTTGTAGTGGAGAAACCTGATAAATACTACGACAGCCAGGTGATCAAGATCAATATCAACAATGGTAAGTCATGTTAATAGCATGTATCCTTGATATGGTATGATGAAAATGGCATTTTACCTCTATAGTCTTCTTCCCCAAAATACTGGAATCCCAGTCAAATCATGAGAAAAACATCAGAGAAATCCCAATTAAGGGACATTCTATAAAATACCAATACTTCTAAAAACTTTCAAAACTTTCCTTATCTCAAAAAAAAACCCAAACTTTCTTTAATTCATCAAAAATAAGGAAAACCTGAGAAACCATCAGAACCAAGAGGAGTCTAAACCTAGACACAAGACTACTAAATGTAAGATGGTATCCTGAACAGGATCCTGGGACATAGGAAGTACATTAGGTGAAAACTAAGAAAATCTTAATAAGTATGTGCTTTAGCTAATGAACTTGTATCAATATTGGTTCATTAATTGTGACAAATGTACTGTAAGATGTTAATAATAGGGGAGAGTGGGTGTGAGGTATATGGGAACTCTGTACTGTCTTCACAATTTTTCTGTAAATCTAAAATTGTTCTAAAATAAGGTTTTTAAGAAAATTAAAAAATTATGGGACATGAAAATTACATAAAATTCAAATTTCACTGTCCATAAATAAAGTTTTATTAGAATACAAAAACACACACAAAGGGCTGGGAGAGAGCATTAGTAGATAGGGAAAGCCTTCAGACTATAATGCAGATCTGACACCTGTAAAATTCAGTCAGAAAAAGGCTCAGACCACAGTGCAACTCAGAAAAATCTCAGCCCAAACAAGGCGGGGAGCTGTGGTGCAAAAATCCCCTATAGAGATCTTTCGTGCTGGGAGAAGTATGTGTTGGGCAGTGTTGTCAGAATTTCAATCTAAAATTAAACCAGAGGGGGAAAACAAATAAATAAATAAATAAAATCAAACCAGAGGATACAAAATGGAAAAAATCTCATGCATGTCCCCTCAGGAGCACAAAACTTAAGGACTGAGAGACTCATTTCCCATAAACAGAAAACTGATATTATTGGAATTTTTAAAAATGATACAGGGCGCCTGGGTGGCTCAGTCGTTAAGCGTCTGCCTTCGGCTCAGGTCATGATCCCAGGGTCCTGGGATCCAGCCCCGCATCGGGCTTCCTCCTCCACGGGAAGCCTGTTTCTCCCTCTCCCACTCCCCCTGCTTGTGTTCCCTCTCTCGCTGTGTCTCTCTCTGTCAAATAAATAAATAAAATCTTAAAAAAATAAAAAAATAAAATAAATAAAAATGATACAGGGTTTGCCTTATATCAACCTTGGGAAGTTTTGCTAATAGTTCCCAGAAGAAAAATGACCCCAGTCGGTTGGCCTTGCAAAATAAGCTGAATTGAGCTTTGTTTGTATGACTGGATGGGTTTTGTCTGCTCAGGGAATTTTCAAAACTGGTCTCTGTTTTTGATTTTAACAGATGCTAAGTGAACTTTCTCCTCTTTACATCTCTGCCCATAAATACAGACTACCGCAAATCCTCAACAGAGGATTGCCTGTGACTTGCTACAGTTTGCATGTTTTGAATTGCAATTCCTTTGCTAATTCCCAAATAAACCAGTCTTTCCGGCCATTTTGAGCCAGCATCGGTTTACCTCGTTATCTAGGTCGATAGCAGAAATGGATTAGTGCAGCTGTCATTCTCAGTCACTGACCACAGTTACCCAGGAAAAGTGGAGCCTTGGCTGAGATGCTGTAGCCAATTCCACAGTTCTGCGGCTGGGGACCATCAGCTAACCGCACGCCTTGTGACAGGTTCTATCTTGATGAGAGATCTGAGCGATAAGCCCTTGCGCGGCCACAGTAGGTAAAGAAGATTCGCCTACAGTGGCTAACACTTCACATGGGTCAAAGCAGATATGCAGCGAATCTCACAGCTTTTAAGATTTAAAGGAAAAGATAAGGGGGAACCAATTGTTAAAAAAAAAAGGTGGGGAGGCAATTCTGATTAGAGTGTGAGATTAAACTCTCCTCCATAAGGGAAATAATTCCTGGAATATGATATGAAAATTCCAATTGACAGGCAGGCGAGGAAGGTCTGAAACCATGTGATGACATCACAGTATAAGGGCCTGAGGATCAGTAACAGAACTTTCCTGGGTTTCTGGGTACTGGGCTTAATGTGCAATGTAGCTCAGATCCTAGGGCATGAGCCATATGTCAATATTGAGGGGAGAGAAGGACACAGCGGTAAGAGTGAAAGGTGTTAGGCTAGCCAGTTCTGTTAGGAGGAATACCAGAGCTCATCCATGGTAAGGATGGTGTGAGTGAGTTGGGAAACCCGCTGCTGCCACTGAGCAAGGGTGGGTTCTTTACTTGGGAGCCTTGGAGTAATCCAAGCTGAAAGGCATGGGTGAGTTTAAGGACTCAGACCCTGGGGGACACAAAAGGAAATTGTACTTCTGGCAGAAGACTGAAGGAGGGCTGCAGGAAAGGACATTGCATTTTTTGCATTAAGAATACTTGATCCAGTTATTCACCATTTTCCCTTTGAAAGGCAATCATATGCATTCTACTGGGTTGAATGCTTGGTTGAGACTTTATTAATAAGGGACTCCAGTGATTTTAAGATCAAAGATGCCAGTAAGCACCTGGGCATTGTCAGAGAAGCATTTAAATTAAAAACAGGCAGCTCGTCAAAATGACCCGATTAAATGGAAAAGATACATTCAGATACCTGTTTGTAAATAAGGGGAAGCCATTTCCCTAGGGCCTAGAAGATGATTTGCTTCTGACCTTGAAGGCTTGTTCCCCACTATATGAGTTTCTATGTGCAGAAAGAAAAAACAAGATAGAACTTGATTTGTGGATGGCAATGCTTGATTGATAGAGAAGATTTGTTTCTGAAATAATGCCAGCTAACAATAAATTTCTAGTAAAAGAAAAAAAGGTGCGTAATTTGGGCACCTAGGTGGCTCAGTCAGTTAAGCGTCTGCCTTCAGCTCAGGTCATGATCCTGGGGTCCTGGGATCAAGCCCTGCATTGGGCTCCTTGCTCAGCTGGGAGCCTGTTTCTCCCTTTCCCTCTGCCCCTCCCCCTGCTTGTGCTCTCTCCCTCTCTCTCTCCCTCTGTGAAATAAATAAAATCTTAAAAAAAAAAAAGTGCATAATCAGCAATATGGACAGTTATATACAGTATATCTAACACAAACTCTTACTGAGATAAATAGATAGATAGATAGATAGATAGATAGATAGATAGATAGATAGATAATAGATAGATAATGATTCAGTCAATGACCAGTGGTCTAACCATTTGTTTTGGCAAGTGGGACACAGAGAACCAGACTTAAAAATACCATCATTTGGAAGCTGGACTTAAAGAAAAGCCATGAGCTTTTTATCTTAAAATATGGATTAGTCAAAAAAATATATGGATGAATCATGTTGATGCCCATCAGTCACATTCAGAGGAGAGTAGTGCCAGTGATTCAGAAAAACAAGACATGTTTATTTGTGCAAGCTGTGACAGTGTTAGGTCCCTGAGAGGAGTTTGCATGAGGTTGTTAGCCAGGTCTCAATAGACACATTTCCAGAAATTGCTCTTGTTTTGTGTCCAGCTTATAATTTACTAAAGACATGTTTACATTTTAGTCCATAAACTGATCCCAAAGTTACATGGCTCATCACCCAGGGGAGTAATAAGTTACAACTAGGTTTTCTTTGCTACTGACAATTTTGCGGGCTTTGATTTTGTGACTGAGGCCTTGACAAATACAAAAAAGTCTAAAAGATAAAGACCATCCACATACACAAACCCAAACTTAGATACCAACAGATCAGGGAATGATAGCATTTTATAGCAGACAGTATAAGACACAAAGGAGCAAGAAATGTAACATGAAGTGATCCTCTCAATAATTCATATCAACACAAAACAGAGGAATAAATGAAAATTATAATAGGCACTTTAAGTAATTGTACCCTCCTTGATCTTCATAACTGGCATGGTAACCTTTAGCAGGTGTTCTTCATTTTATATGATTGATTTACTAACCCTCCTTTCATATCTACAAATCTTATTTTTCTTTCTGGAAGAAGAATTAAAGCCCTTACACATCACAGAACAGGAATTGCACAACACAGAAAGCCTCTTGCACTGAGAGCTGTTAAGTAGGCACCACTAAATCTCCACGGAATCAGGAAATGTTACAGGCCACTGCACCCCCTCACTGATCCACCACGCCCTGTGCCTTTAAAACCCTCTTGGCGAGGCAGAAAGCGTGGAGTTGGTAGCCAGCCTGCTGAATAAAGCTCCTATTCCTTTTCAATCAACACTGGTCTCTTGAGTATTGAGCAACAGGCGGAACTTGGGTTTTGGTAACACAATTATTAGGCAAAACATGGCAGGGGTTGTGATAAAGCATTAAGGAGTAATATTCCAGATTAAAAGAACGTGTTTCAACTCACGTTGCAGGGCGATAAACTAGCTGATCACTAGCTGAATTGTTTCTAAGAAAGGGAGTTGGCAATGAGGGGAGAGACATGAAAGATGCAGCTTTCTGAATAACTTCTCCAGAGGTAACTTATTTTTCTGCCCCCTACACAAAGTGGAAACTAGCTATCTCCATTGTGTCCCCAGTCTGAAACAGACACCTTCCATCCCCTCCTCCTCCTCCTCCTCTGTATTTGGAGTGTGGACATGAAGCCATGGAGGGAGCAGTAGTCCTGTGACCATGAGATAAGTATCAGTGGAAAAGCCACATGCTAGGGATGGTGGGACAGGAAAACAGAAAGTGAGGGACATAATGGCATCATGTTGCTACCGCACATCCCTGCACCCCCCACCTTTGGACTTCTTGTTATTTTAGAAAAATCATATCCCATTGTAGTTAAGTCACTGTGGATGTGTTGTTGGGCAACTATCCCTTCCTTCAAAAAACAACCTCAGGGGGCGCCTGTGTGATTCAGTCAGTTAAGCATCCGACTCTTGATTTTGGCTCAGGTTCTGATCTCAGGGTCGTGAGATCGAGCCCCACTGGGGTTCCATGCTGATTGTGAAGCCTGCTTGGGATTCTCCCTCTCCCACTGCCCCTCCCCCCACTCCCCACTTGCACGGGCACTCCCACTCTCTTTCTCTCTAAAAAAAAAAAAAAAAAAACCACAAAACCTCAAAACAGTGAAATTTGAAATGCAGAAGACCGTGTGTTAAATGGACTGCTTGCTTGGGCCTACCTGCTCATGCAAACCCAAAGACTCAAGCATGATTTCATACCTGCATATCTTAGCAGCTCAACACAGGCAGATAACGTCTTTCTTAAAAATAACAAATAATATATATTTTAGTTCTAAGTTTCTAGTTCTTTTTGTTTTAAACCAAAGAGTGGCCTACATTTTCACACCTACCAGGAAAGTTCCAAGTTACTGTCTCACTGGTGACAACTGTCCTCCTCACAAAAGGGCAATCAGAACAAACTCACTTGTTCATGGGTGTGATTTTGTTTTGCTTCGTCTTTGCTGACTTCGGTTTTAGATATCAAATGACCTCAGACATTGCCCGTTGGCAGAGTTCCCATCTGGTTTTTGACGTGGCCTGCTATTTCTCAATCCTTTCTGTCTGCCTGGTTGGGCTTTCCTAACACTGACTTTGGCCTCAGCTGTTAGCCCTCCTCACAACAGGCAGCCCCGTGGAATCCTGGCTGAGCTTACCTATACTGGGCTAATAAAAATGATAACCCCTAGCAAGACTGGTCAAGAAAAAAAAAAAAGAGAGAGAGAGAGGAAACAAAAATTGCCAATATCAGAAATAAAACAAGGGCCACTACTAGAGATCCTGGAGGAGAAATTAGAAGAATAATAAATGAAAATAATAAATAACTTTTTGTCAATAGATTCAGTGATTTAGTTGGAATGAGCAAATTCTTGAATGAGTCCACTTTCAAAACCAACATGAGAATAAAGAAAAAAATCTAAGTAGCCTCCCATTAAAAAAAAAAAAAACTAAACTAAACTAAAACTATGAAAGGTCCGAGATTGTATGTTGCTTGCAAACTAACAAGTTAGTCAACCACAGTTTCAAAGATACTGAAAGAAAACACAGGATTTCTGGGTCAGAGATGAAGGACAGTATTTTACAGTAATAGTAATGAATTAAAGCTTTTAAAAACATTTTTGTTTCTTAAATTTTATTTATACTTAAGGAAGCAAATAGTCCTCTATGGCCTGTAATAAAAATATAGTTGTCCCTGGAACCACAGCTGACAGCACATGCTAAAGATGCTTTAGCAAAGAAACTGCAAAAAGAAAACAAAGGGGAAAAAAAAGTTAAGATCTAGAACGTTGAAAGAAAACAGCAAAATTCCTGTTGGAACCACCACTTCCTTTGAGTTGATCAAGTTCAAAATCATTTCCTTCTCAAAAGTGAGAAATTAACTAGGTTAAAAGTGTGTAGCTACTTGAATAGTGTAAACTTTAATTGGGTAAGTCTCAATGCTATGATTATATTGGCTACCTCATCTCTTTGAACATTTATATCTTATATTCCTACCTGGAAACGCTTGGGTTATGATCAGATACAAGGTACTCATGTTCAGATACATGACAAGCTTACCTCATGAATGATTAAATCTAGCAACATTATACATTATGTAAGTACTTCATAAACACAAGCACTAATCTATTCATATTTATTTTTGCCTGTGTATCGATTTAGAAAGTATATTTATCCTTTCTATATTTACAATAATTTTAAAAGTTTAGCCATCACAATTATCTTAAGATAAATTGCTTTCAGAAAAGGGCTGTTTTTTTAAAAAATTTTTTTAAATATTTATTTATTTTAGAGAGAGAGAAAGAGAGAGAGCACACACACAGGTGCATGTGAGGGCAAGGTCGGGGGTAGAGGGAGAGGGAGAGAATTCTGAAGCAGCCTCAGCTCTGAGTGTCCAGGGGGCTCTTACTCCTTGGAGGCCATGTGGACCATAAGGTCCACCACCTGGTTGCTGTAGCCAAATTCATTGCCATACCAGGAAATGAGCTTGACAAAATGGTCATTGAGAGCAATGCCAGCCCCAACATTGAAGGTAGAAGAGTGGGTGTCACTGTTAAAGTTGCAGGAGACAACCTGGTCCTCAGTGAAGCCCAGGATGCCCTTGAAGGGATCATCTGATGCCTGTTTCACCACCTTCTTGATGTGATCATATTTGGCAGCTTTCTCCAGGTGGCAGGTCAGATCCACGATTGACACACTGGGGGTGGGGACACGGAAGGCCATGCCAGTGAGCTTCCCATTCAGCTCAGGGATGACCTTGCCTATAGCTTTGGTAGTGCCAATAGAAGCAGGGATGATGTCCTGGCAGCTCTTTGGCCATCACACCACCCAGAGGGGCTGTCCATGGTCTTCTGGGTGGTATTGATGGCCCGGACTGTGGTCATGAGTCTCCCCACAATGCCGAAGTTGTCATGGATAACCTTGGCCAGAGGGGCCAAGCAGTTGGTGATGCAGAAGGCATTGCTGACAATCTTGAGGGAGTTGTCCTACTTCTCATGGTTCATACCCATCACAAACATGGGGGCCTAAGCAGAAGGGGCAGAAATGATGACCCTCTTGGCCCCACCCTTCAAGTGAGCCCCAGCCTTCTCCACGGTGGCGAAGACCCCAGTGGACTCCACACCATACTCAGCACCAGCATCACCCCATTTGATGTTGGCAGGATCTGGCTCCTGGAAGATGGAGGTGGGCTTTCAAGTGATGACAAGTTTCCCATTCTCAGCCTTGAATTTGTACCATGGAGTTTGCCATGGGTGGAATCATACTGGAACATGTAGACTATATAGTTGAGGTCAATGAAGGGGTCACTGATGGTGACAATATCTACTTTGCCAGAGTTAAAAGCAGCACTGGTGACCAGGCGCCCAATATGGCCAAATCCATTTACTCCGACCTTCACCATGGTGTCTCAGGGATGTGGTTGGCACTGCACCAGAAGATGCAGCTATCGGGGCACCTGGGTGGCTCAGTTGATAAGCGTTTGCCTTCAGCTCAGGTCATGATCCTGGGGTCCTGGGATCGAGCCCCACATCGGGCTCCCTGCTCTGCGGGAGGCCTGCTTCTCCCTCTCCCATTCACCCTGCTTGTGTTCCCTCTCTTGCTGTGTCTCTCTCTGTCAAATAAATAAATAAAATCTTAAAAAAAAAAAAAAAGATGCAGCTATCTATCGAATGGGGAGGAACAGATAGCCTAGAATCTTCTAATAATGGGGCAAGGTAGCATTATCACCAACATCTTTCTAATCTTAATCTCATATTGATAAGAAACTTGAATTTACTATATAGTTTGCAGAATTATAAAAAATAGACTATTCTTGTAAGTACAGGTTTGTACACAAAGTTCCTAGTTGAAAATATTCCTAAACTCTATCGGTCCATACTTCTGTGTTAGTCACTATATTCATACTGCACATATATATATTTATTTAAAATGTCACTAATATAATGCAAGCCACACCTGCTATTTTAAATATTTTTGTAGCTACGTTAACAAAGTAAAAAGAAGCAGGTGAAATTAATTTTAATAACAGACTTTACTAACCCAACTTATCCAAAGTATTATTATTTCAACATTTAATCAATATTAAAAGTATTAAAGAGATATTTTACATCCTTTGTTTCATACTAAGTCTTTAAAATCCAGTGTATATTTTATACTTAGAAAACAATTCAATGTAGTCTAGCTACAGTCCCAGTGCTCAGAAGTCCCATGTGGCTAGTGGCTATGACACTAGATAGCACAAATTTAAAGACTCAGATCTTGCAATGCCCCAACTCTAGAGTACATCTTGTCCAATATCCCAACAGGTTTCTGTTTACTTAATATCATTTGAATTAGAGGGTATGTTGACTGAAGGTTTGCATCCCCTCCAGATTCATATGTTGATGCCCTAACCCCTGATGTTATGGTATTAGGAGGTAGGGCCTTTAGGAAGTAATTAAGTTTAGATGAGGTCGTGAACGTGGAGCCCCCATGAAGGGATTAGTGTCCCTATAAGAAGAGGAAGAAACCAGAGTTCTCTCATTCTCTCCACTATGTGATGACAGAGCGAGAAGGCAGCCCTCTACAAGCCAGAAAGAGGCCCTCACCACGAACTGAATCAGCCTGCACACAGATGGTGGGATGTCCCAGTCTCCAGAACTGTGAGAAATAAAGTTCTGTTGTATAAGCCACCCAGTCTGTACTGTTTATAACAGCCTGAGGGAACTAAGGCAGAGGGAAAGATAATAAGAGGTAATATAATGAAGACAAACTGCTTCTGCCTCATAGTTTAGAGGAAAAGGAAGACATGTATGTAAAGGGAAAAAGGGAACACAGAGGAAAGGAGAGTCAGAAAATGCAAGAGAGAATGGGCAACATTTGATTTGGGCCTTATGGGATGAGTAGGAGTTTGACAAAGAAAGAAGTAAAAAAATGACACTTGGGTCAAAAGGAACAGAAACACTGATTCAGAGAAGAACCTGGCATTCAGTTCCTGTCGAGAAGTTTAAGGAAGCTGAATTACAGGAGACCAGCTCCTCAGCATGTGTCAGTGGCTTAAGGATTGCAAAAGGTTTGGATACACCACTGCTCAAAATAAAAAAGTGTATCTGATTTAAAATTCTGAGGAACAAAAAACTGTGATGATGACCATCGACATGTTTTTTCTACTTTCTGTAGTTCTACTTAGTAAAAATTAAACCAGCACACATTCTTTGATCAAGGATCGGCTGACCAAGCTCGCAGGGAGATCCTAAAGTGAGAGTATGGAAGATACTGGTGTGAGCATACTTGCGGTTCCTGATCATTGGTATCTAGGCTAGATAGTGAAAAGGAACAAACAGGTTGGAGTCCGGGGGCATGATGGATGAGACAGTAAGATGAGAAGCTTTTGAGTCACCAAAAGCATAGACAGCAGATTTAGTAGCAGGGACTGTGCCAGAACTCAGGAGGTAGGAGGCAGTAGATTGTAGGAATTTGGAGGTAGAATAATTCCATTTGGAGTTTGGAAGTAGAGCAACTCTAGCTGATAAATCTATGTGAATGATTTCTTAAAATCAATGAAGTAGAGTGGGCTAAAAAGTTTGTGCTGGGTGTTAGATATCCAAATGGAGACAACAGTTATAGGCCATGGCCCAAGTCCTCAAGGACTAGAGGGGAGGTTTGAGGAGGATGAGGGTAAGAATGGAATTCAGTGCAAATGGATGTTGTGTACTCACAAAATCTTACTGAGGAAAGCTTGTGTAGCAATGGAAGCAGGTAGAAAGCTGGGAGAATTTTAGTCCCAACATCCTAAGATACAGGGAATGAGAGTGAATAAGTGCCTTCAGCCTAAGTACTTTGCCAGAGATAAGTTGTCATTACAGCAAAGAGAAGCCACGTGGTGTAAAATAGTGGTTCTTAAACTTTGGCCATATCCCAGAAACACTGGCAAGAGCTGATTAAAAGCACTGACTAATTGTCATGATGTGGACTGTCAAGTGTAAAAGGTGTATGAGTCATTGGTATAAAGAAGAGAGATGAGGGGCACCTGGGTGGCTCAGTTGGTTAAGCAACAGCCTTCGGCTCGGGTCATGCTCCCAGGGTTCTGGGATTGAGACCCACATCGGGCTCCCTGCTCAGGGTGGAGTCTGCTTCTCCCTCTGCCTCTTCCCCCTTCCCCCGGCTTGTGCTCTCTCTTGTTCTCTCTCTCTCAAATAAATAAATAAAATCTTCAATTAAAAAAAAAATGAAGAAGGGAGATGACCCTTAGTTTAATACACTTCTTTCATTTGCTGTGAACTTGAGCAGATTACTTAACACTGGCCCTCAATTTCCTCATCAAAAATTTAGCTACAGAATACATACTTTCCAGGATCCGAATGAGGTAAACATTAACTGAGAACATGGTGGGCCACAGTAAAATGGAAAGTATAAGATCATGGATCTCTGTGTTGTGAAGGGACCATCACCATGGTAGTGACCGGCAGAAGAGAGCCACCCTCTTTGTTTAAGTGGAATAGTCCAGAGTACAACTATCTGGCTTCCCAGCATTGGGCAGCGTAAAAGCACAATGGCAGAAGGTGAAGGCTTGTTGCTATGGTAACTACATACCAGCTCTCTCAGCTTCCCCACAGGAGAGCTCCTCTTCCTGTACACAATATGCAGTTCGCACCAAGCTCTTTGCTGAGCTACTGAGAGCCTGGTAGTATAGCTGCGGAAGCATGTAAAGCATGCTCTGAGATCGCCCCCGTGGAGAGGCCCTGAAGGCACTTGATGGAGTGCAAAGTAAGAGCTTCTCTCTTGCCTTCTTCAAATCAGAACGGCATCACTCTGTGAGAAACAGAAAAGAGAGCATCAGGGAGATTTTTATGCTAAAACTGAATTAACTCATATTTGGACTCTTACCAAACTAAGAAATGCAACCAGAGGATGTAAAGCTTCAGTAAATGTTTTCCTCTGAAACAGATCTAGCTTCGGGAAGTTTTTAGAAATGTGTATACATATTTCTTGTGTATATATATAGGAAGAGAAGTGTGGCAACATTTAAGAGTGTAGAAATGTATGTTACTCATTTCTCATGCTGTCATTATCTTTGAGTTCATATTTTTAAAAGTGACTACTCTGTTTAAGGTTGAGCAGAATTGATCCCAGTGCTTATAAATTTCGTTTGGATGCTGTCTCTCTTGTTATGCCAAAGGCAAAATTGAGAAATTCCACTATGACTTCCTTTTTGGAAAAACCGTTCCTTGATGTCTGTGTGGCTGAAGCTGAAGTCAGGAAGTGATCAACTAAAGTCTGGCATACAAAAGGATAGAAAACAGGAAGTACTTAAATATGTATGTTAACATGACACTCTTCTTGATGGGACTTCATTCCTGTTCTTGACTGGACCTCAACCTTGCCCCCCACCCCATCCTTGCCAGACCTGCATAGGCTAGCTTTATCAACAATCCTATCAGTTGAGAGTATCAGGGAGCAAGAATTCCCATCCACTTCAAGGTCCTTCTAGCTGGACTAAGAATCTGAGTGACATGAAACAGACTAACAGGAGAAAATAAAATTTAATAATGTATGTACAGGGAATCCACATAGACATGGAAATTCCAAAGGCAGTCAAGCAAAATGAGGTATATATGTCATTTTGAATTAAGGAGAAAGGGGTAGAGGTCTAGGACTTCAGAGGAAAGGACTGTATTTCACAGGGTGATAAGAAGAACGGATATTTGGTAATTAGATGTTTGCCCTGACATACAGATGGTTCACTCAGATAACGTTTATCTCTGCTAAGAACCTTGTTTTGGGAAAGACCCCCAGTTTAGTTTCTTCTACTTAGTTAAGGAAGGGGCAAAACTTTCTCTTGCATTCACAGGGTCTTGATTACCTTCAACTCAAAATAATCTTCAGCTTCAAAATAATCTCAAAATAATCCTCCAAAGCGGCCCATCTTGAGGCGGCCTTCCCTTGGCCCCTATATGAGAAGCTCTCCCTCACCCTTGATATATGATTAGCCTCAATATCTAATCAAATTCCTCACAGTCTGCAGGCTATACTTCTTAGAGCAACACCCAGGTCTGGCTGATAAGAAAACCATCACCACTGTGGCTGAGTAACGTCATCAGCAGGATTCTTCTACAACTGGGGGCCAGCAACTCTAGAAAGCTACCACCTTTTAAACTGCAACCCCCAGAGGCTGTACGTGTCTGTTGCCACTCATCCAACAAAAAATGGAAACAGTGTGGGGGCTATTCATGTTGCTCATCTCCAAATCAAAGTCTTGGAGGGTTTTGAGCAAAAGAGTGACATAACTGACTTCTATACAGAAAGGATACTTCTGACTGCTGGCAGGAGAATATAAGGTAGGGGCAGGGGAGGAAGCAAGGAGACTACTTAGGAATGTAATGCAATAATCCAGGTTGGAGGTGAAGATAGGATGCTAGAAAAGGGAGTGGTGAGAAGTGGATGAATTCCAGATATATTTCAATCAGATTTGCTAATGGATTACATGTAATGGGTGAAACAAAAATCAAAGGGGACTCCAAGATTTTGGCTTGAGAATTTGGAAGACTGGGTTGTAATATACTGAGAATGAGTAAGAGACAGGCGGGACTAGCTAGGGAGAGATATGTAGGGGGCTATGGGACCAGGCTCACAAAAATCACAAAAATGTGGAGGTGTAAGGAAACCAGAGATAAGGGAACAAACTAGACCACCCTGCCCTAGGTGTGTAGGCAGAGCATCTTTTTTATGATAGACACCTGTGACCAACAAAGAATAACCAGACCCTAAAAAAGAAGTAAGCCATTAAAGATGTTATCGCCAGTCCTTACTCAAGCCAAGACATCATAAGAATGATAAGGCCACAAGCTTCCTCGTCAGTTCTAAATAAAAGACTGTCAGTGGAGGCCCTCAGCGGCAACCCTGTCAGGATCCCTCTCACTCCTGGGAGCTTTTTCTGTATCCTTGCTTAATAAACTTCTATTGCTTTACTCACTCTCCTTTGTCTGAGAGATTTATTCTTCAACTCCGTGAGACAAGAACCTAGCTCTCCCTCTTCAAGATGGGAAAGATGATGCATGGAGATGACAAGTAGCAGCTGAATACATGACAGGAGCTCAAGGTTGAAGATAGAAAAAAAGAAAATGCTTTGCATAGTGGCTAGTACCTATAGGACAGTGGGTAGGGATTTTCTGTTGGATCTAAGTACAATTCTGGGCATACCTGGGCTTGTTTGGTCAAAATCCTATTTTCATGAAGACTAAGGAGCCTTCTAGAGGGAACTCAGACTAAGTTTGAACCAACAGAAAATTCTTTAGACCTTGACAGTGAGAAAAGATTCTGAACAGCATGGGGACTATCGCTTGGATTTACCTCTTAATCTATACACCATTAGAACACAGACGGGGCAGGGGGGGAGGGCGGTAAGTAAAAACTACAAGGCAAGCACCTGGGCATGGAGCACTGCTTTGAGACCCATCCTTATGGCCTGGCTCCTTTATGGAATAGTGACCACACAAGAGAAAAGACTAGAAAAGTAGCATGTGCCTTGAAAAGTAGCGTAAGCTATTGGTGGAAATGGATTTACTCATCAGCTAATGTAAAACAAATCCTTTGCAGGCAGTGAGGGCAAGAAACAGTGGAGTGTACATTACTATCCTAACTTGTTGTGGTTGGCTCTGCTTGGGGAAGAAAACTGGTTAGGGTATGTATTTTCACTAATAAAGAGTTGAAGAAAATGAAGAAATTCAGAACAAATCTCCCCAAAATATGCCACTTTGTCATGTAGACTATTTTGAGCTGAAGACAATCAAGACCCTGTGGGCTCAAGGGAAACTTTGCCCCTCCCTTAACTGCCTAGAAGAATCTAAATTGGGAGTCTCTCTTAGAATAGAAGTTATTATCAGAGGGACACCCGGCTGGCTCAGTCTGTAGAGCATGCAACTCTTGATCTCAAGGTTGTAAGTTCCAACCCCAAGTTGGGTATAGAGATTACTTAAAAATAAAATCTTTTAAAAAAAAAAAGAATAAAAGTTATTGCCAGAGATAAATTTATCTGAGTGACTCATGAGTATGGCAGGACAAACATCTAATTATCAAACATCTCCTATTCTTATTGCCCTGAGAATTGCCCTCCCCTTTTTTGGAGCCCCTGACCTTTACCCCATTCCTTAGCTCAGGATGACACATTTACCTCATTTTACCTCTCTGTCTTTGAACCCCTTATGTATGTGGGATTCCCATACACAGGAAATTAAATTTTATTTTCTCCTGTTAATCCATCTCCTGTCAGTTTAATTCTTAGATCAGCCAGAGGAACTTTTGAAGGGGAGAGGAAAATTTTCCTCTCCAACAAAAGGAAAGTAGTAGGAGTACAAAAGACTGGATTATTTCTTCCCTTAGGTCTAAAAAATTTGAAAAGATACCACATGACAGAATCCTTAGTAATGAAGGGGAGCAAAATTTGCCACTCCAAAATATGTCTCTTTGGCATGAGGATTATCTTGAGCTGGTTATATTTAAGAAATTGCAGAACAGAAAAGCTCTGAAAACTGAGTAGATATTACCCTTTTGTAGGAAATATTTACATTTACAAGGGAAATCTCCATTTGTTAGCCTCTCCCCATCTCTGCCACCCCCCCATAAGAAGAGAGGGATGCTCCTTAATTTCTAGAAACTCTTATAAATGGAGAGGGCAATGATTTAAATCAATACCCTTGTTTACTGTGCCTTTCTGGGTAACCTCCCATAACTGACTTTCTCCTCCCCGCAACATCTTCTGTCTTTCCGTATTTAAGGCAGTGGCTTGGGCCATTTCAGGGACTTACTCAGTTTTCCTGGGTATCTTTCGTGTATACATGTTATTAAACTTCTGCTTATTTTCCAGTGTTAATCTGTTTTTTCATTATAGGAGGTGTCTCAGCCAAGAATCTAGAAGGGTAGTGAGGAAATACTTTTTCCTCCTCCACAGTTACAAGAAAAGATTCAAGATAGTTATAGTTATGCTTGAATGCACAAATATAATCAACCTCATCCTGAGAACTACATATAACCCCAAGCTCCCAGTCATCCAAGCTAGACAAGACATGAAAGTAAAACTAAACTTTATAAAATTACAAGTCTTAAGAAGGCAATTGTTTTTTGAAAATGCATCTTCAATTGTTGAGTAGAGAAAAATGTATTGAAAAGAGAGAGAAAAGAAATGTATAATGCAGCTAAAAACTTCAAAACATAAAAGCAGAAAAGTATTTCAGTCTAACAAATGAAAATGCCAATATTCCTGCTTTGTATATTATCTTAGAAGAAATGAGTATATTTTTTAGTAGGAGCATGTCTCTAGTCCAGTGCGTTTGTGTGAGAAGGACCTTTGAATGAAAAGTGGCATTTGCCTACCATTCTCCATTTAATCTCCAAAGATGTTTAAAACTAATTATAAAATATCATTATGGGTAATTGAGTCCATCTATTTCTAAAATTAGGAAAATAAATAATTTAGATTATCCAAATGAATATCAAATGCAGTGGCATAAAAAAATCACAAGATAAAGAATCTATTAAGAAACAAATCTAACACCATTCTGAATAATTTGCATCAAAATCCATTGTGAATCTATTGCAATAATTTTTATACTGTCAAGATATATTTTTTCTAACAATTAACTTATCTAAATGTAATGCCATAAAGTATGAAAATGTTCTAGGTTAAACTTACTTTCATTTGTACCTATGGGATGTACATGTGCCTACCTAGGTTATTAAAAGGAAGTAATAATAATAGTTAATAGAGGTAGTATTTGTGTGCCTTGCATGCACTGAACTTTTTTTTAACAAATAATTTCTTATCAATTCAATGAAGTGGATGTTATTACTCTCCCATTTTAAAGATAGAGAAGCCAAGGCACAGAGGAGTAAAAGGCTCAGTTCTACAGCCAGTGCATGGGACCTGATTTGAACCTAGATCGTTTAAAGAACTTGTGCTTGGGGACACTTAGGTGGCTCAGTCGGTTAAGCATCTGCCTTCGGCTCAGGTCATGGTCCCAGGGTCCAGGTCTTGAGTCCCACGTCAGGATCCCTGCTCAGTGGGGAGCCTGCTTCTCCCTCTTCCTGCCCCTTTCTCTGACAAATAAATAAATTAAAGGGGAAAAGAAAAAAAGAACCTGTGCTCTTAACTGCAAACAGGATTTGCAATCAGGCAGACCCGATGTTACCCTCTCAGTAGTGCCCTGCTCTTGGTCCAGGTGTTTAACTTCTTTATGTCTCAAAACTGGGATATGTAAAATAAGGATAATAATGTATATCTCACACAGCTGTTGTGAAAGCACAGTGAGATGATGAACATGAACAAGCTCAGCCTGGTGCTTGCCGTCACTGCTGCCACGTGGCCTAAACTCAGGTAGTTTCAAATGTCAGGTTCTTTCTGTAAACATGTGTAAGCTCAAGCTGTGGGAGCCTGGTTAGGCAAAGGCTATTTTCCTCATCCCAACCTCAATATTGGATGCTATGCTACTATGAAAGCAAGTCTTAGGGGCGCCTGGGTGGCTCAGTCGGTTAAGCGTCTGCCTTCGGCTCAGGTCATGATCCCAAGGTCCTGGGATCGAGCCCCGCATCGGGCTCCCTGCTCGGCGGGAAGCCTGCTTCTCCCTCTCCCACTCCCCCTGCTTGTGTTCCCTCTCTCGCTGTATCTCTCTCTGTCAAATAAATAAATAAAATCTTTAATAAATAAATAAATAAATAAATAAAAGAAAGAAAGAAAGAAAGAAAGTCTTAGACAAATTCTGCTAAATGTCTAACCATTCATTAGCAAGCAGTTACAAAAACAGTTCTGTTCTGTCCCTAGATGCTCCAACCATTCACCTGTATGAGAGGCTTGCCCAAGACCCGTTCTCAAGTCTGGATCAAGTTCTTCAGATAGAGCAGGGGACCGGGGTCTCAGTAAGAGAGTGTGCTTGGCTGTTTCTCTTAAACCTCCATGCAATGGCGGAAGGGCATGTTCAATCTTCCTACGCACCATCCATTTTGAATTGTGTTCATTTTGCCAATGGAAATTGTTAACATCCTTACCCTAGTTAACAAACTCTCTCGGGTGTCAGTTTTCATAACTGTATGTGAAATGCTCCAAGCACCTTTGGACTATGGATTCCTGATTAGAGTCCTTCAGTGCTAACTAATGGTTCCTAGGATGTGGATTAGAGTTAACTCGTACACACGGGCATCCATACCACTGGCTTATACCAAGTTATTATTGTGTGAGGTATTATCACACAGACAATATAACCGTGTCGTGTTTGTGTTAGGTTAATATTATAATCCTTCCCCCTTTCTGGACCCTTTCCCTTTGTCCATCCCCACCCACCTCCTATCCTCAATGTAGTAGGTGACTAGCACCTCTTGAAACCAAAATATTTACAGATTCTAATTAGGGAGGCATGGGGATATAGGGCATTCTACATCATTGCTCCCCAAGAAATAAGAAAGTTCATCATGGATCTAAAAAAAAAAAAAAAGTGTCAAGAACAACACAGAGCAAGGCTGAGATTTTTCCCATAATATATACAATTATCTCCAGCTATCCAAACTGTTGTGGTTTTTTTGTTTTTTGTTTTTTTTAGAAGGTTCCTGAGTAAAACATGCTGGGATAGAGAGCCCTACCTCATCATTCATTGACAAGCCTTTAGTCTTCTATCTATGCATGGGTTTATCAGCAGTGAGTATGTGTTAATTTGTGTATGATTATAGAGATCCCATGGTTCTCCAAAATAAAAATGTTTTAGTTTTTCTTTCTGATTAAAAAAGATATTATATGCTCACTGTAAAAATATTTCCATAATACAGAAAAGACTAAGGAAAATACAAAAAAATCTAAACTGCCGCCATTCAGAGATAAACACTGAAAACAAAGCTCTTTCTTAACATACATTACTTTTCAAAGAGACCATGGCAAAGACCCAGGGTAAAGAGAGGAAAGACTCAGCAAAGTTGTAAGCCTTCTTGAAAAGAAGTGGAGGCTTGCATTTGCTCCTAGCTCAAAGTTCCTGTTCTGAGTAAACCACTTCCGTGGGCTTTTGTTGTGAAAAGTTTTGTTGTGGAAATTAGGACCTTGGAGGGTTTTAGCTCCGAGGAGCTAATTTACTTTGCATAATAATGTAAAAATGGTCTCAGTAATGGCAGACTTTCCCTTTTGCTTATTATTTTCAAGAAATTAGAGAAAAAAATTGGATTAGTTCCTTACAGTACCAAGACAATATGGCTTACTCTTGGAAGGTATATGTATACAATGGGGATTGTTCAAACGGTCACAAAATGTCACTGAATTTCCTCGTTTGCAAGGTTTTATTTTTCTTGTTCTGGTGTTCAAAATTCAGTCTAGCTCATAGACTCAGAAGAAGGTGGGAAGCTGCAGCAGGCCTGCCTCCCACCTCAAGCTGCAGGAAGGTCTCACTGTTGACGATCACTGCCTTGATCAAAAGGTTGCCTCTGAGCCCTAGACTAGGGGTCTTAGGTCAATAGACTGGAAAGGAATGCTAGTACAAATTAGGCCGCCTGGACACAACTGAGATTATATATGAGTACTTTGTGAGGTTATATTGGGGGGCAATAATTCCACTTTAGAGTTCTGTAATGTTTCCTTTTAAGAATTTCCATTAAAGGGACGCCTGAGTGGCTCAGTCAGTTAAACGTCTGCCTTTGGCTCAGGTCATGATCCCAGGGTCCTGGGATCGAGTCCCGCATTGGGCTCCTTGCTTAGCAGGGAGCCTGCTTCTCCCTCTGTCTGCCACTCTCCCTGCTTGTGCTCTCTCTTTCTTTCTCTGACAAATAAATAAAATTATTATAAATTATTATAAAATTATTTCCATCTTTCTCTAAGCCAAGGACCCTCTTGGCTGGTCCTGTGGGACCCCCTCTGGGTACCTGGACCTGGCCTGCCTGCATCAGATATGTGGTCCCTGTCCCCTCCAGTTCTCTTCACCTCCTTACCCTTTTTTCACTTGATCAACACCAGTCTGACTCCAGCTCAGCAAAGACGTCACTGCTGTTGTAGGAAGCCATTTTGACCCTTCCCAGGTTGGGTTAAGCATCCTCTGTAAGTCCTTAGCCCCGAGTGCTTTCTTCTACCTAGACCTTCAACTGTCTCTGTCCTTGTCACCACTGTCTCACAGCTCCTACTTCTCTGAACTCCTGGAGGGCGGGTGTTTATCTCATATTACGAAACTGAATACCCAGAGCCGAATTTAATACGTGTTAATATATTAGCTAGTTCATTGGATCCTCCCAAATCCTCTCTGATTAAGGGGCTAGAAAAAGTTTTATTGGCCTCATTCAGTAAATAGGCAGCTGAGGATTACAGTTTGGTAACTTGTCCAAGTCTTACAGCTAGTGAGGAACAGAACTTAAACTAAAATGTGAAATTGAGACGAGTGCTCTCTCTACCATTTCTCTCTCTCTCTCTCTGCCCTCTCTTTCCCTTGGTTACACACACACACACACACACACACACACCCCATCGTGAATGAATTCTATGTCAAGTTAAGATGTTAGCCAGATATTCCAACCGATATGACTCTTACAAAGTTTTTGAAAAGCATTTTGCAAGACGTTTATGGAAGAAATATGTTTTTATTTAACCACCAGAACCTCCGTAAAAATTGAGACTGTTATTTCTGGAGATTCTAGAATTTCCCTTGGAAATATCCCCTAACTCAAAAGAAAGTCTGATGCAGCCTCACAAAAATCTATGTTATAATAGGTGCTGTGTTACTGAGAACCACTGCAAAGGCGGGGTTAAAAGCCCCAAAGTGGCGGCAAACCATATATGGAGAAACCCATTTCTTTAAACTTGTGATGAACTCATGTTCTGCTTTTTGTTTTTTTCTCGAAGCTGAAGTCAGTAAAACCGAGAGAGGCACACACGTCAGGACCAGCCGTGGCTCTGGGGTCCACCCTCCAGGCAGACCGAGCATGCGAGTCACACTTGCTATGACAGTTTGGATCGTTTCTGTAGTTCCCAGTCACGCATATACAGCAAGCAGTTTGCCAGATACCGAAAATGAAGATTTCATCAAAGACTGTGTTCGGATTCATAACAAGTTCCGATCAGAGGTGAATCCAACAGCCAGTGCTATGCTATACATGGTAAGGAAAAGAGCAGTATTCGTGGCATAAGTAAGTAAAAGACAACTAATGTGTACTGACGTGGGAGGTAAATCCTTGCTAACCCGGGATGCTCTTTTTTTTCATCGTGATTCATGTGTGCAGTAAATTCATAATCTGTGATCAAAATGAATCCGGTTCAGCTCTGTTGACTCATCTCTTGCAAGCAGGCTCAGCAAGTACATTTTATTTCTCTCTTTTAGATACTTCCTTTCCTCTGGTCATAGATAGATTTTTGCTTTTTTTTTTTTTTTTTTGTCACTTTCTTCCCTGTTAATTTTTGAAGGTTTTGTTGTTTGTTTATGTTGTCTCTAAGTTTGCCTTTTTTTTTTTTTTTTTTTTTTTTGCTGCTGGCAGAGTATTGGCTTTCTCAGGAAGGCAGCATGGCATCTCAAGAAAGGATGTAATTTTGAATCGGTCAGGCTTGGGTTTGGGCCCAGCTCTGTGGCTGTGAGCAGGTTTTTAACGTGTCTGGGCTCTTTAGGGTAGGGCCTATTGTGCTTATTAAATTATATCAACTGTGTGAAACACAGCATATAATATTCTGCACGTAATAGGCCCGCAGTGAAATGTTGATCTGTGTCCCTCATTTAGATTCTGAATTCCACAAAACTCCATCATCAGCTTTCCCACTGGCCCTATAGGGTAGTGGAAGACCAGAATGAGACCCCTATTCCAGTTGTCACCCTCATCACACCTCATTCCCTTTCAAACTCTCACTTTGCTCACTCCAGTTACGTTGTTTGGTAAGAATTTTCATTCTTTTTGAATGGAAAGGAATAAGAGCTTCATTCAGGAGGCTGGCCACCTGGGGAGGAAGCCCCCTCTGGTCCAAAAGCCGGCTCTACACTTTCTGTCCACGAGGGTTTTAAAGGGACAGGATGCGGTTAATCAGCGAGGGGGTGCAGTGGCCTGTAACGTTTCCTGATTCCCGTAGGCTTGGTGGTACCTATTTACAGCCTACAGGGCTTGAGGGTTGTGCAAGAAGTGTAATTCTTGTTCTGCGACGTGTGAGGGCTTCCTGTTCTCTCATTAATGGTAGGAAGCTGAGTCACCCGCTGATCAATCCGCTTTCTCATCTTCCAGTGTCTACGCTGATCGCTCTTCAACTCTTTTTCCTCCCTGTAGTTGAAAGATCTTTACAAAATCCAATTTTCATTCTTGACCCTCCTATTGTTTAATGTTTTTTTTTTTTTTTTTTTGGCAGACGTGGGACCCAGCACTAGCCCGAATTGCAAAAGCATGGGCAAAAAACTGTCAGTTTGCACACAACAGACAGCTGCAGTCGAACAAGCTGCACCCGAATTTCACTTTCGTGGGAGAAAATATCTGGACTGGGTCTGTATCCATATTCTCTGTGTCTTCAGCCATTACCAAATGGCACAGTGAAATTCAGGACTATGACTTCGAGACTCAGAAATGCACCAAGGTCTGTGGCCATTACACTCAGGTAAGCGTCTGCCCTGTATTCTCTTTTTTTAAGATTTTATTTATTTATTTGACCGAGAGACACAGCGAAAGAGGGAACACAGGCAGGGGGAGCGGGAGAGGGAGAAGCAGGCTTCCCGCTGAGCAGGGAGCCCGATGCGGGGCTCGATCCCAGGACCCTGGGTGTCGAAGGCAGACACCCAATGCCTGAGCCACCCAGGCGCCCCTGCCCTGTATTCTCTTGAAACATCTTTTCAAGGGCAAAGAGAAAACTGGAATCGGGTGTTAAGAAAGTATATAGTTAAGCTGGTGCACCTGAAAATATGAAAGAGTAGGGGTTGCAAGCTTCCTTCAAAAATAAATAAATGGGGCAAACTTCCATAGCAGGGGAGGTCATGCTTGAAGAGTTCAGTTATGTGCGTAAACCTAAAACGTGAGGCTCACCGATCTGGACAGACTTTGGATGTTTCGGTAACAGCAACCCCCCTGGGGGACTTGATTCCATTTGTGAGCCATCAGAGGATGTGGTGAGTGAATGGATTTTCAGGGATGCGTCCTCTATGGAACTGGAGGCACTTGATTTGGGACTCTAAAATTGGGAGACATAAGCGTCTCTGACAGAAGCTTCAGTTCCATATGCTCCCATTCCTCCGGGCGTGGGCAGAGAGCCTACCGTGTGTCGCCTGAGGACGAGAGAAACAACAGTGGAGAGGCCAGCATGTAAGCTTGTGTAAACCATCCTGTGGCTATTCTGCCCCCCAAATCTACAGGATTTAGTCCCAGTGGTCACATTCAGAGGCTCCCATTGAGATTTTTTTTTTTTTAATTGAAGCTGGTTTGGTTTCCTAACCCTAATGCATGTTTGCAACACATGGAAACAAATCCCTCAGGTAGACCATCTTCTATGGTCTTCTTACTCTGCTGCCTCCCTATCCCAGCCACATTTCATTTATTTACTTTTATTTCCTGGCATCTTTGCCAAGCCAATAACTAACGGTGCTGAACCCACGCCTGACTGGTTCTAATGTACAAAAATGTGTTGAAATGAGGTATGAGGGCAAAAACATTTCTAACAAGGTAGTTAACTTGGAATAACAGGTGTTTTTTTTTTTAAAGATTTTTTTAAATTTATTTATTTAACAGAGATATAGAGAGAGCATAAGTAGGCAGAGCGGCAGACAGAGGAAGAGGGAGAAGCAGGCTCTCCACCGAGCAGGGAGCCCGATGCGGGGCTCGATCCCAGGACCCTGGGAGCATCACCCGAGCCGAAGGCAGTCGTTTAACTGACTGAGCCACCCAGGCGCCCCAGAATAACAGGTGTTTTTAAAGAGTGAGATGTTGTTGGAAAAACTCTCAATGAAGTTCAGCCATATAGAGCCTCTGGTCTCATTACAGGTAAAACAAGGTTGGCATCACTATTTATTATTATGATGTGAGGGGAATGGAAGATTTCAGTGACATTTTCACCTCAAGATTATTGTAAGCAAGGAAGAGGTATCAAACCACGAGTAGCATTGGTCCCTTTCTTGAAAATATAAATAAGGTTCCTCTAGACTTATCCCATAAACCATTCATCTTGGCTTATGTTCACAAAAAATTGTAACCAGAAAGTTGATTCCATAAGAATCCTACAAGTCCTCGAGGGCCAGGAAGCTAACTCCAGGTTGTTTACAAGTGGTACCTGGTACCATTAAACATTGCGCTGTTTAAATCTCCAAAAATAATTGTCAGTTTGAGGGTACTGACTCTCACTCAGTCCGTGTTTAAGCTTCTACCCTGCACGCGGTACTGTTGCAAGGCACTCCCTGGTCATATGTCTTTGTGCAGACGCCTGCCAAACAGAGCCCGGGGCAATGGCTTTCTGTCCTACCACATTACTGAGGAGTACAATCACCAAGAAGTCAAAGTGAGGAGAAATGCGGGGTGGGGCAGGGAATGAGGGACACAGATGGCAATGGCCCCTGACCCTTAGGAGGCGAGCTTCTGTGAGGAGAGACGTGTGTAAGTGGATGTAATGTGGCGCACGGTTGGCACATTGTGGAGAAACTGACAAGGTGCCATGTGGGCAAAGAGGACACGGCAACGTATGTGGCCAAAGGGAGGTCTGGAGACGTAGGAGTTGTTCATACAGCAGGAGCCAAATCAGTTGGTTCTTGAAAACTAAGTGAGAGTTTATCAAATGAAAAGGAAAAGGAAGAGAACTCTTGGCAAAATTAACAAGGTGTACAGTGGGTACAAATGAGCCCCGTACTTCAGAAGAATAGCTAGGAGCTCACCACAGCGAATATCTGCAGATCAAAGGACTGTTAAACTGAACACAGACTCCTAAACCATGCAAGTCAGTACACTCCACATCCATGATTCCAGGGACTAAAAACAAGAGGAGGAAACTTGATTTTATGTCATCTAGACCTGAGATTTCAGAGATGGCCTTCCCCAAATTAGCTGTGCTTACTTGTAAATTTTTCCCTTCCATCTAGGACAAAAAAAGGAGGGCCAACATTTCAGACCTGAGAAAACTCATTTCCTTGCATACGGGTATCAGAGCCCAAGCTGAGTGATCCTAACCTGCTCTCTCTTAAGAGACCACTACGTTCTACTCCCAATTCTGAAGAGTAAGCCTTATCCTGGAGAGGAAGTCCAGGGACACCCTGGGTTTGGGATAACACAACCCGCAGCAACCACTTTTAAGTGTGCTACTTAGCTCTCCGTGGTTTAAGATCTCATTCAAATCTCACCACAAACCTGTCAGAGAGCCGCAATCATCCATAGATGAGTCAACAGGCTCAGGGAAATGAAGAAGTTGTTTTCCTAGACCTTGCGTCCTTGCCTCTGTGCACCTAATCTCAGCTGGTCTGCAGGGGACCCCCTGAGCACCAGCCCTAATCCCCCCGCAGGGTCCCATTTCTGCTCCAAGATGAAAGAAACTATCATGAACCAGGAGAAACTCGCCAAACTGCAAGCACACGTGCGCATCGGTGGGAAAGGAACTGCCCACTGGAAGAAGGTGGTGCATAGAACAGCTACAGCAGATGATAAAAAAACTTCAGGTCTCCTTAAAGAAGCTGGGGGTAAACTATCTCTGGATTGAAGAAGTGACTACGTTCACAAACCAAGGAACAGTGATCCACCTTCACAACCAGTAAGTTCAGGCATCCCTGGCAGCAAACACTTGCGCCATCATAGGCTGTGCTGACGGAAATGCTACCCAGCGTCTTCAACCCACCTGGTGCAGACAGGCTGCCTAGTTCAGGAAGATGGGCTGAAGCTCGGCCCACACAATCTGTGGACGGAAAAGCATCACTTGCTATAGGAGAGGAAGAGGAGGAAGTTCCAGATCTTGTGGAATTTTTTTTAAAGATTTTATTATTTATTTGACAGAGAGAGAGAGAGAACAAGCAGGGGGAGAGACAGAGGGAGAAGGAAAAGCAGGCTCCCCACAGAGCTGAGAGCCCGACGTGGAGACTCGATCCCAGGACCTGGAGATCATGACCTGAGCCGAAGGCAGACACTTAACCACGAGCCACCCAGGCGCCCCTGGATCTTGTGGAATTTTGATGAGGCTTCCAAGAATGAAGCAAACTGATCTGACTCATCTTCTGAAGAAGATAAAACTTATTACTGTGAGCTGCTATTTTATATGATGACTACTTTTTAAAATTTTGTTCATGGATCTGATGAAATCTGGATCTCTAATATTTTTTAAGCCCAAGCCTCTTGGCCACTGTAGCTCTTTTCAGTTTTTGCTTAGACACAATTCATTCTTTGCAGCTATTAAGCTGAAGAAGCCTCAGGATAAAGTTTGAAACAAGGTTAATAAAGATCTTTGCCTAGTGGAAGAAGAAGAAGAAGAAGAAGAAGAAGAAGAAGAAGAAGAAGAAGA
>NW_023270314.1:6667228-6772809 GCF_011800145.1 Mirounga leonina | reverse complement strand
AGAAGAAGAAGAAGAAGAAGAAGAAGAAGAAGAAGAAGAAGAAGAAGTTGTTTTCCCCGTGTCACAAAGCTGGTAAGAGGAAGGGCTGGGATCCAGATATCAGGTATCTGGTGAGGATTAAATAATAGGATTTAGATAAATTATCTAGTAAAGTGCTGGTACTTAGCAGGCATTAAGCAAAGGTTAGATCTCCTTCATGAGCTGGGGTTTTTTGCCAATTATATTGGAAGAAGATTTTGACAGCGTGGTTAAAGATGACCTCACATTAAAATATAATGTTTTGATCCTTGCAAGAAATATTACCGGGAGATTCAAGACTGCTCAGTTGCCATTTTAAATTCTTGCTGGAAATCACCTCAAGTGGATATTATAACCCCCCACTTATCCTCATCTTCTATTAATAAAAAGCAAGTTATTTTCAGATTTTGGCTGGTGAAGGATGGTTGTACAGAGTAAAGACAATAGATTTAGATCCAATTACTAACTCATAAAGATGTGGTATTTCTTGACACATTAGATCAACACTTTAGCTCGGTCTTCACTAGAGATAGATTTGCACTGTGTAAGAATTTTGGCATATTAATATGGAAGATTAGATATTTTGCGATCAGCAGTTCGCCTTTATAAAACGGGAATAGTTTGACTTCAATATATGGGCGGGGCAACAGCTTCGGTTCGGTAGTGCTGAGAATGCCCACTAGATGGCACCATAGATCTCATTTTTGGTTTTAATCCCGGCCGCGCTGCCACCTTCTTGAAATCGTTATTTTTACACTCTTACCAAACAAATGGAAGTGGGACATGTTTCAGCTTCTCTACCTGGTTTTATATATGTTGCAGTGTCACCATACTCGTGATAATAGGGCCTGATAATGAGTCAGAAGGACTCATACTGAGACTTGAAAGAAGATGGTGGGAAGGGGGCATTAGCTCCAGTGGAGAGACATGCCCCTGCCCCTAGGTTCCCCAGATGCAATGTTTTTGTTATAAAGGTGTAGAAAACATCCTCACTAAATAGTGAAGGAAGCTAAGGTCATGGTCACAGAGTGAGTGGCTGAGCTGGAATATGAACTCCATCTTTGTAGCCCCAGAGCCCACAAGTTGAACCCAGAACCTGATTGCTCATAAAGCTTTTTAAAAAGAGACCAACTTGAATGGAGAATAAACTGTGGGACATCCGTGCAATAAAGAAGTGAGCCCAACAGTACGAATGGGTCTCAAATGCTTATGCTTCGTGCAAGAAGCTAGAGTGGAAAAACTACATTTAAACTGATCCCATTTATGTAATATTCTGGAAAAAGCAAAATGATAGGGACAGAAAACAGATTAGAGATTGTCAGGGGCCAGGGGATGGGGGGAAGAGCTGACCCCAAAGGAGCACAAGGGAACTTCTGGGAGCAATGGACAGTGTTCTAGGTCGTGAATATGGTGGTAGCTACACAACTATGTTTTTCTCAAAATTCATGGAACTGTCCACCTAAAAAGGATGGGTTTTACTGTGTCTTAATTACAGCCTGACTTTAAAAAAAGAGAGACCAATTAAAACAAAATGAATGGTAATTAACATTGCATACCCTTGGAAACTAAGAGACCAGAAAAGAAAAGTAAAAGACGGTAAAACAAAAGAAACAGCGTAAAGCATTAAAGATGTGTGTGTGGGAAGCCCAAAGATTAAGAATACTTGAGATAAAACAACACCTGAAGAAAGTGTGCGAAGACCAAAGGATAAAAAATATAAAATGATTTACCGAGGTGATGGTAAAAGGAAAACACAGACAACATTGCACCCAGTTAGCATGCATAATAATCACCTACAGAACTTGTTAAAATATATATTTTATTCTTTTTTATGGCTGAATATTTCTATATATGTAACACATTTTCCTGAAGAAAAAATTCTGCCATTTGCAACAACATGGATGGACCTGGAGGGTACTATGCTAAGTGAACGAAGTAAGGCCAAGAAAGACAAATACCATCTTATATGGAATCTAAACAAAAAACAAACTCTTAGAAACAGAGAATAGACTGGTAGGTGCTAGGGTGGGGGTGGAGGGGAAAAATGGGTGAATGTGGTCAAAGGCTCAAACTTACAGTTATAAAATAACTAAGTCTGGGATGTACAGCATGCTGACTGACCATAGCTAACAATATTGGAGTATATATTTGAAAGGTGCTAAGAGAGTAAATCTTACAATTTCTCATCACAAGAAAAAAAAAATTGTAACGATATGGTGATGGATGTGTTAAATAACAAAAATTCATCTAAGTATGTTAAAGATCTAATTGGCTTTATTAACTAATTCATGAATCAGGCAGCATCCCATCTAGCAAGCAGAGGGAGTTCAAGGGGCTACAGAAAGGGAAAGGTTTTAAAAGGCAGGACAGAAAGAAACAGAAAAAAGGATTATTTTGAGTGAGGTGATCTTCCTTTGGGGAGAAAAGGGTCTTATTAGGTGGTTTACCTCATCTTCCTTTGGGGGATGGAGAGGTCCCTTTGACGGATTAGCTTATTGGTGCTGACCAGGAAGTCCCTGACTGATCCGTTAAGACTGCATTTCTGGGGATGCCTGGGTGGCTCAGTGGGTTGAGCTTCTGCCTTCGGCTCAGGTCATGATCCCAGGGTCCTGGGATCAAACCCCGTATCAGGCTCCCTGCTCCGCGGGAAGCCTGCTTCTCCCTCTCCCACTCCCGCTGCTTGTGTTCCTTCTCTCGCTGTGTCTCTCTGTCAAATAAATAAAATCTTTAAAAGAAAAAAAAAGTGCAATTAGGTTAGGCCTTAGGCCCCAGTTTGGTGACATGGTCTAGCATAAGTCATGCCATTTTAGGCCTGTGATTTTCTTTTTGACACATGTTAACAAGATTTATTATGGTGATCATTTCACAGTGTATAAAGTTATTGAATCATTATGTTGTACACCTGAAACTCACGTAATGTTATATTATCAGGGATATCTCAATTAAAAAAAAAATACAGATTTCAAGGATAATTCCAGTGACTCTCATTCAGCAGGACTGAAATAGGCCCAGAAACCTGCATTTTAAACAAAGCTTCCAAGGTGAAATCACCTTGAGATACAGTGAAGAGAAATTTAAAACTTTTTATTTTATTTTATTTTATTTTATTTTATTTTATTTTATTTTATTTTATTTTAAAGATTTTACTTATTAATTTGACAGAGAGAGAGACAGCAAGAGAGGGAACACAAGCAGGGGGAGTGGGAGAGGGAGAAGCAGGCTTCCCGCAGAGCAGGGAGCCCAATGCGGGGCTGGATCCCAGGACCCTGGGATCATGACCTGAGCCGAAGGCAGATGCTTAATGACTGAGTCACCCAGGTGCCCCTAAAACTTTTTAAATAAATGCAAAAATGATTGGAAAGTATACGTACAAGGGTCAAACCTGAGGATTCATGGCCATAAAGCTAGGCTCTCGCCCTGAGCTAGAGGCCTCAGTTCTCTGCAGGGGATTCTGGTGTGAGATGAAAGGGCAACCCCTGACGTCGATCAGGAAGGGAACCGGTCCCTTGCTGAAGGAGAGCACGCCTCGTCCTCTGGAGGGGAGCCCGAGCTGCCTTCCCATAGTCTCCCCAGATGCCAAACCAAAGAGGACAGAATGCAGAGCGCTGCTCCCTATCTGCGGTTTTGTCCCTGTCCCTCCTACCCCCCTCAGCCTCCCTAGCCACTCCCCCACCCACGACCCCACCTTTAAGCCTTGGAGAAGCGCAGACTCAGATCCACATCTCCCGTCCCACTATACTCTCTCCCTCAGGCGTGGTTTTCACTGATTTTTTTTTTTTTTTGAAGTAAACTTGAACTTTTTCTGCAGCCACACCAGCCTTGTGTCAGTTCGGTGAGTCTTTCTCATCTTGGGTTAGCATAAACTGCCCTCTCTGGAAGACTTCTCCCGGCTCTTAGACCAGCTCACCGGGCTTCGGTCCAGCCTCACTAAGGCAGAGCAGGCTCCTGCGCTGTACGCTCCCTTAGCCCCCTCTGTTCCCCGCACCACAGTCAAACCCTTGCATGAAGGCCCCACGGCAGCTTTTCTCTACATTTTGTAAAGGCACCCACCGGCTCCGGCTCTTTCACCTCTGTATCCCCCATACTGGGCTCAATTCTTGTCACAAAATTACTTTTGAAAAAATGTGTAAAAGTAATTTAATATGCAATTTGGTATCACTGTAAAAAGGAGTGCATCTGATCGCTGGCTTATCTCCAGACACCAGCTCTTTAAAAATATTTTTTTTTCTTTAGGCTTCTGTGACATCAAACACTCTTGGTTAAGATGAGCTGTATAATTTGTGGGGTTTCGTGCAAAAGGAAAATGTAAAGTTCCTTGTTCAAAAATCGGGGGAAAAGTGCCACTAAATGTGGGAAAGTATGTGACAATGTTGAACTAAACCAGGTACGGAGCCCTCCCGACCTATGCGACTTCACAGGCCCCTCTCCCTGAGGCCGGCTCCGTCCTTGGTTTCCCTCCTATGCCGCTCCACACTCCTTTTCAATATGCTTTGCTGGTTGATTTTCTTTTTCTCTTTATCCCATGCTCTCATTTACTTGTTTATCTATTATCTTTGCCTACGATCTAATCTAGTCCCGTGTCTTCCAGATTTCTATCTCTAGCCTTGCTCTGTCCCCTGAACTGTAGATGGTCACTTTCAGCAGCAAAGTCACTCCACACTTGGACATCTCAAAGGTCACCCGACCTGAACAGAACCCCTGTCCATGCTCCCTCCCACCCTCCTCCTTCCCTACTTCTCCTAATCTCACAAGTGTTACTCAGGCCCCAAATGTTCCCACTTTCCCCACGCTAAAGCAAAAGCAAATCCTTTCAGCTTTAGCTAGAAGCTGAACCATGAACTTGGTGGATTCCCAGGAACAGGCCACCACCACCCAAGTGTGGGCCACCATCTTGTCTTTGTTGTACCACTGAAACAGCCTCTCAAATGCCCTCCCTCTTTCTTCCTTTGCTCTTCTCAGTCCATTGACTTCATAACAACCGAAGAGATCTTTCTGAGATGGGAAAAAGAGTCTATGCTCACTTGCCTATCAGATTCCCCGAGACCTGCCTCTTAACTCAATGCGAACGACTGTCCCTATTACCTGGATCCCAGCTCTGCTGGCCTTCTCTCTGCCACTCTCACAAGCCGGTTGCACCGCGAGGCCTCCACGCCTCTGCTCCCTCCGCCCAGGAGGCTCTTCCTCCCACATTTAGGTCTCCTGCACATTCTACCCTCAGTGCGCCTCCTCCATGGCCCCTTCTCTGGACACCCAAGCTCAGCCCCTCTTCCCCAGCACTCACTATTTATTTCAAGTGCCCAAAATGATCTTAGTATTGTATATATGTTTATTTCACACACACCCCAATAATAAAATTCCAAGCCTTGTTTTCAACTGAATTCTGAGCACCTGAGTGCTCCCTGGTAACAACGGCTTTCCCTGCTGGAGTGAATACACCTCATTGTGTTTAGGAAGGCCTACTCATACTCAAATGTTCACTTTATTGTCTTTCTCTCTCTCTTTTTTTTTTTAAGATTTTATTTATTTATTTGACAGAGAGAGACACAGCGAGAGAGGGAACACAAGCAGGGGGAGTGGGAGAGGGAGAAGCAGGCTTCCCGCAGAGCAGGGAGCCTGATGTGGGGCTCGATCCCAGGATCCTGGGATCATGACCTGAGCTGAAGGCAGATGCTTAACGACTGAGCCACCCAGGTGCCCCTATTGTCTCTCTCTTGCTACAAATCCTTATTTTCTTTCAGGTTGTCTGGGCAGACAGTTATAAAGTTGGCTGTGCAGTACAATATTGCCCCACAGTTTATGGCATTAACAGCTTAACCAATGTAGCGCATTTCATATGCAACTACGGACCAGGGTAAGTACCCAAATCAACCTCTTTCTAAACTTCTTTTAAATCTACTTTAGAAGTATTTATTTTCATTATAGAAAATTGGGATAATAAAGAAAGTGTAAAAAAGAAAATTAATATCACTATTAATTCCTCTACCCAGAGATCTACTCCATTAACACCTGGTACATTTTTTTTTAATATATGTGCGTGTGTGTATGCACCCTTTACAAGTGCTATATAAATACACACATACATATACAGCACGTGTTTTTAAGAGTGGCAAGACTAAAATGTTTTCAGGGACATAGATCAATGGGAAATGGTAATAACACCACAAAATGGGAGGATTGGTGTTACTTTATATTTATTGTTTTTTTAAAACTTGGCATGTTTCGCACAATTTTCAAAAAAAGTAACTCAATTAAATTTCTCAATTTATGTAATTTATTTCATTTACTTTTGAAAGTTTTGGTTTTGAAATGGATAGTTTTTCTTCCTTTGGAAAATAGGGTAGACCCATGACATGCCCCCACCTTTCTTTAAACATATAAGTGTGTTTATGCATCATACACGTTATTGAGAAAATGGAGATCATACTGGAAATGCACATTTTCTACTTTTTACTTAAAATTATACCATGAGCATTTTCCATGTCATTGAATTTTTAAACATATGAATAATTAGAAAAATAATGAAAGTACTGTTTCACAAAGATGGCGTTGAAGGTGAAGAAGGAAGCCTCTGCCCTTCCCAAAGCCAAAGCCAAGGCTTTGAAGGCCAAGAAGGCAGGGCTGATAGGTGTCCACAGTCACCAAAAAAAAGAAGATCCACACATCACATACTTACTGATGGCCCAAGACATTGTGTCTCCAAAGGCAGCACAAATATCTTCAAAAGAGTGCCCCCAGGATAAACAAGCTTGACCACTATGCCATCATCAAGCTCCCCCTGACTTAATGAGTCAGCCTTGATAAAAGCAGAAGACAACAACACACTGTGTTCACTGTAGATGTCAAGGCCAACAAACACCAGATCAAACAAGCTGTGAAGAAGCTCTATGACTTTGGGTGGGGGGATGGGTTAGCCTGGTGATGGGTATTAAGGAGGGCACGTTCTGCATGGAGCACTGAGTGTTATACATAAACAATGAATCATGGAACACTACATCAAAAACTAATGATGTACTACTGTATGGTGACTAACATAATAAAAAAAAAAAAAAGAAGCAGCTCTATGACTTTGACGTGGCTAAGGTCAACATCCTGATCAGGCCTGATGAAGAGAAGGCATATGTTCGAGTGGCTCCTGACCATGACACTTTGGATGTTGCCAACAGAATTGGTTACGTCTAGGGCTTCCAGTTGCCTCAGTCAGTTAAGCGTCAGCGTTCAGCTCAGATCATGATCCCAGGGCCCTGAGATCGAGCCTCATGTGGGGCTCCCTGCTCAGCGGGGAGTATGCTTCTCCCTCTCCCTCTGCCACTCCTCCCCCTTTGTGCTCTCCGGCACGCTCTCTCTCTCTCTCTCAAATAAATAAAATCTTTAAAAAAAAATTGGGGATCATCTAAACTGAGTCCAATTGGTTAAATCTAAACATACATTATTTTCACAATAAAAAAAATAGAGTAATACTTATAAAATGCTTACTATATGCTAAGCACTTTTTTTAAAGATTTTATTTATTTGAAAGAGAAAGAGAGGGAACACACGCTTGAGCTGGGTGGGGGTGCAGAGGGAGAGAATCTCAAGCAGACTCCACGCTGAGCACAGAGCCCCACATGGGGCTCTATCCTGAGACCCAGGAGATCAAGACCTGAGATGAAACCAGAGTCGGTCACTTAACCATCAGAGCCACCCAGGTGCCCTGCTGAGCACTTTTCTAAGTGCTTCATACATATTAACTTACTTAATGTTCATGAAAGGTCTTGAGATGGGTCGTCTTACCACCCCTGTTTGGCAGTTAAGAAAACTGAGGTACTGACAGGGTGAGTAGCCTGCCCAGGGTTCCACCATTGGTGACACTATTTCATATGTCACCAAGTCATAGCTGGACTGTGACCTGGGCTGTCTGGCTCCCGAGTCTGTCCTCTAGATGGACACAACAGCTCATCCTACTGAAGAATTTAGATTGTTCTCTGTATTTTAATATCTGATGAACAACCTTGTATAGAAGTCTTTGGTCGCATCGATTTCCCTACAATTCCTAGAAATAATATACTAAGTGATACATGTGAACATCTTTAAGTTTTTAAAAATGCATATGGCCAAATTATCCTCCACTATTATTTATACCAATTTATACTCCTTCATTAGGACTGGGATTATCATTTTTTAATATTTTCCAATTTGATATAAAGTGTTATCTCATATTTTCTTTTGCATCTCGTAGACTACCATTGATTATACATTTTCATCTGATTGCCTATTTACATTCCTCCTTCTGTGAAGCATATGGTCTGCTCATTTTTCTACTAGAATGATTTTCTTAATGGTTTATGGTAGTTGTTTGTATTTTAAAGCTTTTAACCCTTTGTCAAATATATAACATTTATTTTAGTATTATTTTTTTAAGATTTTATTTATTTGCCAGAGAGAGAGAGAGCTCACACAAGCAGGGGGAGCAGCAGGCAAGGGAGAGGGAGAAGCAGGCTCCTCGCGGAGCAGGGAGCCCGATGCGGGCCTCAATCCCGGGACCCTGGGACCATGACCTGGGCCGAAGGCAGATGCCCAACTGACTGAGCCACCCAGGCGCCCCAACATTTTTTTTCTTTGTTTCCCTTGAATTTTGTTTGGATTTTTCCAATCTTTGGGATTCCAAAAGATTTGTTAGAAGCCTCTCTCTCTTTCCCTGAAGTAATGCTCAGAAGAAATGTTTGATAGTTTGAGTGTAGGTGGGAATGAAAGGACTAAAATCAGGTGTCATTCAGAAGAGAACAACTTTGACTTAAAATCCCAAAGTCAGAAAATAGGGAAAACCCAGGAAAAAACGGCCAAAGCCATCAAGCCAATCAGTGGTGATTTTTCATGACATTTATATAACTTAATGGTTAAGATATGGGGTCTTGAGACCCACTACCTTGGTTCACTTACTGTGTGACCTTGGATAAGTTACTAATTTCTCTGAACCTCAGTTTGCTCTGCAAAAGATCAGGATAATAAAAGCACTGAGTACTTATCAAGTAGCTATGAAAATTACATGAGAGGGGTTCCCCGGGTGGCTCAGTCGTTAAGTATCTGCCTTCGGCTCAGGTCATGATCCCAGAGTCCTGGGATCGAGCCCCTCATCGGGCTCCCTGCTCAGCGGGAAGCCTGCTTCTCCCTCTCCCACTCCCCCTGCTTGTGTTCCCTCTCTCGCTGTGTCTCTCTCTGTCAAACAAATAAAAAATCTTAAAAAAAAAAAGAAAAAGAAAACTACATGAGAAAAGCTAGGTAAAACACCAGGTATATGTAATACCTGGCAATGGTGATTATTTGAGAAGTACTCACAGTTATTGTTATGATGAGGCACAAATGTGAAGTCTTCTGGCTTATACTCACTTTACTTTTAGAGTTCTAAACAATAAGTTGTAAAACTTAAAACCAGTTATAATACTTCTATAGAGTAACATTCATTTATTCATACAAATAATTCATACATTCGGTTATTCAACAAATATTTGTTTACTGAGCTTCAAAAGAGAACCAGCCCAACACAGTCCCCACTCTCACGGAATTTGTATTTATGGGGCAGAAAGACAATAAAAATACAAATAAAATAACTGCATCATGATAGGAGTAATGAAGGAAATACCAGTAACACTGTAATCGACACTATCAATAGGCAGGACCTTACTTGAATAAAATGATGTACTTGAGTGTAGGCATGAAGAATAGAAAGGAACCAGACATGTGAAGAACTTCATGAATGGATGTCTGCTGCAGAAAACACCTGCAAAGCTTCTGTGGAGGGGACTCAAGAATGGACGGAAGTGCAGAGTGCGTGGACCACTGAATGAGATGCGACTCGGGGAAGGAGGGAGCTCAGCCTTGCAGGGCTGTGTAGGTCATGGCAAATTTAACTGTATTCACATCACAAGAGGAATCCTCCAAGTATTTTAAGCAAGGGAGTGACAAGACCTGCTTTAAATTGAGAGATCATTCTGTACGAGCTGTGGAAAATGGATTGGAGGGTATGGGGTGGGGGGCACAGAGGCCAGTTAAGGATGTCCTCATTTTCTACTGCCTTCTGAGCTGGTTTTTCTCCTCAAAGGCCCCCATTCCACATAATTCTAAGAAGTCCAGTATCTTCCCCATTTTTCTGAGATTTCCTAAGAGTGGGGTGAGGATGCTTAATTCTCCTTTCACCTGTAACTCAAGCTCTGGAGTCAGTCATTGTCCAGGAGAGTTTTGACTCCTCCTCCTGGCTGCTTCAGATCATTCTGATCTGCATTTTTTTGAACGTAGACACAACTCTCCCTTCATTCTCCTGGGCCCCTCTGAGCTAGGCTATCTTGTGATTGATTAGTGGAAGAGAGGATTATAGCCCGTTAGAGGAAATGACAACCCTGACCATCAGATCCTACAAGACCTAGTGTGTTCTGCCTTAAGGACCCTTAACTCATATTTATCTTTTTCTTTAAAGATCTATCTTTTCTTTTTTTTTTTTTTTTTAAAAGATTTTATTTATTTATTTGACAGAGAGAGACACAGCGAGAGAGGGAACACAAGCAGGGGGAGTGGGAGAGGGAGAAGCAGGCTTCCTGCCGAGCAGGGAGCCCGATGTGGGGCTCGATCCCAGGACCCTGGGATCATGACCTGAGCCGAAGGCAGCTGCTTAACTGACTGAGCCACCCAGGCGCCCCTAAAGATCTATCTTTTCTCAGGGCGCCTGGCTGGCTCAGTCAGTAACCCTTAGACTCTTGATCTCGGGGTTGTGAATTTGAGCCCCATGTTGGACACGGATTACTTTAAAAAAAAAAAAAAAAAATCTGTCTTTTCTCTTCCTCAGTCCTGGGGCCCTGACTTTCTTTCTCAGGCTACCAGGGGGAACACTAAAATTTCTTGCTTCTTTATGGACAGAATACTTTAGGGCTCTTGGTCTCAATTGTTCCTGTCCAGACAAATGCAGGCCATTCCAGTAGCGTATTTCTCCCGGGATGAATTCTGCCATTTCCCTAGAATTCGTAACTGCCTTGTCTTTAGCCTGGTTTTGAAACAGTGATTTCTTCTTCTTTATAGTTTGGAAGACACAATTCAACAAAGAATGAAACAGCACAAACGATTTTATTAAAAACATTCTAGAACTTGACCACTCAATGAGTTTTGTGCTAACAATGAAAGATAGCCCCATAATTAATGTGTATTTTGGAGGTCTTTTATAATTGTTATCAGAATATTCCTTTGACTATTTTCCACAGTGTAAAGCAAGCATGAGGATAAACTTAGTTTCTGAAACAACCTAGATTAATTTGGAGCCAAACATGATTAGAACATATATTTGGTGTTGGGAACCTGGTGTTAATAGAAAGTAATGTCTCCTTAACTTTGGAGGTAAAGCTATAGTGTTAGGGGAGGGGAGTTGAGTCTATGAACTTGGGAGTTAAATCTTTATTTTCACTAACCTCTACTGAAAATAACATTTCATTATGTATGAAGACAACACTTCAGCCCCATCAGCAATACTGTAACTCTGTGTTAGTACTACTTCTATCTTTGTAAATATCAGATATTCTCATAGCACATTCCATTTGCTGCAGAGATCTCAAAATATGGTTGTAATCGATCATTAAAGGTACTATCATTAGAATTCTTGCTAGATCTTATTTAATATTTAATAGAGGACATATTGCTATATCAAAAATATTTTTAACATTTTGATAACTATTTGAACTTACTCGGTTTCCTTTATAATCTTACAAACTTTATTTTATGCACTTAAAAACAAACTATTTTGGGGCACCTAGGTGCTCAGTCAGTTGTGTCCAACTCTTGATCTCGGCTCAGATCTCTGTATCAGGATTGTGAGTTCAAGCCCTTCATTGGGCTCCACCCTGGGCATGGAGGTTACTTTAAAAAAAAAAAAAGTAAAAATAATTTTGAGAGTCCATAGGCTCCACCAGACTGCCAAAAGGTACCATGACACAAAAAATTAAGAACTCCTTTCCAAAAAAGATGAGTGCAATGGCAGAGTTACTGAAAATGCATGTACAGTTCTCATCATTTCTACTCTGAAGATATTCATGGGGATATAAAATGCTTGGATATTATTTCACTTTCTAGTGTATGACCTTGGTCAATTATTTACACTCTGTGCCTCACCTCTAACTATATTGGGGATAAATAAATAATAGTATCTACCCCATAGGCTATTGTGAAAATTAATTCATTCAAGGATGCTTAGTACAGTAATTATTATCCACATTACATCTTTAATGTGAAAACAAATTTAGAAATCCCCCCTCTCATTTTTTTTTTTCTTTTTTTAACCCAGCCAAATGACTCCTGTCCAACTAAAACCAAGGAGGCTTGCTAAACTGAGAGGAGTAAATGTGGGTCATCAGACCCTAGGATGGGCAGTTTTTTGGATGGTAGTGATCATACAGGCCAGACAGTTAAATAGAGCCAAGTGTTGCCCTGGAGTCAGACCAATCCAGATTTCCTTGTGACTCTGACATGTATACATTGTGATTTTTGACAAGTTAATTTCTTAGAGCTTTAGTTTCCTTATCTGTAAAATAAAAATAAGAATAACTTCCAGAGTTGTCTTAAGAGTTAAATGAGAAGATGTAGGTGAAGACATAGGTTCATAGACATAGACACATAGAATAAAACTCTATAAATATTAACAGGCTTCCACTTCCCTCAACCCTCGGAATCTGTGGACTTCCATCCTACATATTTAGTCAAAGATTCACAGTAAATTTCATTGGAAAAAAAATCATCTCTCCTAATGGACAGCTTTTTTCTACTTTACAGACAAAGCTCTCAAAGGCCATACAGAAGAGGATCTACTTGCAGTGCCTGCCCCAGTGATGACAAATGTTTGGACAATCTCTGCAGTGAGTAAAAGGAAAAATCTACCAATAATACAATGTGTTTGAAACAACTTTCTCTGCAGAGTTCAGAATGCAAATGTTTGCTTTATCCTAATAGCTATTTTCAGGGAAGCTGGAGTCAAGTAGCAATCAAGCCGATGGCTTACTGTCCTGGGAATGAACATATATTCAAGGTAAATTTAAGGAAGCAAATAAGAACCTTCTTTTTTTAGCTCTAATCAGTACAACAAAAAATGACTATGAGGATAGAAACTGTAGACCCAAGATTTGCTCATTTCAGCAAGATCAAAAAAACTCCTGATTTGTAAACACTGATTTCTCATCTTCACTTCAGGTACAGCCACACTTTTTTGATCAGCTCTCTGAGTGGTCATTTCTCCCCTAGTTCGACCATTCACTTCACTCACAGCAGTTTTGTTAAAGCAACTCAGTAACGTGTAGCAACGAATCTCTTCTCGTAGCATCAATGTATTAACTGAATTTTTCATGTTGCTACAATACTACAAAGCGTATTATTATTTTTTTTCCAAGTTAGGCAGTATAACATAAGAGTTAAAACCACACATTTTTGAAATGGTATGCCCGGGTTCAATTTCCAGTTCACCACTGTGACTTTGGGCAACTGTCTGAACCAAGTTCCTCAACAATAAAATGTAGGTGCCCCCCCCCATCTTCTTCTTCTTCTTTTAAACAAAGAATGTATTGTTTCAGAGGCATAGGTCTGATTCATCGGTCTTACACAATTCACAGCACTCACCATAGCACATACCCTCCCCATTGTCTTATCACCCAGCCACCCCGTGCCTCCCACCCCCCTCCACTCCAGCAACCCTCAGTTTGTTTTCTGAGATTAAGAATTCCTCATATCAGTGAGATCACATGATACATGTCTTTCTCTGATTGACTTATTTCGCTCAGCATAACACCCTCCAGTTCCATCCACATTGTTGCAAACGGCAAGATTTTGTTTTTTTGATGGCTGCATAATATTCCATTGAGGGGGAAATTGGAGGGGGAGACGAACCATGAGAGACTATGGACTCTGAGAAACAGGGTTCTAGAGGGGAGGGTGGGTGGGGGGATGAGTTAGCCTGGTGATGGGTATTAAAGAGGGCACGTATTGAATGGAGCACTGGGTGTTATACGCAAACAATGAATCATGGAACACTACAACAAAAACTAATGATGTAATGTATGGTGATTAACATAATAAAATTAAAAATAATTAAAAATAAAAATAAAAAATATTAAAAAACAAAACCAAATAAAATAAAATGTAGATGGCAGTATCTCTTCACAGGTTTGATGAAACAGATCAAGGAAAAGAGAAAGAAGTATCTGTATTTGGAACAAGAACCTGGCATACAATAGCACTCAATAAATACTACCTATTATCCATAAATTCATCCTTCCTGTACTCCCAAATGTTGAGTTTACTCTTGGTGTTTTATGCCCAAACTCTGTCACGTTTTTATGCCCACGAACAAACCTCATGTTTCTTCTTTAAAATCTGTGGTGAAAACTGAGACAATTATTTTAAATTATTTAAGGAGTAATTCAATTATTGCCACTGGTTAGCTATCTTTCCCAATGGATTCTAAATTCCAAACAGGTAGGAATTATGCCTAATTCATTTATACCCTAGTCTGGCAAATAAGCACTAATTTGAAGGCATGTTTCCTTCAAAAAAATATTCCTTCTCTTTAAAAATCTAGATAATTAGTAATAACTTCACAATGACAAGAAGAAAGTTCCTGGAATTTTAGCTTTTGACCTTGGGAACTAGCTTGAAATGGCCTCTAGTCTTGCGGGATAAAAATTCAGAAAATGAAGGCTATGATCCAATAAAAGCCCCTGGGCCCTTAAGAAACATAAAGGGCAAACATGCTAATGTGCATGAGGGTAAAGAGCTTTTAACAGATTCCATCTCTGACAAATTATGACAAATATTGGAGGAAAAAATTTCTTTCTGGTGCTTTAGGTACTTACTGTTGGCAGGTGCAATAAATACCCACGGAGGCCAAATCAGGATGGTTTTGCATAATGTGCTGGGTATGCGAATGATACATGGGATGATTTTAGCTAGTGCATGAATGTACATTTGTTTCAATATTCAAGAGTTGAATATTTAACATTTAAAAAATGTATATGTAAGAAAAAATGTAACTAGCACAGCACATCCTTGATTTCATGGCATTAACTGCCCAAAACAGTTAAAGTAGCAGCAGCTTCCTGGTAACTCCCTACAAAGACCCCTCACAGGGATGATGATCAGGGATGCTCACCAGCACCCTGGCCACATCCTTGCTGGGCTGCGCCACAGATTTCAACACCAGCTGGCAAAGAACTGGCGTAGAGAAGGTACCTATTTAATTAGAAAAGTATCAAGAAGGCTAAGGCAGATTGTTCTGAATGTCAAAATCCGAATAAAGCTCAGTGAAAAGAGAGAGATAATTATGACATTATGCAAACCAAATCCCTGTAAGAGAGAGGTCATGGTCTCTTTATTACTGACTGATCATAAAACAGTATCATTCTTCTCAGGGAGGAACTTATTTCCAGGAAATATTTTAATAAATTGCTCACATTGACTATTACTAATAATTATTTTTATTCTTAAATTCTAATAGTTTGTTATTTTAATTGTATTTATTATCTGCTAGTTATGGTATGTAAAATTATTTTCCACTTATAGTAATAGTATATAAAAAGTTTATAAGGTCAATTTAAAAATAACAAGTTAGTATAGTTAGTACAAAAAATCTTTAATGTTTGAAAAACACTAAGAAAGTGAAAGCAACAGTTAATGGTCATAATTAGAGACTTGGCTTTTTAAAATAAAATAAAGCCTCACCAGTACATATTTTTTTTCTTCTTCTGACTTTACAGCTAATCCAAAGCGAGACAAAGTCACAGGTATGTACATAAATCTTTCATTGTTCCATTAAGATCTATGTGAATTGTATTATTGCATTCTGAGAAACAACATTTAAGAGGATATTTTATGTTTGTTTCACAGGTTACTACTCTATTGTGCATCCTGACTGGCCAGTATTTTCACGCAACAGATACCTATCTCTCTTTCTCACTGTTAGTCCACCAATCCTAATATTGAGTGCTGTAATGATCATTTGGGTCAAGCACAAATACCCTCATTTAGTTCTTTCAAACTAATATAATCCACAAAAAAAACACAATTCATTCAGATATGTGTTTTTTTTTAAATTAACAGGTGTATTTTTTAGTTCTAATTTTAAAACATTTCAGAAAAAAATACGTTGTTGCAGTAAACCCTTAATAAAAAAACTGTTCAACTTCCTATCTCTAGAATAAACTCATTTTTACTTTCCACTTTTCTATGAATAAGCATTGTTTTCAGGCTGCCAAAGCTATGACTTTCAGTAAGTAACCCAGCCTCTGTATGTCTCAGCTCCTAAAACTACAAAATGAATGTGCTCGATTTAGGTGATTCTAGATAACTCCACTGACCCTCACTAGTAAAAACATTTCTACATAACTTGTTGCATGCTGCTTCAATTCTAAACATCTGGTCTCCCCACCCCCCCCACCCCCACCTTGCAATCTGAGGTCTTTGGTTTACCATTTTCCCAGACTCAGTATAGTAATTAAGGGATTTAAGGGGCCTTGCTTTTTTTGCTTATGGGTTGTTTAATCTTAAACATAATGTAGAATGAGATTATAAAAAGAAATAAGCCTAAATGTTCACTCGTTAGCAATAGAGAGAGCACTACAAAATCTGCATTTATTTTGCTCAAAACCAAATGGTGGGACATGATTATATTTAAAGACTAACCAGTGGCATCAAACACTGGATTTGATGGATAATTACAATAGCCACATTCCAAAAATCTTTATATAAACAACCTAAAAATTACATCTAAAATCATGCTTAGGCAAAATACGCCAAAACAGGTTAGGTGCAATATATACAAAGACATATGTAGCACTTTCTAGCATAAAGTTTTCCAAAAACACACAGAGAATACAATAATTTATATTTATAAAGGACAGCTGTTTATATAAACACTGTTTTGAAGAATGACATAAACTCAGAAAAATGTGATCAGAGTATTCCTTCTCACATACAGGCTACTAATGCCCTAGTATCTCAAAATCCTTTACAAAAGGAGATAGCTTAAACGGTTCTCATCCAGGGTTTTTTTTTAATGTTACTTTTTCTTCTTCTTCTTTTTTTCATCTGCTTCCATTTTAAGCTTAACTTCTTCAGCTGAAAGAGCTCCCAGTTTCTTATTCTTGGCTTTCTTAACCTTCTCCTTGATGGCAGCCACATCAATTTTATTTTCAGTAGAAGCTAAACAAATTAAAATGATATATGTAATTCTTTATAGATTTTACCATAGAAAACATAAAGAATATGTATTTGGTACAATAATTTCAGAGTACTGTTAAAAGGTGAAAGGTCATGTTGTAAAATATAAAACACCTGCCTAAAATATAAAACAACTGCCTAAAGGAAAGTTAGACACTGAAGAGAAAACAAATCATAAAGTACTTTAAAAATACATTAGTGAAAGTACACATGAAAATGGCACATTAGGGAGCCTAGGTGGCTCAGTTGGTTGGGCGACTGCCTTCGGCTCAGGTCATGATCCTGGAGTCCCGGGATCGAGTCCCGCATCGGGCTCCCTGCTCAGCAGGGAGTCTGCTTCTCCCTCTCCCGCTCCCCCCTCTTGTGCTCGCTCTCTCTCTCAAATAAATAAATAAAAATCTTAAAAAAAATAAAAAAATAAAAAATGGCACATTAATAAAGGTACAAATGAAAATGGCACTATAGTTTAGCTTTTTAAACTAATTACTGAATTCAACAATATTAAAACTTCATTTTTCCCCTTAAATTGCATTTGAGATTAGTTTTACTTATATTCTTTCCCATATTTTAGAATTGCAAGAGTATTCATTAAAATGCCAATTTTCGGGGCGCCTGGGTGGCTCAGTCAGTTAAGCGACTGCCTTCGGCTCAGATCATGATCCCAGGGTCCTAGGATCAAGCCCCACGTTGGGCTCCTTCCTCAGTGGGGAGCCTGCTTCTTCCTCTCCCTCTGCCTGCTGCTCCCCCTGCTTGTGCTCTCCCTCTCTCTATCTCTATCAAATAAATAAATAAAATCTTTAAAAAAATAAAATAAAATGCCAATTTTCCATTCTGCACATTAAAATAACTTAAAATTACATTTCATGAAGAATATTAACATGCAGCCCCTCTAGCTTCCATAATTTTAATTAACTAATCATTAAGCTTTAGGTCAAAATCTACTTCATCTAATACCATACATAAAAACTTAAAAAAATAGGGGCACCTGGGTGGCTTAGTCCGTTGGGTATCTGCCTTCGGCTTGGGTCATGATCTCAGGGTCCTGGGATCAAGCCCCACATCGGGCTCCCTGCTGATGAGTCTGCTTCTCCCTCTCCCTCTGCCCCTCCCCCTGTTCATGCTCTCCCTCTCTCAAATGAATAAAATCTTTAAAAAAGACAACTTAAAAATAAAGTTTTCCAAATATTAGTTCAATGAATGACTAGTAGTACTTTATTTAACAAGGTTTTGGTAATAAAGACAATGATCTGAGAGTATTTGGAGATTCTCGTAACAGAACCCAACCATGGAATCAATGCCAAAAGCTTGAACAACGGAGAAAAAAAATGTAGGTTTTTCTCACCCTTTAAAGAGCAGTATTCAGAGCATAGGAGAATCACAAGATAAAACATCATCAAACTTCCCAGCAACTTGAGTAGAGATGTAGAGCCTTCACTATCATAAAATAGCTACATTTTTAATCATTATAAACGGAGATTAAAATGGCTACTAAACGACCTTCAAAGTAAAACTCACAGGCTCAGCAAACTGGAAATTATAATGACATTTTTAACTTTTACATAACCAATGATCTACATAGAAGAATACAGTATTTTTAGAGCTATTAACATTGATATAATTAATATAGGATATTAAAATAGTAATGTTATGTCTGGTTTTGACCAATAAGTCAGGTACGATAATGCCAGTGACCTCCCTCCCCTCACTGTGTCACTGGCTACTCTGGAAATTTACTTCAGGAAGAGTACAAGTGTTACTAGTGGGAAAGAAAATGCAGAAGAGGAAAGGGTAGATCAAATGAGGCTAGGGATAGAAAAGATACAAAACTTTTCTGAGTGTTTTTTTTTTTAATCTTAGAGCATCGAGGAGGGAAGGGCAGAGGGAAAGAGAAAATCCTCTAGTGAACTCCTCGCTGAGCACAAAGCCTGACGTGGGGCTTGACCCCAGGACCCAGAGATCATGACCTGAGCCAAAACCAAGAGCCAGCCGCTTAACCAGCTGAGCCACCCAGGTGCCCCACTCTGACTTTTTAATAGCTCCTAAGATCTTGTTATTTTGATGGTGTCCTTTAGCCCACGGTGATCAGAAATCCATCATAACAATATAGGAATCAAACTTTAAGCCATGGATCACATAAGTAAAGAGAAGAAAAGCATAACCTCTGATAAGCTCTTTCTGAGAGGCATGATAACAGAGCTCGGGGATCTCACTGCTTTAGTTACTTTTAAATCTATGGAAGATTCACTGCTCTAAGTTCATAGCTTTCACAACAGAGAGTCCTTCTCCAGCAGGCAGTCTGCCTCTCCCTCTGCCTGCCGCTTCCCCTGCTTGTGCTCTCTCTCTGACAAATAAATAAAATCTTAAAACAAAACAAAACAAAAAAAACCCCAAAGTGTCCTTCTCCAGCACAATCAGAGGTCAGGAGAGGACTGTCAATCCAGGACATTCTTAAATAGGCACTAGCTGCTAATAAATTATAGAACACCTCAGTGGTCTCGTCCCTAGGATTAGTGATTAATGAAATGTCAACAGAATTGATGAAAGATATAGTTATGTCTTTAGTTAACACTCAAAGAGATTCAGACAAATTCCCTATGGGTTTACTTTTCAGCTAACAGACTTTAACATCAAACCAATAATTGGAAAACAAGCATTTACCTTCCCTTGGTTTCACAACTGGTTTTTCCTTAGGTGGAATAAAAGCTTTGTTTCTTTCCTCTTGTCTTTTACTAAGAGCTTCTGCTTGTTTAGCCTGCATTATTAATAAGAAATACATTAATAACACAATTTATCATTAAACAGGAATTCAAATTTCTATGAACTGTGCTATTGATGTTGTGAGCTAGACACAGTCTTACCTTTATGGCTTCCATTTTCTGCCGCTTCTTTTGACTTGCCTTCAGAAAATATTCACCACTAGCCAATTCTTTATCAATCTGTTGAAATCAGTATTTACAATTACATCAGAAATAAGGTAAATGAGAAGTCATCCCTAAGAAAGGCACAATGTCCTTGAGGTAAAGACAGTGAGGTCAAAAATTTATGTTCAATTCATAAAGGCACTGACATAAAAAGGAGATGTGCTCTACGCTGAAGGGAATACAAGCAATAAGCATGGAGGTAGGAAAGAAGGTGATGTGTTCATGAAATATACAGCAGGCAGTTTTAGATGGGCTAGAAGATCAATGATTCAGAAAGGTGTGAGGAAACTAGAAAGATAATCTGGGGTAAGCTTGAAGAAACCTGAATGCCAGGTGAGAGGGTAGGCTATGATTTAGAAATGACTCCAGGTTTCTGAGAGAAAAGAAAGAGACCAAAGCAGCATTTAAAAGGTACAGAAGAAAGAAGAGATAAACACTTGAAATAAAGTATGGCATGCAAAATGAAAGGCAAGAATTGTTAGGATTTGGTGACTAATTCAATACTAATTAGAGAAAGCACTAGCTTATTCATTCAATATATAATTGACTTATCTCATACTTACACAGCATTATTATATCTAAGGCAATGTTTTAAAACTCTTAATAGTTACTAAGCTCTTTACAATTACTAATCATTTAATCCTCATTAACAATCCTTTGAAAAAGATGTTTTTATTATCCCCATTTTATGTATAGGGAAACTGAAGCACGGATGGGTTAAATAAATTGCCAGTCATGAAGCAAGTAACTGGCAGAGTAAGTCAACTGAGACATCACTGTTTTAAGAAGCTTAGCCATAGGGAAGAAAGATAAGACAATTATTAACTACAGGGCAGGGCCATAAGAAGTATACCAGGTGTTATGGAATGACAGTTGGGTAAATAAGATCACTCTGCTTTCCCCCAACAAACAGTTTCTTTGTTTGCTTCCCTTTACAGAATAGACCTCATGAACCAACAATTCCATTGTTTTATCACCATGATCATTACTTCTTTTTCCCCTCTGACCTTTCATCAAACCTCTGAAATTCAAACTCCAAATACAGGGCTATGGAAAAGACAAGACAGTACACAGAAAGGGATGTGTTTACATGCTGAGAACAAAGCACTAGTAGAAAAGAAAGACTTTAAGATACAGCCAAGGGAGGGAATCATGAAATAAGATCCCTCAAGAGACAGGCTCAAAGACAGAACTCAAAGAACAGGTAAAGAGAGAATTGGTTCAGATGGGGAAAAAATAATTATCGGTGAGAGAAAAGGAAGCTGAAGGAATTCTCACTTGATGGTCTTAAATATGTCCATAAAATAAGACGGACGTCATCTGCTAGGAGTGAGAGGGTGCTTCAAGACTTAAGAGGGCAGGGGAGCCTCGGCGGCTGAGTGGGTTAAGCACATGCCTTCCACTCAGGTCATCCTTCCCTTGGGCTCCCTGCTCAGCATGGAGCCTGCTTCTCCCTCTCCCTCTGCCTGCAGCTCCCCTGCTTGTGCTCTCATTCTCTCTGTCAAATAAATAAAATCTCAAAAAAAAGAAAAGAGAGAGAGAATTAAGAGGACACGCAGAATTACCAGACAATAGTGAGGATCTACCAGAGGTTGGAAACGTGAAATTATAGTGGATTTAGTCCAAAGATAAGATGTTCTCCAGCTATGTTTAGTAGCCACATTATGGGAAAGAAGCCAAATTTTAGGACTGATCAAGTTTGAGAGTTTTGTTGCACAGGTGTGAAAAGAAGGAAAAGGCAGCATACAAGAAACAGTGATGGACAAGAGAGAAAAGGAAATTTGGGGGAAAAAATGAAGCCAGAAAACAGGTGATAAAATGAGAGGCATTCATAACTTAGAAAAAGGATGGATGTGAGAATTTAAGATTTCAAAACTGGAGCAGTCATATAGCACATGGTCACAGGAAAGATGCTAAAGCAGCGTGAGAGCATTAAGGGTTAAATCGTTAAAATTTTTTTCATCCATGGAACAGGTACTGTGGCTATAGGAGCACAACTGACAGCAACCACCTAGACATAGTTTACACTCCTACTGTGAAGCCCCCACCCTCTGCGCTCACGCACTTAGCTCAAAATAAGCCTATTTACACTTACCTTTAGTTTCTTATACCTGGACACACACATACAAAGTCTACCTAAATTGCTCTCCATAAAGTTTCCAACAAAATAGATTAAAATGGTTTCCCCCTCACGTAAAGAAATTCAACATTTAATACTGACCTGACTTTCTGGCTGTGGTGGTGGGAATGGTGTGTACTCTTTCTTGACAGTTTTTTTCTTTGGTTCCTTGCGTTTATTCACATTCTTGTGCTTAAACTGTGGCAAAAATCTTTCCCAACTTTGTGATCTTAATTCAGAATCTTTTGCCAACTCTCGTTTAATCATTAAGGTCTTTAGTCATGGGGATATAAGAACAAAGTAAGAATTTTTAATTTTATAAGCCAAGCATTTGTCAAACTAAGACATTACAAATACTGTTCCTATAAATAATTCAATTAAAATGAGTAGTTCTTGGGGCACCTGGCTGGCTCAGTTGGTTAAGTGTCTGCCTTCAGCTCAGGTCATGATCCCAGGGTCCTGGGACTGAACCCTGCATCGGGCTCCCTGCTCAGCGGGGAACCTGTTTCTCCCTCTGCCTGCAGCTCCCCCTGCTTGTTTGTTCTGTCTCTGCCAAATCAATAAATAAAATCTTTAAAAAACAAAACAAGGGGCGCCTGGGTGGCTCAATCGTTGAGCATCTGCCTTCAGTTCAGGTCATAATCCCAGAGTCCTGGGATCAAGCCCCACATCAGGTTCCCTGATGGGCGAGGAGCCTGCTTCTCCCTCTCCAGCCCCCCCCCCCGCTGTGTTCCCTCTCTCGCTGTCTCTGTCGAATAAACTAAAAAAAAAAAAAAAATTTTTTTTAATTAAAAAAACAAATAAAAAACAAAACAAAACAAAAAAACCCGAGTAGTTCTTAATCTCCTCAGTAGGAGAAAACAATTCCATAAAAAAAAGTAATCTCAAACCAAGCATCAGAAAACCATTAGAAACTTAGATTAAATGCAGAACTGCCGGGTGCCTGGGTGCTGTCAGTTAAGTGTTTGCCTTCGGCTCAGATCATGATCCCAGGACTCGGGATCGAGCCCCAAGTTGGGCTCCCTGCTCAGCAAGGAGCTTGCTTTTCCCTCTCCTCTGCTTCGCTCCTCCCCCTCTCTTTCAAAAAAAAAAAGAAAGGCAGAACTGTTCAAATAAACTGAGATGACACTAATTCAGCTTTTCAACCATTAGTTCATTAAAACCTTTAAAATTCAACTTATTAGGAGGAGAGTTCTTAATTAGCAATGTTCCCTGAAAGCAGGAAGTTTTTGGTAGTACTTTAATTATCACAGGGAAAGAAAAAAGTAAACTTTCTCTTGATCAGATAAAAACAATATTCTCATATTTCTCCTACTCCATTTGAGTTTTGCACACATTGGGACATCAAAGGATGCAAACCAGGCATCAGATACAAGACAAGCTCTCTTTATCTTTAATGTCCCAAGGCAACTCAAAATCATTCTTTCACCCCAATCTAAGAGTGACTTCATAACTTCATCAAATTTAAGTGGACTGCTTAACAAATACCCCTCACAAAATAGTTCATTACAGCATGGTTACATTTCCAAGTATAATCATGAATGCTGTGCACACAGGGATTAACATCTCTCTCAAAGAGTTTCTAATTTGAGCGTTAAATAAAAAGTTTTAATACAATCTGAAATATCCCAGACTCTACCTAATAGAAAAAGGCAGAATTCTGAAAGATCACATCTTTAAATATAGTAATAGGCCCATCATCCAAGAAAACCTGATTGTTATCATCTACAACCAACTCTACGAAACTTACTGCCTTTGTATTAGAACTATGTCATACATTACAGGATCCCCCTTCAATAGTTTTCAGACTGCACACCACAGAAACCTAAGTCTCCAAGGATGTAACTACAGGACTAGGGTAGAGTTGAGTGGGCTGAACTCTACCTCTAATTTACCCTAAATACTTCTACTTTATCTATTTCTTGCATTAGGCTTCCATAAAAGATTTAATTTCAAGAAAGGTTTCTGTAGCTAAAAGAAGTCTGACAACCACTGTTAGAGTAATATAAACTCACTTTAATGTTATAAATTGGATGAATATTCTTCATAGTATCTAGGACTACTTTTCGAACCTGAAATTTGCAAAGAAAAATGAATTAGTCACAAAGATTTTAACTAAGTGCAACTAAGTGAAAGGGGATTAATATACTGCAACATATCCTATGAACCGAGCAATGACTACCAAATTGAATATAGTAGTTCCTTCAACTGCTTTGAGTGACTTCTAGATCTTTCGTAATAGTCAACCTCTCTTGGACGCAATGAAGTTTCTCAACTTTACTGCTAAAATATAACATATAGAACTAATACAACAACATTTTGGAACTGTGGAATTTAGGCAGAAGGCAGCTAGATTTAGAGTCAGAAAATACGTGCTCAAATAATGGGAATGCCACTTCATAAGGTAAAGTCCTGTTCCAGCTTTCTCATCTGTAGTATGGAAATAAAACTATCTCAAGGCTCTGCTGTGAAAACTAAATAAGATAATATAGTTAGACTTTACAAAACTATAGGGTATTCAATATACTTAAGTTATTATTGCCACATGAGAAAAGGGCAGATAACTTATGAGAAAGAGGTCTAACACATCTGCTATTATGAGTCCTAGAAAGCAAACAAGACCTCATAGCCAGATCCAGACAACCAAAGCAGTTAACAGAAACCAAAATTGCTTCACAGATTTTCTCATAACACTAAATCTGACAGATAAAAAAGTTCATCAATACATTAAATAAACATTCCAATAAAATTCAGACAAAAATATATATTTTAAAGATGGTTTCAGAATCTGACCTCTACTGGTTTATATAGGTTACTGCAAATGACAATTATCACCATTTAATTCTCTAATCACTTGAGCACATGTAACTATGTATTTCCCAAATGTGCTACAGACTAAAATCTTAAAAACCCACTTAAAATTTGTAGTGGAAAGAGGTATGATATGCAGACCTTCTAATTCGGAAATGGATACTCTTTAGTTGCCAAAGGTTGGCCATGTATGTTAGGATCTAGGAATGATGATTCCCTCAAACAACATGAAGCACAAAGTATTTACCAATGGGAAATCAAACAAAGCACATTCTATATTATCCAATGAACTCTTATAACCAAATTACTTAATTTGTTCTCTGCTGAAAATTCACAGAAGATAGTAAACAGTACTCACCTCTTTTAAGCCACTAAAAGGTCCAATGACTGAAACTGTGTTTCCCTGAACCATAATATAACAGTTTGTTAAGAGTTCCAAAGCCTATATCAAAAGAACAGTAAGTTGAAATTCAGTACACTGAAAAACTAATGACAGAGGAAGACACTTAAGTTTTTCACTGATAAAAAAGTACCTTCAATGTAGATCCTTTGGGACCAATGAGACGTTGTCTTCTTTTCACAAATCTTTCTTTATTTCTTACTAAAGAACCTATTTTAATGATGTCACATGCAACATCATCCTGAAGAATTCGTACTGCCTTTTGGAAAAATGAAGAAAATATTCCATCAATATTCTTTACAAATGCATTTATTTTCAAGGCCCAGGCTAATGAAATCGAAGCAGAAAAATGAAAACTCTAAGAGGGAAGGATGCAGTGCTATATGTTATCTCTAATGTTGACGCAAATAAAGCAAATTTTGTAATTCTAAATTTACCTGTTCAAATGAAACACTCCTTGCTAAAAGTTTTATTAGGTCTCTGGCCCTGATGATGATATATGGATCAAAAGTCTTCTTTGTTGTACACACAGTCATACTGCCCTCAATCAGGTCCAGGGTTGCATTAAGGTGCTGCAAAAAGGAAAGAGCAAATACACAATTGTCTAAAAATCACTTCAATTTTAGGTAATTATAGAGCCTATCCTAATCAAACTACTAATTACTGTAAATTAAGTTCTCATTCTATCAACTCCCTCCTTGAAGAAGCTGAGTAGTTGATATAAATAATGAATACTTGATTACTTTCATATTTCAAAGAATATAAGAAACACGCAACTGAAAGCATTATACGTACTTTAGGATACTTTGTACTTATTGGAATAAAGATTACTTCTAGTTTAAAAAATATGTATCAATGCAAATGAAGCCATACTTAAGACCTAGGGTAAAAATGTAAAGCTACATATAGCTCCCCTATCCTGGACCCAGCTCTGATCTGCCATCTGTTCCTTAAGGTGAGAATGGACTTTCCCTTTCAAACTTCTTTCTAATTGGTTTCTATTAGCTAAATACAAAGTCAAAACAAATTCTCACAGGTTCAGAAAGAAGCAATAACTGGAAAATCATGCATTAACTCTTAGTAGGAAGAACCAGATTTCTACAAAGCAAATTAAAATGTCATTTTCTGACTGGAGCATACTCTGAAGAGTATTTCAATGTAGTGAGTGATGAACAATTCAACATAAGGTTGGGTCTCTCTGAGTTTACAAGAGTCCAATCTCAGATACAGACAGCTGTAAAACAGCTTGCGGTTTGCTGAACCACCGTAATACCTAACGGGCACAAACAACTCCAGAGCAGTCACACAGTTGAAATATACATTTTATTTTATTTTATTTATTTTTATTTTATATCACCACCTAGTGTGTGCACATGTGCCCAAATACACACATATACATGAACCAAAAGTTTCATAAAATGAAACTTATCCTTACCATATGTGATACATTATTTTTTTTCTTTTTACTTATTTATTTTTTGGGTACATTCTTTTTTTAAAAGGCTCATTGTATCCACTAAATGGACTTCTTGCTCCACTAATGAATTTTAATCCACAGTTAGAAAAACAAAAACAAATATACTGTTCTAGGGAAATAGCAGCAACATACAAGGGAAAGTTGGCCACATCCCCATCTTTCATTTAAAATGAAAATTAAGGGGCGCGTGGGTGGCTCAGTCGTTAAGCGTCTGCCTTCGGCTCCGGTCATGATCCCAGGGTCCTGGGATCGAGCCCTGCATCGGGCTCCGAGCTCTGCGGGAAACCTGCTTCTCCCTCTCCCACTCCCCCTGCTTGTGTTCTCTGTCTCTCTCTGTCAAATAAATAAAAAAATCTTAAAAAAAAAAAAAATTGAAAATTAAGAAATCATCCAGGAACATGCCTCAACTTGAACTATACAGAAACATGGCAAGTATCACAGTATAGAATAGGCATCCTGAAACTTGGGAGTTCACAGTTGAGTTTCAGAAAGTCCATGAGATCCCTAAATTTTAAAGGTATGTGAATTTTTCAAAGTAATCTATTACTGACAAAATTAAAAACAAGTGGAATATAAGAATAAAGCTTAGGGCGCCTGGGTGGCTCAGCAGGTTAAGCGTCTGCCTTCAGCTCAGGTCATGATCCCAGGGTGCTGGGATCGAGCCCCACATCGGGCTCCCTGCTCAGCAGGTAGCCGGCTTCTCCCTCTCCCTCTGCTGCTCCCCCTGTGCTCTCTCGCTCTGTAAAAAAATAAAAAAATAAAATAAAATAAAATAATAAAATAAAATAAAACAAAAAGAATAAAGCTTATATTTAGGCTGTTTAAAATACCAAGGGAACCAGGGGTGCCTGGGTGGCTCAGTTGGTTAAGCGTCTGACTCTTGATTTCGGCTCAGGTCATGATCTAAGGGTTGTGAGAACAGGTGCCATGTTCACCGCAGAATCTGCTTGGGATTCACTCTCTCCCTCTCCCTTTGCCCCTCCCCCCAATCACTCATGCACACGACACTCTCACGCTCTCTCTCAAGATTTTTCTTAAACAAAAACAAAAAACAAAGGAACCAAATTAACCAGTTATGCCAGTACCTTAAAAAAAAAAAATCTATCAGCATACATACTTATTTAAAAGTAAAGGTATAAGAACAGAATCTCAAAGAAATATATAAAATGTGCATACATGTTCATTCAAGGCTTTCTGTACCAATGGCCAGCACTCTTTCAGGTAAGCCTCCCTATATTTTGGGAACAAAGTTGCAAAACTGCTCTCTTCCAAGAGTCCTCTGGGATTGTCCTCTTTGGAAAAAGCCGGTTCCTTCCAACCATCAGGAACAGTGAGGAGTTCTGATTCATCTGAAGAGGGGAAGAAACTTACACATAAGATTTTAGCCTTCTTTTGGACACTTTTTTGCATACATTTACATGCTTCCCAATACTCTCCTTGTAGTTCCTGTTCCTATGCTCTTTAGTCAACAAAGAACATGCCTCGGTCATTATCATCAATACACTGTATTAAAATTAACTGCAGATACTTCAGCCTCGTAAGACAAAGTTCCTTAAGGGCAGGACCCTCCTTGGATCCACAGTAATTAGCATAAGCCTGACAGACAGTGGGGTACTCCAGAAACTTCTATTGCATTAAACTATTAAAGATCCAAATACCCCTTGGTTTACATGACTATTTTCAATATAACCTTTTAGACTTTCCTGAATTGCAGCCTTGTGTGTGTATATATATATATACATGCATATGCATATATATTTGTGTTTGTGTGCACACACACATATACTTTCAGTTACCAATCACTGGTACAGGGTTTTAGACTTTCCAAAGAGTTTTCATATGCCTTATTTCTGTATACACCTTCATGACAACTGTGAAAGGTAGTAGGAAGAACCAGTATTATTTTCCCCGTTTTATAAAAGACATTCAGTCCAAAAAGATGAGTGACTTGTCTAAGGGGACACAAAGGTGATTCAGTCTAGGTCTCCTTTTAATAAAACAAAATGTCTCCTAAGGGCCATATATGATCTCCTACATCATTTATTAAAACTCCTGGTCCTGGATTTTAGGAATCTCTTAAATCTAACAGCTATGCTTTAATTCCGTACTCCTCAAGGGTATGACCCACAGGCCTGCAGCATCAGCATGAACTAGGAGTTAGTCAGAAATGCAGTTCTTGGACTCCAACTCAGACCTACCAAATCTGAATCTCTGGAATGAGCCCCAGGAATCTGTGTTTTAATAATCTCATCAAGAGATTCTTATGCACACTAAGTCTGAGAAAAGGGCCTTTGTTAAACTTGCTTGTAAACTTGCTTCTCTTTCTTATACTCACATCTACTTTGTTATTTCTGGTTCAAATCACAGAGAATTAGCTAGTCTTCATACATCACTTCCCAATATCCTTAAAAAAACAAAACCCCTCCAATTCTGTAACTGTGATTACTTAAAATGTTTATCTTACCAAGTTTCTACCCAATTTAAACACTTCAGTGGCTACAAATTAAAAAACAAAAACAAAAAACCTAGCAAAGAAATACACAGGAGTTTTACAATAGAGGAAGTGCAAATAGCCCAAAAAACATGTGAAAAGATATGCAACCTCACTACTAATAAGGAAAATTCAAATTAAAACCCCAACCAGACACCATTTCATACTTACCAAAATGACAGAAATTCAAAATGCAGATAATATCAAGTGCTAGTGTGGATGTAGAGCAGTAAGAATTCTCATCCACTGCTAGTGGAAGTGTAAACTGACACAACCCCTTTGGGAGTGATTTACCATTACCTGCACATACCCTAACTTTCATGGATTCCAGTCCCACTTACATAATCTGAAGAAAACTCTTGAACATGCAAACCAGGAGATACACAAAAAGATGTTTATAGGAGCATTGTTTATAACAGCAAACAATGGGAACAATCCAAATGTCCACCAACAATAGAATGATAATATAAATAAGTGTATATTCATAGAAGAAAATCTCATCAATATCAAATGAAAAGAATAAACTACAGCTACAAGTATCACCTTGACTCAGTAAGAAAAACAAAGTTTAGCCTAAGAAGCCAGAAGAATGTCTACAGCGCTCTTGCATTCATATAAAATTCAAAAACTGACAAAATCAAACCACTTCATGCATAGGTGGTAAAGATTATGCAGAGAACAGAAGATCAAAACGATTCAGGATGGTTACCTCATGTCCTGTAAAGGAAAAGAATTATGATCTGGGAGGTGCTCCTAGGGGGGTCGGGAGTATGGTAATGCTTTTTCTGCGTAATGGTTTTGAGTGCTCCTTTCTCACCTGTTGTGTTTATTCTTCAAACTGTACACAGACTGTACTCTATGTTACATAATTAAAAATAACAGAACTCCTTTAATACTTCCCTAATGCCTACAGAATGTGAGTTCAAGGTTTATAACACTTCCAATAAGACTGGTTGCTCGGGTCTTGAGCTACTTCTCTAGCCTCTCTTCCTGTCATTCATACTGAAGAAAATGTATAAAACCAGACTACAAAGGAAGACAGCAATTTACAAGTAGGGCAGTCTAAAATTAGAGTACGAGTCGTGTCGTCTAATATTTTAGCGGTTTGACGAACAGCAATGATGATAATGTTACAAAATTTCACTAACGGACAAACTAGCGTTAAGAACACGCCAGACACCTCCTTCTCCTATCTGTCTCACTCCTTTATTATCAGCGTTCACTCATATATACAACGACCTCCTATTCCTACCCCATTCCATCCCTCATTTTGTCAACGACTTCCAGCCACCGCCACGAGCGTTAAGATCCTGCGGCGCCCTCCACGATTTCTTAATCCTCTTCCTTTGACAGAAAACAAACTCTGCAACATCTTTACTTTGAAAAGCCTCTAGCAAAAGCGGTTAGGAACACGTGGCTGGCACCATACCTGCCAGTCGGTCCCGCAGGCTTGGCCATCATCCCCAATCCTCAACAATGGTAGGTACTCAACTTCACAGAACACACTAAGGCAGCGTTACACGTCCCCAGCCAGCGGAAGAAAACAATCATAACTCAATATCCTAATATCAGGTTTCAGTTCTCATTCAACCTTACCTCGGTTCTCCGGCTTCGGCTTCTTGTTACGAAATAATTCACTTTTCCCGTCCGCAGCGGCCGGCCCGTTGAAGGAGGAAGACGCCATCTTCAAATTGCTTCCGGTGTTACCGGAAGTGGAACTGTTCTTAAATCCTACCGGATTTTAGTCCTGAAAATCTGTCTATTCAAATTGAGTTCCGTAGAACTTAGACGCGATCTGCGCCATCTCCGTGCGTGCGTACGCTAAAGCCCGCGCTATTTGCACAAACTACAAGCGTTTCTCCTGCGTAGCCAATGAAGAGCCGGAGACGTCTTTCCCAGGATGCATGGCAACCACGGAGTTTAGCTGCATGCTGGGAATTGTAGTCCAGGACTATGGGCAAAGGGGAGCCTGTCTTACCCGTAGTTTTCTCTTGGTCCCGGTATCTTACTTAGGACCCCGAACTCCAGAGTTTGGCTATATTAGCGCAATCGGTCTATCCTTGATGTCACTCAGTCATTCATTTGATAATATTTATGTGACTGTCAAATAAGTGCTAGGTCTAAATACGAAAATACATAATCCTTGACGGCAGGGAGTGACAGTAATAGCTAACATTTATTGTGAAACTACTTTTCGCCGGCACTTTATCTGCATTTCTAATTCTCAAACAACATTAAAACAAACAAAACTCCCTAATTTGATAATTTTTTGTAGGATAATTTTTAAAAGTCTTTGTTTCTGGTGGTAATTTCCTAGAGTCTTGGTATACCTCTTTCTAAGCCAGAAGGATAGTAACTAAGTGACACTTCTGAAGAGTTTCACCTAGCCTAAGATTTCCCAAATACCTCAAGATGTGAAGGGTGGCTCAGACGGTTAACTGACTCTTGGTTTCAGCTCAGGTTATGATCTCAGGGTCCTGAGATCAAGCCACAGGTCAGGCACTGCACTCAGCGCGGAGTCTGTTTGTCACTCTGCTCCTCCCCTGCTCACACATTCTCTCTCTCTCTCTCTCTCTAAAATAAATAAAATCTTTAAAAAAAAAAAAAGAGGTATGTCTTGTAAGTGGCAGGCCATGATCACATCCCTATATTCTTGCAATTTACTCAAAAAGCAATGACAAATCCTGGGGCACTTGGCTGGCTCAGTCAGTAGAGCATGCGACTCTTGTTCTTGGTGTTTTGAGTTTAAGCCCCAGGTTTCGTGTATAGATTACTTAAAAATAAAATCTTAAAAAAAAAAAAAGCAATGACAAATCCCTATAATAAAACAAATAACAACAGGGGAAAGTAATAAAGTAAGAATCAACTCCTTCAGTGTTCCCAGGAATCCTATGAAGCAGATTTTTATTACTGCTATTTTAAGGAACTCAGTCACTAATAGGTGGTGAGCTAGACATCAAGTCCAGGCAGTCTGACCATTAGCAGTTTCAGAAAGGCTACTAAAAGGATTAATTGTTACAAATGTGTTGGAAGGAGGACTGGGTTTTCAGCCTCATAGTTTTTGAATTTGAGGGCATTAGCTCTTCTGTGGATCTCCAGCCTGCTGTCCCACCATGCAGACATTGGACTTGTAGTGGAGTTCATCCAAATAGCTGATAAGCATATGATGCTTAACCTCACTACTGTCTTAAAAGCATGTAAACATAACTGTGAAATATCACTTCTCACCCACTAGACTGGCAAAAAATAAATAATAAATACATATATTTTTAAATGATAATCTGATGGAAGAAAGTGCACTCTCATACACTGCTGGTGAAAATGCAAACTGTCACTGCCTTTTTGCAAAGCAATCTATCAATATAAAATATACACATATTCTTCCACAGTAATTCCACTCCTGGAAAACTGTCAACCAGAAGTAAACTACCATTCCATTAGAATGTGTGTATAACTGTGTCATTTACTGCTTGTGTAGAAGCAGTTCAGTGAAAGGGACTATGGGGCCACACCCACCAGTAAGTTTCTTACCCATCCCTGTTCAGTTTCCTGTAACAGGAAAAATAACCTTAACTCTGTGACTTTATACATTAAAAATGCTAAAAAAAAAAAAAAAAAAAAAAAAAAAAAAGCGCTTCACATTTGGTACATATTCAGTGTTAGCTATTATTTATTTAAGGTGGCAAAAAAGTAAAAGCATCTTGACTATCAATTAGAGATATAGTGAAATAAATTGATATTACTTCCATAGTGGTGAGATATTATGCAACCATTCATAAGAATTAATTAAATCTAATGAAGAGATTACCAGAGGCATTGAGTGATAAAAGCCAGATACAGTACATATATAAATTGTTATATGTAATTATTTATATAATTATCCCATTTTAAAAATAATTATCCCATTTTGGGGGCACCTGGGTGGCTCAGTTGGTTAAGTATCCAACTCTTAGTTTTGGCTCAGGTCATGAGATCGAGCCCTGAGTCGGGCTCCATGGTAGGTGTGGAGCCTGCTTAAGATTTTTGATCTCCAAGGGATGCCTGGGCGGCTCAGTTGGTTAAGCGTCTGCCTCTGGTTCAGGCTAGGGTCCCAGGGATCCCAAGGAACCCATTGGGCTCCTTGCTCAGCCGGGAGCCTGCTTTTCTCTGCCTGCCACTCCCCCTGCTTGTGCTCTCTATCTCTCTGACAAATAAGTAAATAAAATCTTTAAAAAGAAAGAAAAAAAGATTTTTGCTCTACCTCTCCTTCTGCCCCTCTCCCATCCAACTTTCGTGCTCTCTCTCTCTCTCAAAAAAAAAAAATTATCCCCTTTTTTTTTTAAGATTTTATTTATTTGACACAGAGAGAGAGAGAGAAAGAGAGAGCACAAGCAGGGGGAGCGGCAGGCAGAGGGAGAGGGAGAAGCAGACCTCCCGCTGAGCAAGGAGCCCGATGTGGGGCTCGATCCCAGGACTCTGGGATCATGACCTGAGCCGAAGGCAGAGGCTTAACCGACTGACCCAGACAGGCACCCCAAATTATACCATTTTTATACCATTTTATTGAGCAGCTATAATGTTTCAGGTTCTGTTCTAAATACTTTGTTCTATGTGCTAGATATAATAATTATATGTATGTATGTGTGTATATGTGAATATATGTTTGTATGTGATCATACAAAAAAAGATTTGGAAGGCTACACATCAAGGTTATAGCCTGGCTATCTTAAGGATGAAAGCAGAAAAGAAAAAGGAAGTAGGCAAAAAGATTAAAAAAATAGGTAAAAAAATAATCATCTTTAGAAAAATAATGTCAACAAAAGTAAAGGAGTCTGCATGAAAGCCTGGAAAATCTGGGAATCTAGGAGAGACCAAATTTGAGAAATATATTCAGCCAGTCTTGGAATGTTTGCTGTGCAACAAAATGTTTCATGTGTCATGGTGTTGGGATAAAATATGCTTGCAGGATATCAACCTCTTCCCGCAAGGCCCCATTTAGCAAACTCTATAGATACGGACAAATGATGTATGGCTTTGGCTGATAACCAGCTTGAGTAAATACTTAACCAACTTCTTTTTCTTCAGTTGTAAAAATGAGAGAGTTGAGTTAGATTACTGCTTCTTAAAATTTAGCCAACCTCAGACTCACATGGAGGGGTGACCCCATTCCCAGTTTATAGTTCGGTAGGCCTGGGGTAGGGCCCAAGAATTTGCAGCCTGGAAAACAAGGAATTATCCAACCCCAAAATGTCAGTACTGCCAAGGTTGAGAAACTTGGGTCTACAGGTATTCTTAATTTCTGTGATTCTACTTCAAAGGGCTAGTAAGGGCTTTATTCCAAACCAGGCATGCATTGAAAGTAAAGTTTTTTCCCACTTTTTACCTACCTAGGGCAGAACTTGCCTGGTATCAAAGCCAAAGTTTCCAGATGGCTGTTCATTATTATGCTGGGCTCCGTGATGGGCAATCCTGCTCCATTTTCCTCAACTCTGCCCGTCATTCTGGAATTCTGTTGTCTCATTACCCAAACAATGATACTGGTACATACAGCGGATGCTTAAGGTCTAAAGACACCTATTACCACTTGAATATTAGTCTCTCTGGGCCCCCGGCCCACAGAACATTAATATTTCCTTGGGCCTCTCCTACTATTTCCAAGGCAATCTCCCATCTTTCTTTTCTTGATTGTTCTTATTGATAAGCAACTGCTTTGATTTAATTTTCAGTTATAATATTCTTCCCCCTAAAGGAAAGCTGGAACACATTTCATGATATTAGGTTCCACCAAAGCAACAGAAGGCTTTTTAATGCATGCATGAATATTCAAGATTTAATCAGTGGCATGTGAAATGTATTGATACTGCTGAGAATTATTATTTTATGCAAATAGAACAAGCAAACTACAGTCTTTATTTGTTTACATGACACCGGGGGAATATTTGAACTTCCCTAAGAAGCAGATTTCTAGTCATTTGTTAAATCTATATGCTTCTCCCATCCTTCAGACAGTGGTAACCACAGATGGCCCTTGATGAAATGAACTTTTTTTTTTTATGAAATGAGCTTTTTAGATTATGTATTTCAAACATTTAATGGGTTTATATTTAAACAAGTCATTTCATGATGTTAGTAAGATGGCAACATGGCTTCTCCATTGTTTCAAAATCTCAAATTAAAAGTGCAGTTATCTGATACACTTAGAGACTGGAAATTCAGATTTTAACACTACATTTTTGCTTTTGATTATCTATCAGTGATTTTAATTTCTTTTGGTTTCTGAGTCCCTTTACTAATGTGATTAAATCAATGGACTCTTTCTCCAGAAAAGTACATATATTTGGGTACACATATCATTTTACCCACAGTTTGATGGATATTCACTTTTCTGTCACACTCTTTCATAAAACCCCTGCAGGATCAAGCCATCAGGTTAGGTTAGGGACCCTTGCCTTAAAGCAACACGGGAGAAGGTCTCAGACACCCAGATCTGACCTTAGGAGCACTCAAATCCCCTGCTCTTGGAGTTCTCCAGAAGACACAGAATTAGAATTTTAGTATGCTTTAGTACTTGCATATAAGTATACTTCTCAAGATTCCTTTGATTGCAAATCATAGAAATTTAAATTAACAAGTAAAAAAGTGGATTTATTGTCCTACATACCTGGGAACTAGACCTAGGACCTCAACAATGCCATAGAGATATTCACGCTCTTTCTCTATCATAATATCTCTCTCTTTCTGTGTGTCCTTCCATCTGTTGGCTCTGTTTTTTCTGTGCTGTCACAAAAACACACTATGTGTACTACAATAAGCATAGCAAGTTATGCAGAGGATTAATAAGTTTTCAGGTTTTACCCATCACCATCTCTCATTCCCATGCCACCAATTCATTAAAATAAGCCACATACTTAAAGAATTACTTAGCCCCAGTCACAAGATAGATGGAGGAATTATGTACTAAAATTTTTGGGGGTGTGTGTGTGTAATAACGCTCTATATTTGCTGTGAGGATTTTAAAATGTATTGATTGGTCTACTAGTTTGATTTATACTTCTCTAGGCACATGTGGTGATACTGAAAAGGTGATCTGCTATAATTGTGATGACTTGGTGTAACCCCTTTTTATAATAATTATTCTCTCATGTAGCATATTTTCCTACAGGAAATTGCTACATATCTTTTCTTTTAACTTTGAAAAGAATAAAAAAGGCAATGCAAGGAACAATGCAACCATCATCCAAGAATCCCTCTACCTAAATTTAATAAATGTAAATTATCATTTATCATTTTGGCCCCAGATTTACATTAATATTTGTATCATAAAATCTCACATATATGCAAAATAAAGTCACTCCACAGTCTTAAAGTTTCTCTCTTTTCTAGAAGCAGTAACTAGATTTTTTTTTTTTTTAAAGATTTTATTTATTTATTTGAGAGAGAGAATGAGATAGAGAGCATGAGAGGGGGGAGGGTCAGAGAGAGAGGCAGACTCCCTACTGAGCAGGGAGCCCGACGTGGGACTCGATCCCGGGACTCCAGGATCATGACCTGAGCCGAAGGCAGTCGCCCAACCAACTGAGCCACCCAGGCGCCCGATGTTTTGGTTTTTAAGAACTATTTCTGACTTACTAAAAAGCAGATAGACTAATATAACAAATGCTTTTGAGGTCATAATTAAATTTAAGGCACAAAATTATTTCCAGTTAAAGCCCCTGTCTACACCTCCCTAATCTCATTCCTCCCCCTTCCACCAGAAGTGACCACTATGCCCAAATAGGTGTTTATTATTTCCACATATATTTTTGTTTATATGGCTACTATACACACACGTAATCTCTAAACAAGATAAACTGGGCTTTAGATATTTTACATATGACTTATTTACACACTATACATTAATAAACTTATATATAATTATGTATCATATAAGTATTTTATATTAATTATACACATATAAATGCTGTATGTATTCATACAACTTGCTATTTATTTATTTATTTATCTATTGAGAGAGAGAGAGAGAGAGAGTGTGTGTGCGAGCGGGGAGTGGAGGCGGGGGGCAGGGACAGAGGGAGAGGGAGAGAGAGAATCTTAAGCAGGCTCCATGCCCAGCAGAGTCTGACATGGGGCTTCATCTCAGGACCCTGAGATCATGACCTGAGCCGAAATCAAGATTCGGAGGCTTAACCGACTGAGCCAGCCAGGCGCCCCTACAACAACTTGCTTTTTAATGGAGTAGTTTGTTTTGAGATTTACTCATGTTGAATCTATGTGATTCTAGTTCATTCATCCATGGTATATAACCTTTGAATTAGTATGTAAAAGACATGGGCAGCTTCAGTCTTGGATTCTTCCTTTCTCTCTCTCTCTCTCTCTCTCTCTCTCTCCCCACCCCGTGACAGCTCGCTCTGGGAGGACCCAGCTGCCATGTCTTGAGCGGCCCTGTGGGGAGATCCAAAAGGCAAGGAACTGAAGCCTCCGGCCACCAGCCTCGTGAGAGAGCTTGGATCACATCCTCCTGCCTGGTCAAGCTTTCAGATGACCAGAGCATGGCTAACTCCTTGACTGCAGCCTCCTGAGGCTAAGCTGCTCACAAGTTACTGACCCTTGGAAACTTCATAAATGTTTGTTGTTGAAAGCTGCTAATTTCGGGGGTAATTTTTACACAGACATAACTGGAACAATACTGAAGCAAGCCTAAGCGTTCATCAAAATATTTATCAGATTTTAATTAGGGATATGGACATGAAACTTTCTCAGGAGGAATAGTTTCCTTTGATTCTTGCCACTAGAGGGCAAAATGTTCATAAACGATGGCTTGAATAAAGAATTGAAAGGCTTTTTCTATTTCCATGGAACCTCAGGGGTTGGAGTGAAAAAAAGATAACCTTAGAGAACACCTGGTCCAGCTCCGTTAATTTACAGATGAGGATTCTAACACCCAGAGACTTTAACTGACTAGGAGAATGTCTCACAGACTTGGGTCTAAATGTACAATCTCAGCTGCATTTAATAACATGCAGACTCAGTAACTACTAATCAACCCTGTTGTTTTTTAAAATCATTTGGTGTAGAATAAAGAGAGAAGGCTTTTTAGAAATCCTCTATTTCAACTAGCATATTAGTATTCTCAAGATCAAAAAACTTGTGATATAAGCATTTCCATTTATTGGGTGCCTATTATAAGCCACTTACCATACATTACGTGCTATGTCTTTTCGTCTAATCTGTACAACAAAACATTGAAACATATACTCATCAATGCAGTATCTTGTCCAAGGACATAGAGCCAAAAAGAAACAAAATGAATTTTAATCTGATACAGGTTAAATCTCATTACAATAATTTTGGGGGGCACAAGTCATAATGTCTGATTATAACAGAAGTTTGTTGTTTCTGGAAATCACTGAGTATGTTAAGACATGTGAATGGCTGCCATATAACAATGGAAAAGAAAAAATGATTTTGATGACTCTCTTTTATTCTTCCCAGAGAGGGTTTTTTTTTTTCTCTCTCCCTCTTATTCTGTCTCTCTGTTTCTGTCTCTGTCTCTACCTAATACACACACACTGCCCCTCCCCTTCATTCTAGCCAACCAGCTGTGCGATGTTGGATAACCATCCTAGAGCTTCACTTTGTTGCACTTCCTTCATTTCTAAAATGAGACTACACCTACATCCTTCAAGCTCTCAAAGGGATGCTATGATGATTAATGAGGAAATCTTTATGAATCTCATTTGATTTTGCAGAAGACAGGTGTTTAATAAAGCTGGGGAATCATTATAATGGTAATTAGTCATATTTTAGGACTGATGGGCAGGTATTTGGCAGTAGTGACTTGGCTGGAGCTGTTGCCACACCAAAGCAATGAAGTAATGTCAACATGTCAGCAGCATTGAGTTAGGTGCAAGGAGGGCATAACGTCTTCTTACACCACAAGCTGCTTTGTTCATCATCCCTGACTGGCGCATACTGGTACATAGTCACAGCATTTCCAGGGCAGTTAGGCAGGCAACCTTAGGAGAACCATCTCATTACTGTGATTTATAGTCTCCAAAGAGAGCCACCCTTGATGCCTTCTCTCTTCATACATGCATGCCACTCACACCAAGAGATCGAGCCTATTCCTCCTCGCCCTGAATCTGGTCTGGCCCTGTGACTGACTTAGACCAATAGGATGCTGTGGGTAGGGCTTTGCTAATTCCAAGTCAAGGCTTCAGGAAGAGTGGCAGTTTCTGCTTTCTCTTACTTGGAAGAGAGCTGCAGGGTAAGAAGTTCAACTTCCCTGAGACCACCTCACTGCACGGAAGCTTAAGCTAGCTATGTGAAGCAAGAGAGACAGAGATGTGGCTGGCCAGCTCTCAGATGTTCCAGTCATCACTGCTTATATTCTCGACATGGATGGATGAAGAAGCAATCGTAGACATTTCAGCTTCAGTAGACACCATGTGGAGCAAAAGAATGTCCAGCCCGATTACAGAAACAGGGAAGTTAATAAAAATATTTGGTGGTGTTAAGTCACTATGTTTTCAGGATGTCTGTTACACAGAAATAGATATTTCAAACAATTATCAACAATGAAAATAGGGTCAGATATCGCTTGATGCCCTGTCTTTGCTGAATGAAATAGTAGATTCCTTCAGAGAAATGAAATGAGGAAAAAAGGAGTTTGGTAAAATGGAGGGGGTAATTCATTTTTAGAGGATACAGTTTTTAGCTTCATAAAAGTGCTATTAAAATAGAGCATTCATTCCTTCCTTCACTCACTCACTCATGTTCCATAAATATTTGTGGAACAAATATATTATTTATTATACATCTGGTGCAGTTCTAGGCATGGAGTACATAGTGCTAAATGAGAAAGATAAGGTCCCTGATCTCATGGTGCTTACATCCAAATTGGAGAAGACAAATAACAACAACCATAACAAAAAGATTATTGCAGCTAATGATAATGTAATTGGGAGGTGGGTAATGTGGATAGCATTACCATTGTCTTTCTAAGGTTGCCTTTCTGATGCATTAGCAATAAAGTAATAGGTTAAAAGGAAAAGGAAAAGAAAGAGAGAGAAAGAAAGAAAATGTTGCCCCTGAGCTGCTTGAAATTCAGTTTAATCATCTGCAACCTAATCAGCAGCTTCTTGATATGAGTATATACTCACAATTCAGGATTTGGGGAGCACCTTACCATCAGGGACTTAATGTCTGTAGCTTTGCTAACCCTGAAACAAATCTAGTAAGAGGGCTATTCTTCCTCCTACTTCATCAGCTTCAGGGGAGTTAAAGATGGGAGGTGCTAGCATTGGAGGACTAGGCGTGCTGGCCTGCGCCCTATTGACCCAGTCCGTGAGACATGGCCATTGCAGCACTCAAAGAAAATGTTTGAATTAGGAAAGAAACAAGGAAGTGTCTATTTGATCGTCCAAAGTAACTGTTAGTTTCAGTTACTGGTTTTCTTCTGAAGAAAGGGCATTTTTCATAAGAATATTCCAAATGGAAAACCACTCTTCTTTCATATATAGCATGGTTCTCTGTGCTGTCCTGTTAGTCTACTGCTGAGGCCCTTCCATATTCTTTTAAAATTAGTGGTGACTTCTTTGAAGGCAGGGACTCTAACTTACTTTTTTTGCTTCTTCATCCCCTCACATAATATTCTGCCCCTAGTACATGCTTCATAAATATTTGTTGAGTGAGCAGATATTAGATTAAAAGACCAGGGTCTGGATTTGAATCCCAGCTCTGCAACCTACTGGTAATGTGTCTTCGGTCAAGTTACTTAATTTTTCTGCATTTCCATTTTCTTAATTGTACAGTAGGAAAACCAATATTTTACATGATTGGTTGTAATAAAAATTAAACAACCATACACATACATATTATTCTTACTATACACACACACACACACACACACACGAATACATAGTGCAGTTAACAGAGCCTACATGTGATTGAAGCTAATTAAATGTAGTTTCTTTCCAAAGTGGTTATTTGCCTTTGGATAGAATTGTGAAGATCACTATAATCTGAATGTTTGTATCTCTCCCTCCCTCCCACCGCCCACCCTGAAATTCTTATGTTGAATCTTAACACACAAGGTGATGATATTAGGTGAAGCTTCTGGGAGGTGATTAGGACTACCCAGGTGAACGGGATTAGTGTCCCTCCAAAAAAGGCCAGAGAAAGCTCCCTTGCCCCCTTCCATCTTGTGAGGACACAGCAAAAAGACAGCTGCCTATGAATCAGAAAAGTGACCCTCACCAGACACTGAATCTACAGGCGCCTTGATCTTGGACTTCCTAGCCTCCAGAACTGTGAGAAGTCAATTTTTGTTGTTTATAAACCACCCAGTCTATGGTATTATTATAGAAGCCCGAGCAGACTACAACCATCACTATTGCTAGATTTCCATTTAAATGTATTTTTATTTAAATGGTGACTTTCCAAACTCTGCTTTCATCTAAGATAAATTTCTTATCTGGCCAGTATTAACTGGCAACAGCTGAGCATCTATTATAATTTTTCAAGAGTCACTGCTTTGGAAACTTATTATTTTTGAATTAATGATGTAATGATGAAAATTTGCTGGGGCAAAAGAGTCTGAGGTACAGAAAAGTTGCAGCAAACTCGACTCATTCTACAAGCTATAGGTCTGATGCCAGAAGAGCTAATCTCAGGACTTAAATGACCTACTTCCATTTTGACCTCCATCTATACTTTCTGATTAAGTTCTTTCCAGCTTACCTTTCAACTGAGGCAAAAATCCTGGCAGGCAAAGCATCCCGTGATGGGAACTGAAACTATCCCCTCAAGCAATAAGGAATGCCATAATGCCAGCAAGACCCACCGTGATGACTCCAAGACAATGATCAGCCTGCCCTTTCCTGCCCACCTGCAGTACCCACCGACCTCTGCCCCACACTTTCCTTACATAATCTGGAAGTATTTTCAGCGCCCTGGAGACAGTCTTTGGGAGGCTAGTCCCCTGTCTTCCTGGGGCTGGTCTCACTGAAATAAATCCCTTTCTTGTTTCACCACCACTTGTCTCTCTGCCTCTGGATTTTGTCAGTGGCTAAGTGGCAGAAGCTGGTCTGTTTGGGACCCCCCAGGGCCACGTGCCCTTGCACCCTTGGGACCCAGTTTCATGTTGTGGAAAACTCATTATAAAGTCCTACAAGGTAGGGGTTCTTGGGTGGCTCACTCGGTTAAGCGTCTGCCTTTGGCTCAGGTCATGATCGGGGGTCCTGGGATCGAGCCCCACGTCGGACTCCTTGCTCCGCGGGAAGCCTGCTTCTCCCTCTCCTCCCAACTCCTGCTCTCTCTTGATATCTCTGTCTCTCTCTCTCTCTCAAATAAATAAAATAAAATAAAGTCCTACGAGGTTAACAGCATAAGTGATGCGTCCTTGTGATGAAAGATAGTTGGAAGGCAGTCAGGCAGGCAGGGACAAGCGCCCACCTACCCCCCACCCCCACCCCCGCAAGAGGAAACCACCCTTAAAAGGATTTTACACCACCCAGGAAGGAGCCCTCCACCCTTTCCCATATGATAGGTGACAAAAATCTGATTGGATGACAGGTGCATGGAGGGTTAATCAGATTAAAACAGCCCATCAACAAGCCCATAAAAACCCCTAGACGCAGAAACTCTGGTGGCTACCCTCTCAGGTCTCCCCCCCCCCCCACCTTCGGGAGCTTTGTACTACTGCTTATTAAACTTTGCTTTACCAGCCCTCAATAAACTTTGCTTTGCTGCCCACCTCTTCATCTGGTCTACCTCTTCAATCTTTGAAGCTATGTGACCAAGAACTGAGGGCCCCGAAGGAAAAGAAATCCTGCAACAATTTCAGCTCAGGCCATGATCTTGGGGTCCTAGGATAGAGCCCTGCAAAGGGATCCACTCAGTGGGGATCCCTCTACCCCTCGCCCTGCTCGCGTTCTTTCTCTCCTCTCTCTCACAAAGAAATAAATCTTTTAAAAATTAAAAAAGCTAAAGAAATAAACAGTACACAAAAAATAGAAATTCAGGGCAACACCCTCGGGTCCCCTCCCGCCTTGGGAGCTTTGTACTATCACTTTGCTATTGCTCAATAAACCTTGCTTTGCTGCCCACTACTGTCTGGTCTACCTCTTCATTCTTCGAAGGGGCGTGACCGAGAACCGTGGGCACCGACTGTGCAAAAATCCTGCAACACTGGCATAAAAAGGGCCCAGGTAGAAACTTTGGGGAAAAAATGTGGGGTCTTCAATGAAAGGTAATAGTAGAAAAAAATATGACAATGGTTTCTGTCCTTTTTTATGTTTACTATGTATTTGTGGAATAGGTAGGTGAGGAATTACTGATACAGACTTTGAAAAACTCGAATGAGAGAATTAATTTTTAGAGCACAAGCTTTATTTCTCAAGAGGAGAACACATAATGGCCGATTTACTAGTATTTTAAACAATTTATAATGAGATAAAATTATGGTTGGAACAGTCAGCTTAACACTAAGAAGAGCCACTTGTTTTAGACTATAACTTAACAGGAAATAAAATGATAATATCCAATTTAAAGGATAATCTCTTTAAGTGGTTAGAAAACATAGCCTTTAAGAGGATTCAAACCTTTTCTTCCCTAACCACTAGGGAGAGCTTTATCTGTGCCAAGAGTTGCTGAAATAATCTTTCGATCTTTCAAAATCTGTATCATTTCTAATTTCATGGTGCCCCATCCTGCAGTGAACATAAGAGTTTATAAACATATTTAGAAATAGCAACAACAACTGATTCCTCTTTCTGGAGTGTATTCTTACCTTGGATAAGAAATGACAGATTCCCAAGTGCTCACATGCTTGGCTGACCAGGCAGTCTGCAGTCTGAAATGTTCTCTAGCCCCCAGCAATCTAGACAGTGATGTGGAAATGTTGGGGTTCGGAGCCAACAGTCAAGAAAGAATTCTTGAGACGTCTTCGGTACAAAAAGTGTTTTTTGTTTTGTTTTGTTTGTTTGTTTTTTAGAGCACAGGGACAGGATCTGTGGACTAAAAGAGCTGCCCTGGGATTGGAGGAGCAACTGATTATATACTTTGGGGGAGGTGAAGACAAAGGAAGTTTCCAAAAGGACTTTCATATGCTAAAAAAGATTCACGGGCTGGCTGTTGTCAAGCTAATGTTGTTTTTTTCCCTCTAGGGAGGCATTAACATTGAGACAGTATCCACATCGGACAGCATCTCCGTTTGGAATAAAATTGAACAGAACAATTTTCTCTGTAACCTTAAAAACACTGAGACCATCTCCCAAGAGTAAGCCATTGAAAACCAGGTAAACAGCAGACCCCAAGGATATGGCAAAAGTTAAAAAGGTGTTTTTATCACTGGGCTCCAGCTGGATATAGGCTCTAAGATAGGACACTACGTAAACTGGTTATACATTCCATGCTCATGTGGAGAGCAAAGGCAAAAGAAGTGTAGATAAAATTAAATTTCCTTATATGCATCCCACTGACAAATACTCGAGACAGGCAGAGTGTGACATTCCTCTAGGAACTCCCAACTGTCTCAATGTTAATGCCTTGCTAGAGGAAAAAACAACCTTTCGACAATAGCCAGGCCTCCAGGATTCCTTAAATCTTCTTCTTCTTCTTTTTTTTTTTTTTTTTAAAGATTTTATTTATTTATTTGACAGAGAGAGACACAGCGAGAGAGGGAACACAAGCAGGGGGAGCGGGAGAGGGAGAAGCAGGCTTCCCGTGGGGCAGGGAGCCTGATGCTGGGCTAGCTCGATCTCAGGACCCTGAGATCAGGACCTGAGCCGAACGAAGGCAGACGCCTAACGACTAAGCCACCCAGGCGCCCCCTTTAAATCTCCTTTAACATATCAGAGTCCTTTTGGAAACTTCCTTTCTCTCTATGCTCCCAACTTGAAAGTATATAATCAGTCACTCCTCACAACCCCAGTGCAGCTCTTTTTGCCCACGGGTCCTGCACCGTGCTTTAATCAAACTACCCTTTATGCACCAATTAAAAGTCTCAAGAATTCTTTCTTGGCCATTCGCTCACAGACCTCATTTGAAATCACATTGCATACCACCCCAGACGGCTCAATGAAGGGTCCTGAGGATTTACCACCCCAGGTATCAGTATCATTAGCTCTGCATTTAAATTTTCACTCGGACTTTCTGGGTCTATATACTGTTGTCAGGTAAACAACATCTTCTCAGCATCCATCTCTCAACATCTTCTCTTCTCAGTACCATTTTACTGAAAATACATCTCTATTTCCATTTATTCACAGATTTACAAATAGGAGGGACTTAAATGCTCCTTGGTTCTGGGAAAGTAAGTTATAAGGGGGTCAGGAATGGAATAGGTAGTAAAATCGTCCTTAGTCTAATATTGTATTGACTTTTTACCCAATTTCTGTTGATGACCAGAATAACAATGGCCTTGAAAATGCTGGTGACTGAGGAAGAAAGATCACAATCTCTGTCAAGTATTGCTTAGCACCTTTTGGACCACCTAGTCTTTATTCATTCTGTTAAAAAACAAAATTCAGGGGCGCCTGGGTGGCTCAGTCGTTAAGCGTCTGCCTTCGGCTCAGGTCATGATCCCAGGGTTCTGGGATCGAGCCTCGCATCAGGCTTCCTGCTCCACGGGAAGCCTGCTTCTCCCTCTCCCACTCCCCCTGCTTGTGTTCCCTCTCTCGCTGTGTCTCTCTCTGTCAAATGAATAAATAAAATCTTTAAAAAAATAAAAATAAATAAAAATAATAAAACAAAACAAAACAAAACAAAAACAAAATTCAGGGACCCCTGGGTGGCTCAGTTGGCTAAGCGACTGCTTCGGCTCGGCTCAGGTCATGCTCCCAGGGTCCTGGGATCAAGTCCCACACCGGGCTCCTTGCTCAGCGGGGACCCTGCTTCTCCCTCTGCCTGCCACTCCCCCTGCTTGTGCTCTCTCTCTCTGACAAATAAATAAGTAAAATCTTAAAAATTTGAAGATCTAATTGACTTTATATTAAGTGATTCATGGATAGGGTAGACTCGCGTCCAGCAAGGACAGAGATACTCCACAGAGTTGTACAAACCGGAAGCTTTTTATAGGAAAGAGGGTGAGGAAGGAAGTATTAGCAAAAGAAAAGAAAGGATTGTTTCAGGCCAAGACATCTTATTTTGTTGGGAAGGGAACAGCAGGGTTTTTAACATATAGATTACCTCACTAGTACCAATCGGAAAATTCCAGATTGACTATTTAAAGGTCACATTCCTGGGATAGGTTGAAACTATAATTAAGTCTTGGTTTGCTGGGGGGTGGGGTGGGGCAAATGACTCCATGTGGAGTTTGTCATTGCTTCTTTTTTTTTTTTATAATAATTCCCTAAAAATATATGGAGTACCTAGTCTATCCCTGAAATTGTACTGGGCCCTAGAAATACTGCATTTAAGGAGACAGACATAGTCCCTACCCGCATGAGAGTTTACAGTGTAGGGTGAAGGACACTAAACAAATATTTACAGTAAAGTATGGGAAACACATGGTGCTATGGGAATACACAGTAGGAGTGTTCCTAATTTTTCCAACTGGTAAAATAGATAAGGGTACCAAAGCGGTCCTCATCAGGGTGTCCCAGTGCAAAGGACCTGATTTCCTGGTCTTCAGTTTCCTCAGATGAGATAAGAGGGCTTAAGCTAAATGAATTCTAAAGGTCCCTTCTGAAGGCCGCTTTTAGGCAAACAGGCTTGAAGGGTGGGATGCAGAAAGGGGCCCCCTGGCTGAGTACAGACAGGCCCATCAGGCGACCCACCTCAAAATACCCATAGGCCCTCACTAACCAATGGGCTACTTACAAGCCCGCACAGTTACCAAAAAAGGGAGAATTCCAGGCATCGCCATACCTCCTCACCTTCCCCCTTTAAATACGGCCCCCACCACTGCCTCATTGCAGACAGCCTCTCTCCTCCGCTGTCCTGCCCACAGCTCCCTTGTGGTGTGCCGTATTGAAGACACTTCTATCTCCTTTGTTCTTCTCATTGCCCCACATTTGGGGGCCCTCCACCTGATTGGAGAGACACACCTTCCATTGGTAAGGTGCTAAAATTTTATTCAAACCTCCCCAATCCCAGATGGCATTTTCAAGGGATTTCTCTGAAAGAATAATTTGACTATTCCTTGGGGACTAAGTGCAAACAATAGTTACATCTTTGAACATTCCCAAAGAGCTGTGAAGCTCCAATTCAGAATCCTGAGACGCTCACTCACCTCTACGGGAAATACCCTGTGAATTAGGTCCCTGTGGTACGCCACGTGGTCTTCCTTTGCGTTTCCCAAGGGCCCCCTTTCTTGTGTGTGCACCAAGCTGGGTGAATACTACTACCTTCTGGTTCATAGTGAGCTGTCAAATGCCCCAAAAGTGCCACCTCAGAAGGTTGCATCCTATCATTTTTTTTCCCTGAAGTAACCAAGTGGATTAGCATGAACCCCAAATTATTCTAATTAGAACCTTCAGAACCAAAACGAGGGATGAGTTATATATACAATCAGACATGTAGAAACATCCTCAAGATAAATACACAAGAGACTTCCATAGTTGCTGTCGCATGGCTCTTTCAATACCATTTCCAACCCTTCTCTCTTCTACCTTTGAGGCTAGGCAATGAATACGTTCAACTCCCAGCCTTTCTCTTAGCTCAGAGTAGCTGTATAGCTCAATCTGGCCTATGACATATAGATGGAAGGCCCTTGAGAGTAAGAGGGCTTCTTGCTGCTTGGAACGTGCTTGTGATGACTCGAAGTACAGCAGCCCTCATGAAACTGATGAGGTTTGAAGTAAGGTTCAAAGCCAACCACTAAGAAGGAATTCATGAGACATTTTTGGTGCAAAAAGGGTGTTTTGATTAAACCATGGGGACAGGACCTGTGGGCAGAAAGAGCTGCACTGGGGTTGTGAGGAGTGGTTGATTCTATAAGATTTCTATCCTATGGAGGGGAGGGTGATGTTAGGGCTCCAGGAAATTGAGTCTATAGGTTTCTGGAGATTGCTTTTTTCTTGTAAATCATGCAGACAGTTGCAAACTGATGGAGACTCCTGTCCTGCATGACTGTGACCTCTATCAGTTAACCATTTATTCCTCTTCCCTGTTCTTGGGCAGCCAGGGGTGCTGAGGAATGTCACACATAGCCCACTTGGTGGGGGGGGGAGGGGGGAGGAAGGTGTCACTGGGTATTTGTTAGCTTTGCCCTCAGCTTGCTTTTTGCTCCCTCGTCATGAGGATGAAAGTTATCACTAAGGTTGATGGAGCAGGGAAGAAACAAAATTAATTCTTTGATGATATTTTAGAGATGCTGCTTCAGCCTTGTGCAGTCTACACTAAACTTGGTATTTTAAATGTTTATTGGGTTTTGGTTTCTCACAGATGAATATCATCCCACTGATCAACGTCTGATAATAATGCTGATCATATATAAAATTTTCATACATAGAAACTTCAGGGTGGCCTTACTGTAATTAGCAGGAGCCTGAAGTTGATCAAAATATGCTTATATGTGTTTGGGTAGTATAAAATCATTTTGTTTTGGGGCACCTGGCTGGCTCAGGTGGTAGAGCACACAACTCTAAATCTCTAAATTGTGAGTTCAAGCCCCATGTTGGGCGTGGAGGCTACTTAAAAAGAAAAAATCATTTTGTTTTTTTCATAGCATTTTATCTTCTAAGTATGAGGTTTTGATCAACTATGTGATTGCTGTGCTATGTTTTGATTAAAATGAACTCTATGTGGCTCTTAGCTAATTCCAAAATTCACTTTCACCCTTAAATAACAAAACTTTGTCACAATTTAGAATATTTAAAAAAAGAAATATAGAATGCTACATTGATTTAGGGAAGAATGTAACAGAAACATCAACATAAAAGAGCATTTTCAAAAACATGTCCACACACACTGCGTGTATGTATGTGTATGTGTGTCTCCCAGGATCACTAAATTGGAATAGAAAAGAACTTTTCATATATAATCTTCTAATTTCTTTTTTCTTTCTTTTTTTTTTTTTAAGATTCTTTACTTTTATTTTATTTATTTTTTTTGAGAGAGTGAGAGCCGGTGAGCATGGAGGTGGGGGCAGAGGGAGAATCTTTTTTTTTTTTTTTAAAGATTTTATTTATGTATTTGACAGAGACACAGTGATAGAGGGAACACAAGCAGGGGGAGTGGGAGAGGGAGAAGCAGGCTTCCTGACGAACAGGGATCCCGATGTGGGGCTCGATCCCAGGACCCTGGGATCATGACCCGAGCCGAAGGCAGACACTTAACGACTGAGCCACCCAGGTGCATTGGGAGAGGGAAAATCTTAAGCAGGCTTCATACCTAGCACAGAGTCCAACACAGGGCTCGATCTCATGACCCTGAGATCATGACCCGAGCCAAAACCAAGAGTTGGATGCTTAACTGACTGAGCCGCCCAGACATCCCTCTAATTTCTTTTTGATTGCATCCATTTAACAGGTATATTTTCCCAAAACATTGTAGGTCTACAATGAGCAAGTCATTTACATATTCATTAAGAAGTCATTCTTGCCCTAAGGGAGCCCTAAATCCAAAGAGAGTTCCAAAAACACACACGATGTTCCAAGTAATAAGGGCTATCCCAGAAGGAAACACAGAGCTGGGAGTAGGGGAATCCAGAGGGGTTTACAGCTTTCTTTGACAGATGCTGTGAGAGAGACAAGGGCTGCAGAGGAGGGGACCTAGGGGGGTTGAAAGTCTTGTGTCACATGGCAGAGAACCATTGCAGCCTTAATCTTTATTCAGCCAGACCATGTTTTCAATGAGTTGTACCATCACCGCCTTTGGGGCAGTTCTGTCTGTCCCACAGAAAGAAACTGCTAAATCTGGTTCACGGTGAGTGACCAGGAAAAGCCCATCAGTCCTTAGCAACCAGGTACCTCTTTAGCATGTGCATTCAAGGCTGCTGGCCTCCGTGTTAAACAAGGGACACTGAAGTAGGACCAAGAGAGACAAAAATCATTGAAATGTCCCTGTTTTTCATGTGTCCTCTGCATCCTCATTTATTTTTTTTTATTATTTTTTTTTAAAGATTTTATTTATTTATTTGAGAGAGCGAGAATGAGAGAGAGTACATGAGAGGGGGGATGGTCAGAGGGAGAAGCAGGCTCCTCGCTGAGCAGGGAGCCCGATGTGGGACTCGATTCTGGGACTCCAGGATCATGACCTGAGCCGAAGGCAGTCGCTTAACCAACTGAGCCACCCAGGCGCCCCTCTGCATCCTCATTTAAAAGAAAAATGTAAACTGTACTCTCTCCAAACATAAATTCAAATCTGGCGTCCACAACTTTGTGCTTTAATTTAATCAATAAGTTATGTCTGTCCCCTCTGACATTTTCAGTGATTCAATTTATTAAGGGACTAGATTTATCTGCCACCAATTTTCAGTTCTATCCTGTCCATTTTCTGTACCCTATCATGTTCAGAGAAACAATCACACAGGGATACAGATGTTTTACCAGGGCTGAAAACATGGTTTCATCATTCCAGCGATCAAAGTATTTTACCAAGCATAGCTGTAACACTTGGGTAATAAATGTAATATGTCCAGATTAAGGAATAAGAATATTTTATAAGAGTAATTTTTCCATTGCTTCTCTAAAAAAAGCATCCAATATAATGTTGAATAGAAATATCACACATTGTTTTTAAATATGCTCCAATTAATCAAATATACACACACATGCATGTATTTATTTGTTTTAAAGTTAATTTCTGTTTAGATATTGTTTAATTGTGAAATATTTCAGACATATGAAAATGTATAGAATAAATGTAATAGTCACCTAGTACTCATTACCTAAAATAACAGTTTGCCATGTTGGTCTTCAGAGTTCCTCACCCTTCACACCCAATGAGTATCACTGTCCTAAGGTTGGTACTTGTCTTTCTCATATATATCTATATTTTTATAACATACGCATATACACATAATACCATACAGTATAATTTTGTGTGAGTTTAATTTATGTAAGTATTATACAGAACATATTTTACAACACGCCTTTTTTACTCAATATTTTTGTTTCTGCAATTTATACATGTTGGTATATACAACCGGCATTTATTTCTTTTAACTTCTAACATTATATGAACATACTCTGATTTATTTTTTTCACTCAATTGATAGACACTTCTAATTGTTATTATTGCCACTATAATTGAAATAATGGACATGCCTGTATAATGTCTTCTTTTGCAATGTACAAGAATTTATCTGGAAGAAATACTTAGAAATGAAGCACAGAGTCATAGAAGAAAGTTCAGCTTCAGCTTTCATAAATACTACCAAATTGCTATGCATAATTATTCCCTTTTTTCACAACCTCACCATGCTTAATACTCAACCTTTAAATTTCATCAATAGAATAGTCACAAAATGGTAGCATGCTGTGTTACAAACAACTCACTGTATATAGCTTTTCTTTTTACTTTTTAAATGGTGTCCTTTAACTTTTTATATTTTAATATAATCTAATTTCTGTGGGTTTTTTTAAAAGATTTTATTTATTTATTTGACACAGAGAGAGACACAGCAAGAGAGGGAACACAAGCAGGGGGAGTGGAGAGGGAGAAGCAGGCTCCCCGCTGAGCAAAGAGCCCGATGTGGGACTCGATCCCAGGACCCCGTGATCATGACCCCGGCCGAAGGCAGACACTTAACGACTGAACCACCCAGGTGCCCAATATAATTTTTGTGTCTTGTTTAAAATTTTTTCCTTCTTCATAAAATATGATTATAAAATATACTCTTTTTTTTTTTTTCCTAAGGCTTTCAGGGTTTTGTTTTTACATTTTCGCCTCAATTCCCCTTAATTGATTTTTGTGTTTGGTATAAAGTGGGAATCAAATTGTATTATTTCTAAGTCGAAAACCAGTTGTGCCAGGACTATAGACTGAGCTGTCTTTTCTGGTGGCTCGGTAATGCTTCCTCTGTCATATTTTAGTCAGTGGGTCCCAGGTGACTGTTCTATTACTTCTGTATCTTTTTTGGACACCTAAAATATTTCACAATTAAACAAAATCTAAGCAGAAATTGACTTTAAAAGTTTTCATCCATGGGCTTTCTATTTTGTTTCCTTGGTTATTTATCTATCCCTGTACTAACACCATGCTTTTTTTTTTTTTATAGTAAGTATTGATACCTAGTAGGGAGATGTTGTGCATCTTGTCGTTTTAAAAAATTGCTTGGGTTATTCTTGCCCCTTTGTTTTTTTTTTTTTTTTAAAGATTTTATTTATTTATTTGACAGAGAGAGACACAGAGAAAAAGGGAACACAAGCAGGGGGAGTGGGAGAGGGAGAAGCAGGCTTCCCGCTGAGCAGGGAGCCCGATGCGGGGCTTGATCCCAGGACCCTGGGATCATGACCTGAGCCAAAGGCAGATGCTTAACGACTGAGCCACCAGGTTCCCCGCCCCTTTGTAAATTAAATGTATATAATCAGTTGTCTAATGTGTCTAACACACACACACACAAACACACAGTTATTGGGGATTGGGATTTGATTTAAAATTAATTTGGCAGGAACTGACATCTATAGGATATTGAATTTTTCCATCTTTAAGTATGGTGTAATCTCCCCAGTTATTTATGTCTTCTTAATGACTTTACATAACATTTCTGAACATTTTTATAGGTATTCTGAAGTATCTCGCAATTGTGTTCCTTTTAAAATGATATCTTTTAAAATAACATTTTCTGTATTGTAGATAATTAAAATTGTAATTGACTTTTATATATTTTAATATTGTATGTAGCAAGCATTCAGGATGCTCTTATTAATTTATAATTTTAGTTGTGGAATCTCGTGGAATTTTAACATAATCAAAAGGTAGTCTCTGTATAACGGTGGTTTTGTTTCTTTCTTATTAATCCTTAACATTTTATTTCTTTTTCTTACCATGATGGTTTGGACATTCAATATAATATTGCATAGAAGTATCACACATTGTTTTTAAATATCTTCCGATTAATCAAATATAACACACACATGCATACATATATATTTGTTTATTTTAAATCAATACTTATTTAGATTGAATTACATGTTTATACATTTCTTTGCTCACAACTGCCCCTCTCACTCTATGGATTCAATTCCTTTCTTACTGAAATATATCTTTGAATAATTCTTTCAGTGTGGGTATGTGAGTGCTAAATCCCCTACCCTTCTTTATGTAAGGTCTTTATTTTATTCTTACTCTTGAAGAAACTCCCTTGGATATAGCATTCTAGGTTCACATTTTGTCAGCATTCTATGAATATTATTCAGTTGTCTTTCTGTCTTTACTGTTGCTGATAGCAATATGACTATCAATTTAATAATTGTTCCTTTGTAGGTAATCTGTGCTTTTTCCTCTTGTTGCTATTAAAATTTTTTCTTTGTCTTTGGAATTTTGTAGTTTACAACAATTATCAATGTATCTATCAAAGGATTTTTTTTTTTTAATATGTAGGACCTGTCTGTTTTAAGTCTGTAAACTCACATTTTCATTAACACTGAACATCTTCATCTGTTTTCTCTTTATTTATTCCCCACTCTTTCTTTTCTTTTTGCAATTCCCCTTAAAGCTTTGTTGATCTCACTGTGTCCTCCTTTTCTCTCTTTTTTTAATTAAAAAATTAAAAAAAATTTTTTTTTTAGAGAGCATGTGTGTGTGCATGCATGCATGTGCATAGGGAGTGGGGAAGGGCAGAGACAGGGAGAAAGACAATCTCAAGCAGACTCCATGTTGAGCATGAGCCCAATGCAGGGTTCGATCTAATAACCCTGAGATCATGACCTGAGCCAAAACCAAGAGTTGGACACTTAACTGACTGAGCCACCAGGTGCCTCCTGTTTTTCTCTTAACCACTCTTTGATATTTGGTATCTCTGTATGTCTCTATGCTTCATTCTAAGCTATTTCCTTAGAATTGCTTTCCAATTCATTGTTTCCCTTGTAGCTATATAACTTCTATACATTTTGCTTTTTTTTTTCCTTCTAAGTATCTTTTATTCTTGGTTTCTAGTCCTTTTTTTTTTAAGATTTTATTTATTTATTTGAGAGAGAGAGTGTGCACAAGTGGGGGGGCAGAACAGAAGGAAAAGAGAGAAGCAGACTCCCCGCTAGCCTGATGCGGGACCCTGGGATCATGACCTGAGCTGAAGGCAGATGCTTGACCAACTGAGCCACCCAGATGTCCTGGTTTCTAGCCCTTTTTATCTCTTGAACGCATTGAGCATTTATTTTATAGTCTTTTTCAGATTGTTCTACTATCTCAAGTCCTCATAGAGTGTTAATTCTCCTAATACTTGTGTCTATTAACTTTCCCACTAATGAATATTATCTGTGTAGTAATTTTTCCTATTGTGATCTCATTTTCAACTGAGGATTTTTTTTCTGCTGTAAGAGTCCTGAACATTCTATATTTTGAACTATTTGTACAAAGCTTCTACTAGTTGCCTCAAGGTGTTCATTGGTCCAGAATTACCTCATTGTTATTTTTCAACTTAAAGAATCCTGCACATAGCTAGCAATATACAACTGGATTTCACATCAGTATATGACATAGGTTTTTAGATTTTCCAGTAAACCTTTTTTTCCACTCAGCTTTAGGCCAAGACAAACTTTGTTGTCACTCATCTAGCAGCCTCTCCAAGGTACCATATACATGTAAAGACATCTCAGTAACGCAATATCTCAACGCACAATCAAAGACCAAATTTGCTGTCCTAACAGGGACATCAATAATCCCTATTCTGCCAGCTAGGATCCTTTGAGGTATCAGATTACAAAACTGTCACAATGGCTCTAAGACTTCTCTTTCTTTCTGCTGATTTAGGATTTCCCTTTCAATTAAAAAAAGATCAGCCATATATTTGTGTTTGTGTGTGTGCATGTGCACAGACTTGTCTGTATGTTGTGTTATATTTTGTCTAGCATTTCCATCTATTTTTTACTAGGTTGGTCTGCATTATTGACAGAACTAGGAGGTTTGATTACTTCTTGAATACAGAGAAACTTAGATTATATAAAACATTCCTTCTCATGAAACTTGTTGCATTTCTCCCCTAGTGCTAAGACAACCTAAATATGCAATGTTCTCAGCCATGTGCTTACTAATGACTATTTAGACCCATAGATCCATTTCTAAATCCTGATTTCTTAGCTAAAAGAAGGCTCAAATAAAGTTTTTTCATAAATAAATGTTGGAAAGTTTATTTATACTATAACAATAGATTCATTGCTCATACGTTATAACAGCTATTCATTTTATGCAGATATTTGAAACATAAGTCTTAGGTCACTGGAGGCAAATTAAATACATCAATAAGGAGTTCTTGCAACGTATCAGTATTTTCCAAGGGGAATGAGTGGTTTTGGTTGAATATCATTTATTCATTTGTAAATAAGAGACAGATAAGACCTCCTGCTTTTACCAACAAAGTGCTCATCTCATTAAAATTAAAGTAATGGGTGTTTTAAAAAATTCGAATTTCCACACTTGTCTATTTAATGTACAGATCCTTAAGCATATTGACCTAGGGGCACGTGGGTGGCTCAGTTGGCTAAATGACTGTCTTCAGCTCAGGTCATGATCCTGGAGTCCCAGGAGTCCCAAGATCAAGTCCCGCATCGGCCTCCCTGCTCCGCAGGGAGTCTGCTTCTCCCTCTGACCCTCCCCCCTCTCATGTGCTCTCTCTCATTCTCTCTCCCCCAAATAAGTAAATCTTTAAAAAAAAAAAGAATATTGATCTAATGTCATTATTTAAAATCCATTCTTTTTTTTAAAGATTTTATTTATTTATTTATTTGAGAGAGAGAGAGAGAGAGAGAGTGTGTGTGTGTGTGTGTGTGTGCATGAGCAGGGGAAGGGACAGAGGGAGAGGGAGAGAGAGAGAATCTCAAGCAGACTCCACATTAAGTGGGAGCCTGATGTGGGGCTTGATCTCACGGTCCTGAGATCATGACCTGAGCTGAAACCAAGAGTTCGACACAACCAACTGAGCCACCAAGGTACCTCTAAAATCCATTCTTTTTATATCATAAAACATTTAAGTGTCCACATATCAGTCACTGTGGAAACATGAGAATGACATTGTCCTTGATTAAAGAATGACCCAATCATAGATACAAACATGTAAAAAAATGATTATAATGCATTTGATAGATGTTACAGTAGAGGTACATACATGATCAAAACTCATGGAATCATAGGGGAGGAGGGTGATTCTGTGGAAAACTTCACCAGAGTGTCATGTTTAACCTATAGTTTTGAAGGCTGATAAGTGAGGGACTAGAAAAATTCAGAACTATTCAGCTTGGAGTAGAAATGAGGAGTGGCAGAAAGACATGTTAGGGCCAAATCAGGGAAGACTTTGAATGCCATGGTAAAAACTTCAAAATTTATCCTGGAGATGGTGGAAAGCCATTGAAAAATTATAGGCAGGGGAGTGATGTGGTCAGATTTCATTTTAGGTAAATGACAAATTTGAACAGTCAAATCTATGAATAAGAAGACAAGTTAGGAGGCTATTCTACCATTCTAGGCAAGAACATTCTCAGTCCAGATAAAGGGCTATAGCAATGGGGATGAAGGTAGAGGGAACAAAGCTGAGAAATATTTAGGAAGTAAAATCATCAGAGCTTGGAGATTGATAATATGTAGTCAGGAACTTAAGGGTAAAGAAGTCTCAGGTGATTCCGAGGCTTTTGGCTTCAGTGATGTAGGGGATAGTGGTGCTACTTTTTTTTTTTTTTTGTATTTTATTTTGTTTGTTAAGTTTTATTTTAATTCCAGCTAGTTAACATACAGTGTTATATTAGTTTCGGGTATACAATATAGTAATTCAACACTCCATACATCACCCAATGCTCATCACAAGTGCACTGCTTAATCCCCATCACCTGTTTAACGCATCCCCTCCATCCACCTCCCTTCTGGTAACCATCAGTTTGTTCTCTACAGTTAAGAGTCTGTTTCTTGGTTTGCTTCTCTATCATTATTTTCCCTTTGCTTGTTTGTTTTGTTTCTTAAATTCCACATATGAGTGAAATCATGGTATTTGCCTTTCTCTGATCTACTTATTTCGTTCAGCTTAATACTCTCTTCAGCATAATACTCTCTAGTACTATCCATGTCATTGCAAATGGCAAGATTTCATTCTTTTTTATGGCTGAATAATATTATGTGGCATATATATATTCCACATCTTCTGTGGGATAGTGGTACTATTAACTGAGATTAGAAAACAGAAGGAGAGCAGATGTGGGGAAACTAATGAGCGATAAGTGCTTAGGGAATCCAGATGTACAACCTTAATGCCCAGGAGAGAAGGAAGGGCTAGAGACTGAGATTTTTGCATTATTAATATATAGATATGGTCAATACCACAGGGAAGCCAAGTATATCTGAGGACAGCATGCAGAGTAGAAGTGACCTGGGATCTAGATTCTAGAAAGCATCAGTGTTTGAGAACAAATGATGAGATAAAAGGGAATATTAAGAGGAGAGTCCTAGAAGTCAAAATGCAGAATTTCAATAAGGGAGTGTGTGTGTGTGGTATTTCTAATGCAGGTCCCATTTTGATACTTCTAAGATATGTCAATTCACTATCTTCACTCTTTATAAGAACTGATGGATAGCTGGGACTCTACCTAGAAATAGACATTAAAGGCAACAAACAAAACTTTGAAATTCTTAGGCCGATAGTTCCAGAAAAGAATGAGAATTTCATCATGGATCTCATTTTCCTATCAGCCAGCAGGATGCCACCATTTTTGTTAATAGTTACTGTTAATAGAAGAGCTAAAAAGCTCTCTTGAGGAGAAAGATATCACTTTACCGGTAAAGTAAGTAACTAAAAATCCCTACTATTATGCAAATCGAAAACCAGGAGGCAAATTTTAATTAAAAATATTTATAGCAATGGAATACCAGCTGCTAGTTTCTCTCACCACTCATGAATGTGTTTTGTAGCTGGCCATAATTCTCTCTTATTTCAATCAGCTTAACCAATAATAACAGCTGTTCATTAGGCAAGGTCCATTTTATTAGCACCCATGTGATATGCAGTAACTGGTAAAGAAGTCTTTAATATGAACGATTTTTAGGAGCCCCACACTTTGATTTGATGGACCATTGTTTAAAGAAGTTTTGTTTCTTTAAGAAAAAAAATCCCTATGACCTTAAAAGTGTCCCCATGTTCTGGAAGGCTAAAACATTTCCACACATTTCCTAATCTATTCATTTAAAACTATGAGAACATCTTAGACCACGTTAAACATAACTGGAAGGGGCATTGGGAGACGCTAATGAGTGTATATGAGGATGAATTTGTTGCAATATTTATGGTATTTCTTAAGATACCATGTCCTTAGAAATATTATCAATCTCCTTCATCAGAGGTGCTAAATACCTCTGAGTCCAGGGGCTAATCACAGCTGTTTATTTGCTTGTTTTGTTTTGTTTACTAAGTTGGCCAGCATTTCTGTGTCTAGTAAGACATTCTGTTCTAGTTAGTGGAAAGCAGAAAAGTCAGACAACTCAATGAAATGAACTGAAGTTGTTTAAGCCATCGATGCACATTACGATAAGGACTTTAGCAGATTTTTGATCCACATTAACAGAAGAAAGTCATGACTCATTTGAAGAGGACCCATGGTAGAGCCTGTTGCTCAGAGCTTGCTGGCTAAAGGCAACCTTGCTCTGCTATACACTCACGGGGAGTAAAACAGATCTGATTAGTATGACTTAATAACAAAAGGAAAAATGTTTTCTCAAGAAAAATATATCAAATAAGTAAAAAAATAAATAAGATATGAGCAGATTCTAACAGAGTTCATATTCCTATTGTCAGTAGACAGCAATAGCAGAATTGAAACTTCGTTCTCTTAAGCAGGTCAAAGTTACCCATAAATGGGACAGCTCATGTTTTTCTCTGTTCAGGATGCCGTTGGTATACTCCTTTCTAAAAATATCCCCAGCTTCCACTTATTAGAAACTATTATTTATGGAATTCAACTACACACCAGAGGCCAACTTAATCCCTTGTTGTATTCCTCAAATATTTTACAAATTAAATTTATTTTTGTACCTGAAACATGTATTGAATTATAAAAAAGAATGACACAAAAACAAATCTTTTTCTGACATGTTCCATTTATTTATTTATAAAGATTTTATTTATTTATCAGAGAGAGCACAAGCAGGGGGAGTGGCAGGCAGAGGGAGAGGGAGAAGCAGGCTCCCCAAGGAGCAGACAGCCCCATGAGGGACTCGATCCCAGGATTCTGGGATCATGACCTGAGCTGAAGGCAGACACTTAACTGACTGAGCCACTAAGGTGCCCCTGACATGTTCCTTTTGGTCAAAAAAGAAAACAAAGAAGGATATTTTAAGGTATCATACTTAGGTATGATGCTTCTTATGTATGAGTAATCCTTTCTGAACAAAATGAAACAGATTCTGAAATTGTATGCAAGGACTAAAGAGAGCAAGCCAGAAGCAGGAGATTGGAAACTGAGCAACCTGAGTCTGACCACAGTTTTCTTATGGCCACTCTAACACCTGTACAGAGACCAAGCTCAACCTTTGAGGGGGTCAGTTGCAAAAGTCTGATTAAATTTGCAGCCAAGGATCTTTCTCCCTATCAGTCTTTATTTGATGGGAGAGGAAAGAGATTTGATTCGTTTTCTATTTACAAGTAAAATGAAGGGGCTCTAGATGACTTTAAAGGGCTCTTCCTGTTCTAATTTTCTTTGAAAACACTGAGCGCCTCCATCTGAGTTGCTGTACTAAATTTACATAGGCAGGAATAGAAATAGTCAGTAAGCCAAATTTACTTCTAAATGGGCCAGAAACTTCATTTTAAAATAGAGGAGAATTAGCAGGAAATAGGAATGAAACCAGAGCAATTTAAAAAGGAGAAGAGCATTTGATTTTTTTTTTTAAAGAGGAAAGGGGAAAAACAAAATTAAAAATAAGAAAGAGGGAGAACTTCTAATAGTGGGACGCATTTGTTATATCATTTATTTTTTTAAAGGATTTTATTCATTTATTTCAGAGAGAGAGAGAGCATGACTGGGGCGGAGGGGCAGAAGGAGAGGGGGAAGCAGACTCCCCGCTAAGCAGGGAGCTCTATGCAGGGCTCGATCCCAGGACCCTGGGATCATGACCTGAGCCGAAGGCAAACCCTTAACCAACTGAGCCACCCAGGCACCCCTGTTATTTCATTTATATGCTTAGAATAACTGACTGGTTTGAAGCAATTTGACTTTGCTTATTTTTAGTGCAAAGCAAAAAATACAAATACAGGACTTTGAGATAACAACTTAACAAGCAGAAATGATAATAACAGAACTCTTCATTCTATTAAGTTTCACTGGACATCCCCTTTGAGACTACTTACTGGCTTCTGTGTAATCCTCATGTTTATAAAAGGACAAGCTCATGATTTTCTGATCGGATCAAGACGGAATAATTAAAGTGTGCAAAGTGCAAGTGGTTATCCCTGCTCTAATTCTGTAAACACCAGGGGGATTATCAATTAAAGATGCCCTCTCCATCTGCTATGAAAAAAATTTACATGTTGGAAGCCTGCTGAATTTTTATTATTCCAAATTCCCTGCTTCCTAACACTCTCTTCTACAAACTGTTTCTCAATCTTGAATAAACTTTTATAAACATAATACATATCTTGATTCATGAAGTTATAAGCAAACCACAGTCCTTGGAGCAAAATGTAGTTGAACCATAGGATATACATCTCCTGTTATCACATCAGAGTTGTATGACACTAAAGGTCAGTTATTTTCCCATCTTTTTTACATTTTTTTAAGCCAACTTGTATCTGCATGACTGTGTCTACTTTAGTTCTATTGCCTTTATCCTTTAACTGCATTGCTTTTGAATATGCAAGCTATACTTCAAAAAGGGTAGTCATAGCACTTCTGTAAGAATTATTTTAGGCTTAGTAGAGAGAAAGAGAGAGAAGAAAGAAATAAGAGGTCAGTTAGAAAGGAAATTGCTAATTATTTCTTTGTTCTAGATTTTTTTAAAAGATTTTATTTATTTATTTTAGAGAAAGAAAGAACAAGTGTGAGGGGCAGAGGGAGAGGGAGAGAGAGAATCTCAAGCAGATTCCATGCTGAGCGTGGAGCCTGACCTGGAGCTTGATCCCAGGACCATGGGATCATGACCTGAGCTGAAACCAAGAGTCAGATGCTTAACTGACTATGCCACCCAGGTACCCGGCTAATTATTTCTTTGTTTTCCTTTCTTCTCTTACTCCTGGCTCTCTTTGGATTGGGTGAGGGGATGGAATGAAAGGAGAAAGAACTTCAAGCAACCTAAATTGAACACAACCTGTGGGGCCTGAACAGTAACTCAACTAGAAAGGAAGAGAATAGAGATAATGAAATAAATATAAGTCAATGAACATTAATTAGCTCTCCAAATTCTATCCTAGAACTTTATAATATATTATGAGGAATTGAGTAGAAAAAATCTGGAATTTAAAGTTTCCTCTGCTTACTAAAGATCTATTCCTTTATTCATTTAAATGAAAACTGAGGCAAGCCTTAATGTCAAAAAGTTTCTGAGAGGGTCATGAGTTGGGGCCCTGCATTAGGCTCCACGCTGGGCATTGAGCTGACTTAAAAACAAAACAAAACAAAACGAAAACAAAAAAACCCAAAAAGTTTCTGAGTAAATTAAAAATATGTCCAATTATTTATAAAGAGAATCAATTGTGTAGATATAAAATTACAGTTGACTTATCAATCTTGGTCTTAGATTTGTTTTCTTGTAACTCATTCTGTCTGAAACTTTGTATAAGCAAAAAATACCCGACCCCTTAATAGGAAAAATATCTTGCTTCATGTATTTTCATCAAGTATTTAGGGACCTTATGTTATTTTTATCTAGTAAACAGCCAGAGGTTTGTTGTTTTATATTAAATAAAAGCCAATATTTCTGGAATACTTGACTCTCAGCCTGTGATTTTCTTCCCAACTCTATAAAAAGATAAGGGAGGAAAAAAAATAGTTGGGGGGAAAAAAACAAATAAACACTACTTTGGACACCAGTAAACATTTAATGTATATTGTTTGCCTAGCACGGTGCTAGATACTGTGTGATAAGGAGGGAGTTACTAAAAATTGAGACTATTAAGTTCACTCTCTAGGTGATGAGACAAATATACTCACATCAATTGGGTGAAAAATCAATGCACCAGTGAGAGGTGTTGTTAATAAGAACTTTGGGAATTCAAAGATTGAGGAAATTAAGAGTGAACCCTGATGATATAAAAAAAGATGACTAAGAAATATGGAAAAAAGGAAGAATGATACTGAAATGATTATCATTATTTTCCAATGTGGAAGAGTAGACAGGATGACATATTGGGTAAGGAAAAGAGAAAATCAAAAGTATGGCTGAATCAAAGACTAATAAGGACCAGTCTTGGCCAGAGTGGAGCATTTGGGCTGGATCACCAGAGTAGACAAAAGCAGAATGAGAAGGAATTTTGGAGAACTCTGGAGGTCAGGTAAAGGAATCCAGGCAGAATAGAATCTAAAATTTGTTTTTGTAGGTAGTGGGCAGTGGCTGAGAAGAAAAAGAAAAGCAGCATGGAGATATCAGATTACTGAATTAAGGGACTGAATTCAGACAAAAGTAAGGAAGTGAATTATTCCAAAGAAAATTGGTCTTCTGGATTTCTTCACTTGCATACACTGAGGCTCTTTAATAATAAGCTAATCTGGATTTACCTAATTAATAAATGTAAATGAGATATCACAGTAAATTCGTATGTGTTGAAAAAAAAATATGTTAATATACCCCTGTTATGTTAACTTTACAGATGGTTAACTGACTGCTGGCCCAATGTCACAGCACTTAAATGATGAGCTGGACTTGAACCCGAGTCTTCCAAATGTAAATCTCATTCTCTTTCCCCTATTTTATTCCATTCTCAATCTATGCCAGGCACTGAGTTGAATATTTATCTTAAAAAAAGAACAGCAATGATGCACTGTATATGCTAATATTTTTATTTAAAAACTTATCTCCACGTAATTGGAGACAAATACAGAATAATTTGGGGATTTTTAGTAATTCTCCCAAATCAAGAATAGGCAAACTTTCAGATACTTAAAAAATAGCCAGTTCGAAATCAAATGTTTGATAAGTGAATACCTATTTAAAAGTTTATTAACTGCCATGTTTATAGAAATTACATTTTCACTAAAAATGGAAGTTTTATTGTTTGACACATTTTTTTTTTTACTTCATGAAAGAATTATATTAGAATATGTAGTACATTTGACTCATTCTTAAGAGCGGGATCCTACAAAGCATAATGTTTGTCACAATCAGTTTTTATATGTCCTTTTATATGTCATTAAATTAATCCAAATTTTCAATGTGTAGAATTAATAGAGATAAAGTTATGCCTGGGATATATTTGATTCTTTCAACAAATATTTATAAAATGCCTAATATGTGAAAGACAGATGTGGTACTGGGCTATGAGGAAAAACAGATTTTAAGAATTTGGAGATAGTTTCACAGAGAGCAACCAAAAATGTCAAAACCTCAAATTCAACTAGGACTCAGACAAGTAAGATAAATAAATGAAACAGACTTTATATAATACAGTAGGAAGTGGTTCAATTTACATTATATGCACACAAACACTTCCTCCTTTGAAAACAACTAAATTTCAAAGTAACCTTTGAAGGCAGTGGTTAATTCTTTTTTTTTTTTTAAACTGGTTTGCATATTTGGACGGTCAGAGACAAGTTATGTGCTGATAAATGTTTTATGACTGGCTCTTCGGAAACAAAGTCTTGCATTATAGTATTTGCCTATTTCTGTAGGCCATGGCCTACAGAAGCCACGAGAGGGATGTCTGTTTTCTAGCCACTTGGCCCTTTTCAAGCCACTAGAAGGATATCACTGAACATAAGTAGGGAAGAGATGCACAGTAGCTCCCCATGATGCCGTGTTTTGCCATGCAGATAAAATAGACATAAATGCCCTCCAGAATACAGATAACAGTAAAATAGAGTAAAATAGTAAGTGATGAGTTTTGAGTATTTATCAACTTTGTTTTAAATATAAATTTTAGGGAAGCCTGGGTGGCTCAGTCATTAAGCGTCTGCCTTCGGCTCAGGTCATGATCCCAGGGTCCTGGGATGGAGCCCTGCATCGGGCTCCCTGCTCTGCGGGAAGCCTGCTTCTCCCTCTCCCATTCCCCCTGCTTGTATTCCCTCCCTTGCTGTGTCTCTCTCTGTCAAATAAATAAATAAAATCTTAAATATATATATATATATATATAAATTTTAATCATATGTTTCTTTTCATCCATTTTTTAGTACTGGCAGCATTTAACAACCAGATCTCAAAATTCCTAAAAATTTAACAATTGGCTCTTGTGAGCTAGTGCAAATTGGCTTCACTGGGAGACCAGGAAAAAGAAAGCAGGCATGAAAAGCCACAAGAATGTTTATCTAGGCAAAGACAACAACCCTTAACCTATGAGAGCCATGTGTAGAGTGGATCAATTAGATATTCATCAGTATTTACTGGGAGTTTACTAACTGCCAGGCAGCATTTTATGTCTAATTTTTTTATTTATTCTTCACAACAATCTTAGGAAGTTGTATTACTAGTATCACTTTTTAACAGACGGGGAAACCGGCATAGAGAGGGAAAACTAACTCCAGTTTTGTTGAACTCAAATGCTCCTGCTGTTACAAAATTATATACCCTCCTCTCCCTCCCCCACCTCATGAGAGATCTTCCAACCTTCAAAGGATTACAACCTCCTAAGCCACTCAATAGTCCAATTTAAGGGAGTAGTGAATTTGCTCCTCCATCAGGAAGGCCTAAATTAGTAAACATCATGTGGTGTAAATAAATTACAAAGATTGAAACAAATTTCACTCTGACCCTCTTCCATCTACATTCTAAAGAGCGTGCACACTCCTCTGATTACTATGTTGTTTCCTTTCCATGGGGCTTTCCCATTTCCAAAGAAATAAATGCAATTTGGTTAAGGCTAAATGCTTCCCCCCCTCCCCCCATTTCCTAGATTTCCAACCACTGTTCTGGAAAGAGTGGGCTCAGTTCTTGTCTGCCTGTCAGAGTGATTAATTAGATTTAATTCCATGCTGTCTTCTCTGCCGTCCTTCCCCCGATGACTAATAATTCTTCCACAGAGTCCAAACAAATGGCCACGGTATCTAGTTTTTATTTTTGGAAGTTTTCCCCAGCCAAAATGCACAGAACCTCTTCACAGACAGCAGTTTGGAAATTCCTGGCTAGGATTCCTGCCCTAACAGCCGCACTTGATACGGCTAGCTGGCCTGTTGACTGATGTCCTGGGTGGCATCGTGCCAGATCGAAAGTTGTGGGGCTATTTGAATCAAGAATCAGCACTGGGCAGTGATAAATATAGATGGGCAGCCTAAAAACAGCTCTGCGAGGGGCCATATCTTCTTCAGGAAGTAGCTTTGTGCCAGCACTAAAGCATTAACACCACGTGTCTTTTTCTACACTTGACATCTGCGGACACTTAGAGTATGTGACAAAAGGAGGAAGTGAATGAGAGTGGAAAGGAAGACAAGGGTTTATAGGTGAAGCCAGCAAACCCGAGAAGGATGAATTGCAGCTGGGGCCCGGAAGTCCATTAGGAACCCCACCTCATTGGCTTTTTTAGTATGTGGTGTGAGCATTAACTACGGGCGCCTGGTTTCAAAGCCAGAGCTTAGCACAACTGAAGAAAGAGGTTGGAAACTGGCAAGTCAAACCTCAGTTTCTAGCTGTGCCACAGATGCCCCCCCGCCCCCGGACCAAAAGAGTCCAACAGTCAATATGCCACATGGTCACCAGGTGTACTTTAGGATAGGAAACAAACCCTTCCCAGTGAGTTAAAACATGTCATGAACCCAGATCATTGGCATCTCGAGGGGGCGAGAAAACACGGCTGTTCAGAAAGTTCCAGACATCCAGACAAGCTTGACATAGCTTTAATAAATTCATCAGTGCAATGAAGATGTCTAGTAGTCTAAATATGTGTGTGAACATGGGAAGACTTCAGATTTGGGATTTGTGGGACTGAAACTCTGCCCTGTGACTAATTTAAGGCTCATGAAGGTTAACAACTGGCCCAGTATCATTTTACAGATAATCCTCAATTTCCTTATCTGTAAACTGAGAATAAAATTAAAATATCCCTTGCAGTGTTGTGAGGCTCAAATGAGATGATTTATGCAAAGCACTTTCTTAAATGGCTAAAGTCCTTTACAGCAATCATTGTGCTTGCTCCTTTGTAAAAATGAGTTACAGCACTAATCTTCATCATCGGTCCTATTTAGAAATCATGTATAAAACACACTCTATAAGTCATGACTCTAGTATTGGTACTACAGTTGTTTTTATTTTTTATTTTTAAAATTTTTTATTATTTTCTTAATTAAAGATTTATTTATTTATTTTACAGAGAGAGAGGGCGCAAGCACACAAGCCCAAGGGGCAGAGGGAGGGGCAGACAGATTGTCAAGCTGACTCCACATTGAGCACAGAGCCCTTCTCAGGGCTCCATCTCAAGACGCTGAGATCATGACCTGAGCCAAAACCAAGAGGCTCAGAGGTTGAAGAAACTCACAATATTCATTGATGTTTGGGTGAATTGCCAAGGTCACACAGCAACTTGGTATCAAATCATGAAGAAATACACAGTGAACCCAGAATGGCTTTTTATTTATTTATTTTTCCTTTTAAAAAATTTTTTTCATTTAAATCCATTAATTAACATATAATGTATTATTAGTTTCAGAGGTAGAGGTCAGTGATTCATCAGTTTTATATAACACTCAGTGCTCATTATATCACATGCCCTCCTTAATGTCCATCACCCAGTTAACCCCTGCCCCCTGCCCCCACCCCTCCAGCAACCCTCAGTTTGTTTCCTATGCTTAAGAGTCTCTTATGGTTTGTCTCCCTGATTTTGTCTTGTTTTATTTTTTCTTCTACTCCCTATGATCCTCTGTTTTGTTTCTTAAATTCCATATATGAGTGAGATCATATGATAATTGTCTTTCTCTGATTGACTTATTTTGCTTAGCATAATACCCTCTAGTTCTATCCACGTTGTTGTGAATGGCAAGTGTTTTTTTTTTTGATGGCTGAGTAGTATTCCATTGTGTGTGTGTGTGTGTGTGTGTGTATACACCACATCTTCTTTATCCATTCATCTGTTGATGGACATCTGGGCTCTTTCCATAGTTCAGCTATTGTGGACATTGCTGCTATAAACATTGGGGTGCAGGTGCCCCTTTGGATCACTGCATTTGTATCTCTGGGGTAAATACCCAGTAGTGCAATTGCTGGGTCATAGGGTAGCTCTATTTTCAACTTTTTGAGGAACCTCCATACTGTTTTCCAGAGTGGCTGCATCAGCTTGCATTCCCACCAACAGTGTAGGAGGGTTCCCCTTTCTCTGCATCCTCGCCAACAACATCTGTCGTTTCCTTGTTAATTTTAGCCATTTTGACTGGTGTGAGGTAGTATCTCATTGTGGTTTTGGTTTGTATTTCCCTGATGCCAAGTGATGTTGCGCACTTTTTCATGTGTCTATTGGCCATTTGTATCTTTGGAGAAATGTCTGTTCATGTCTTCTGCCTATTTCTTGATTGGATTATTTGTTCCTTGGGTGTTGAGTTTGATAAGTTCTTTATAGATTTTGGATACTAGCTCTTTATCTGATAAAACATTTGCAAATATCTTCTCCTGTTCTGTTCATTGTCTTGGTTTTGTCGACTGTTTCCTTTGCTGTGCAAAAGCTTTTTATCTTGATGAAGTCCTAATAGTTCATTTTGCCTTTGTTTCCCTTGACTTTGGAGATGGGTTTAGCAAGAAGTTGCCATGACCAAGGTCACAGAGGTTGCTGCCTGTGTTCTCCTCTAGGATTTTGATGGATTCCTATCTCACATTTAGGTCTTTCATCCATTTTGAGTCTATTTTTGTGTGTGGTGTAAGGAAATGGTCCAGTTTCATTCTTCTGCATGTGGCTGTCCAATTTTCCCAACAGCATTTGTTGAAGAGACTGTCTTTTTTCCATTGGATATGCTTTCCTGCTTTGTCGAAGATTAGTTGACCATAGGGTTGAGGGTCCATTTCTGGGCTCTATTCTGTTCCATTGATCTCTGTGTCTGTTTTTGTGCCAGTACCATACTGTCTTGATGATTACAGCTTTGCATTAGAGCTTGAAGTCAGGGATTGCGATGCCACCAACATTCCTTTGGCTATAGAATGGCTTTTTAGAAAACAAAAGCAATATGGTGGTAAAAAATGATGTGGGTAGGTATATGGCATTATCAGTGTGATATATTTTCAAATTTTGGATTTATTTTACAATCTTGAAAATTCATTCTATATTGATTCTATTTTCTCTCAACACACCCAAATTAATTCCTGGCCACTTAATGCTACTTCCTCAGAGAAACCCTCATTCTCTCCTCCATCCACTATCAATGGTCTCTGGGTGTTCTAGTAGCACTTGGTTTATGACACTGTTCTAACATTGGCATGTTATCCTCTAGTTTGTTTGTTTGTTTGTTTTTGGTGTTTTGCTTATTTATTTATTTATTTATTTATTTATTTTTATCAGTCTCTAGTTTACATATTGTGAGCTTCTTAAGGGCAGGGACTCTTACTGATTTTTCTTTTTTAGCACCTAGCCTGGTGCCTGGTACATAATAAGTATGTTTAATAAATGTTTAATGAATGAACGGATGGATACAAAACAATTAAATTACGAGACAATATAAATAAACAAAAAGGCTTTTATACCATCTTAACACATTTCCAGCCTGACCAAGTGCTTATCTATTTACTATCTTCTCTTTATCTCGGAAAAGTATCAGGCATTTTGATTCTGAGTATTCTGAAGAGTACTGAGTCATGCCACCTCAGCAGGACCTGGCTTGAGGACACTGCATGAGGATTATTGTTGTTACTAGAATTATTTTTAGTACTTCTATTTAGTTGAATGCATTCCTTTGTGGGGAATTTAAAGTGCTTCATTCACATGTCTGTTTAATTGCCACAATCCTGTGAGCTGTGTGGGGATGGGATTATTATCTTATTTCATGAATGAGAAAGCTGGAGAAGCTTGACTCATTTAAGGCCACTGAGGTAGCTTTTAGGAGGAGAAAAATAGAACTGCTTTTCTTATTCTTGGTGTTTCTATCGTGTGGAACTGCTGCCAATGTTAGCACTGGAGTAATCAAAGCCTGACTGCTAGTGAGAGACTCAGACATTCACTTGGGTACTGGCCCTCGGCCCTTGTACAATTCCAAAGCTGCCGCAATCAAGAACATACTGTGTCAGATCTGTTTTACCCTGATATATAGGGCCTGGAGCTGTTATTGCTGGTTCTTTCCCTAGGACCAGCTACATAATTGGCAGCACTCAGGGCAAAGTAAAAATGCAGGCTCCTTGTTCAAAAATCAAGAATTTCAAGAAAGATTCTGCAAAGTGTTAAATCCTTCAGAGGTTGCATGCTAATGAAAGTCACTTATCTTTGCTCTTCTCCTGTTACTTTACAAATCCTCCTAAAGTTTTACCTAACTGTTGCTCCTAATAGCTCCTATCTTCCCCACCTGCTTTCAATAACATCCTATTTAGTATATCCTCCATATTGGCATTAGGGTGAAATTTCCCAAACTAAAAATCTGTTGAGGTTCTTACCTTGCTTAAAGTCTTCCAACGATGTCTCATCATCTCCTGGATAAAGTAAAGACTTCTTAAGCATCTCTTTCAGTTATCTGTTGCTACATAACAAACCACTCCAAAACTCAGCTGCTTAAAACCACCACCATGTATCTGCTCACAATTCTGGGGTTTGACAGCTTGTCCCTGCTCCCTGTGGTATCTGTGGGGTAAAGTCACGTGTTTTGTGTCAGGTGACAGATCAACCAGGGACTGGTGGGCCCCAGATGACAGTTGCCCAGGGCTCTCAGCTGGGGTGCTTTAGTTTTCCTCCACGTGGACTTTGTTCTCCTTCAGTTGGATGCTCCAGGAGGCTGGCTGGACTCTCCTGAGAGAAGACTGGCATCTCTGGATTCCAAGAGAGCAAAAGCAAAAAGCGAAAGCTGGAAATGCTGTCTGAGGGCTCAGCTCATTGTGCAATGTCACCTGTTCCCCATTCTGTTGGTCCAAATATTAGCGCACTTCGTCTTCCAAATTCTCTTCCATGGGGGTATTTTTTTTTTTTTTAAGATTTTATTTATTTATTTGACAGAGAGAGATGCAGCGAGAGAGGGAACACAAGCAGGGGGAGTGGGAGAGGGAGAAGCAGGCTTCCCGCGGAGCAGGGAGCCCGATGCGGGGCTCGATCCCAGGACCCTGGGATCATGACCTGAGCCGAAGGCAGACGCTTAACGACTGAGCCACCCAGGTGCCCCCCATGGGGGTATTTTTATTCCCATTTTAGAGATGAGAAAATTGGGATGTTCAGGAAGAACCTAAACTGGGATTCAAACTCAGGTACGCTCGACTCCAACACCTGTTAACTTTTTCCGATGCCACGCGGCCATATCAAAACGTTTGCCTTACTTAATGTGTGCTCAACATGACTTTGTGACGCCCCCATGCTGCTCCCTTTGCCTGAAAGCCTCCATCTGCACCTTCTCTCTTCCTTGTTCTTTTCATCCCCTCCCCCCTCACTATGTACTATGGAAAACCACATACACAAGTCTTCTTGAAAATTCTGGTTGCCCCAGGCAGAGTTAGGTGACCCACTTCAGTAACCTATACAACTCTTTGTTCTCTTTCCTGATCATTTGTTCCTTCAGCAGAGGAATCTTATCTTGCCTTGCATCTCCCAGGCCGAGTACTGTGCTCTGCTGAGAGCCATTTTTTGATAAATGACCGTGGAATGGAATTTTTAAAAGCATGTTAACTTTGATAATTAAGATTACATTCAGGCATATTCTTAATTTTCACTGAAATAAGCAATAGAAAGAGTTGAATAGTCGAAATGGTTGTCCATGTAGTTTCCGAAAATCTTTTGCATGTGCTAGTTGCATCAGGCCATTCATTTATTCATTCATTCAGAGTCTAAGAGGCGGGGATGTTTGTTTGATTTTGCTTTATTCACTGTGGTAGCTCCAGAACTTGGAAGTGCCTGGCACATAGTAGGCATTCAATTCATGTTTGCTGACTGGATGGATAACGTAACTGTCTGAGGAGCTGCCTCCAGAATTGCGAATCCTTGATTCTGTTCTGCAAGATTCATTTTCAGCTGTATACCTCCATGGCTCTCTGAAACCTGACTCAGCCACTAAGTTGGAAGTGTCTTGAAGCAAAGTTTCATGCAGCCTCAGAAGAAGTCAAAGAAATAAATCACAGGAGTCCTCTACATTTGGTGACCTTCTATGCTCACTTTATTATAATATCACAAAGGCCAGAGTCAGAGGATATGGAAGAGGGACCTGAACTCTCGGCTCTAAATAAAGAACCATGTCACATATTTTATCTGGGCTCACCGGCTGCCTGACTCCGTTGCCCATATCCCTCACACTCTCTCTCAGGCAGGATGTGATCTAATGAGAAGGCTGGTCCCAAGCACCAAAATGCGGTCATAAAATTTGCAGTTTATTGCCTCCTCTCCACATTTTATCATCAGAGAGATGATGGAAGTTTAGGAGGCAGAGAAGTGCTAGCTGTCCACCTTTGGGCTTTATGTACACACTCACAGGTGTTTTGTTCTTTTTCACATCTAATATCTCCGAATAGACCAGGAGCATTGAGTGACATTTGGGTGAATCCTTCCTCCTATCGATGGACTCTAACAAAAACATCTTGGTTTCTTTTCAGCACTCCACACACCTGTGAGAAAATACCTGTCTCACATGTAATTAATTCTAAGGTGTCAGTGTGAGCACGATGATGCTGGTGTAACATGCTGAGGTAGAAATAACTACGGATGGAGTTCACTGTGCACAATGAATTTGTCATCCTCTGAGAAAACTTTACCTACTACAATTATTATTCTTCTTTTTAAGGGTTTCTTTCTTTCTTTCTTTTTTTAGATTTTATTTATTTATTTGACAGAGAGAGAGACAGAGATAGAGAGTAGCAGAGGAGAGGGAGAAGCAGACTCCCCACTGAGCAGAGAGCCAGGACCTTGGAATCATGACCTGAGCCAAAGGCAGATGCTTAACCCACTGAGCCACACAGGCACTCCCCTTTTTAAGGGCTTCTAATGGAGGGTTCATTTTGATTCTTTAAAACTACTTCTTTGTTAATCTTCATAACTACTTTTACTCTACAGATAACAATACCAAATACATGACTTAAAGTGGATTTTTGTGCTATAACTGTCATGCCTATAATGTCCAAAGAGGGAAATTACTACTCTCTGGAGAACAGTCTAAACTAGTCCAACAATTTGCTTGAGGAAAGCCTGAAGTAATAAGACTATTTTCACTTTGTTTTTAAAAATAGAAACACAGGGGCGCCTGGGTGGCTCAGTTGGTTAGGCGACTGCCTTCAGCTCAGGTCATGATCCCAGGGTCCTGGGATCGAGCCCCGCATCGGGCTCCCTGCTCTGCGGGGAGCCTGCTTCTCCCTCTCCCACTCCCCCTGCTTGTGTTCCCTCTCTCGCTGTGTTTCTCTCTGTCAAATAAATAAATAAAATCTTTAAAAAAATAAAAATAAAAATAGAAACACATGCAGCAGCATAATATGAGTTCGGTGTCCATGAAGGTGCTGCATCCCAGTCAGGAGACACGAAGTCCTTATTTTTTCATCAGAAGTCATTCAATAATAGTTCAGTATTGGGAATCTCCATGTTCCTACTCTCTTTGGCGTTCCTGGGCTCTAATAAGTACAATTGTACACTTTTCCATTTAATTAAATTGTGCCAGGATGTTAGTTATGAGAAACCGATTTGGGAGTTGTTTGTCTCATTGTGGCCTTCCTTTTGTTCTCCGTTCAGGATGTTCCCCACCTTGGGCACAAGTCAGTACGTCTATTTTTGGAGATTTGTATTGGGTTTGCCTCTGCAGCCAAGTAATTGGATTCCTCCATCGATTTTTGACCCCTGTTCTAACCTCAACTATCACCCCTTCTCTGGCCCAAGGGAGATCTGAGCTTTGTTTATGAGCAAAAGAGTGGGCGAGAGTCAACTGACAGGTCAGGGTTAGGCGGTAATGAAACACTGGGATCAGGTGGTGGCAGCATCAGCATCTTCACAGGACACTGAGCAAGAAGGAAGACTCTAGGGCACCCCTCACAGGAAAGCAGAGGTGAGGATTATATTGGCTATGCTGAAGCCCCCACTGGCCACTGCTGTCTTGCAGAAACATTCCCAGCTGTGCAGCTGACCTGGTTTATGGAAGGATGGAACAGTTTATGGTAGAGATGCTCTGCAAATCATTTCCTAACCTTGCAGGGTGTTAGATATAACCTATGAAGCAATGAAAAGTATGAATATTTCACAGATTATCTCCTGAGCTTAGCTTCCCAGGAGTTCCCCTTGTACAAATCTGTGGTTTATACTCCTTTGGTCGTGGAGGTCGGATCACTATTTTGGGAACTGACAGTGGGAACAGTCAGCTTGGCTCTGTTCATGCTCTTGAGTGTATATAAGCAGTCAAAAAATTTGGCTTCTTGATGTGAAATGACACCTGATATGGAACGGTCCCCTAAGGAGGTGTCAAACATAAAAATTCAACAGAGAGGAAGAAGCACAGTCCAGCTGGGCATGCACACTGAGCAAAGACTGCAATTGATCAAAGTGAGCGCTATCATGATTTTTAGTTTCCCACATGCTCTATTGAGAGATTGGTTTGAAACTTGGTTAGGGGACAAAGAGCTCTCTGGAGGCCATGTCAAAAAAATTTTAAAAGGTGTTTTTAAAAATATCAAGCGTCTACTTAAGTGTTTGTGAAGGGCCAGAGACTGTGTTAAGTATTTTTCAAGCATCATCTCATAGGTTCCTGATTACATTTTCTGAGGAAGGCTTTCTTATGATCCCCATTTTACAGCTCAGGAAACTGAGGTTTAGAAGGGCCAACTAACCAAAGAATGGTTTGCCCAGGTCTGACTCAGTCTAATGTCCCCAAACCTTAATTGATAGACCCTGTTCAACATTCACTCATAATTTCAAAGTCAGGCATGATACCAAATAAAATTAAGACATAATGATCTGGAAAATGTGCATTGTCATTGGACCACAGAGCGAGTTTAGAAAGACAAATCCTGAATTATCCCATTAGATAGCCAGCTAGACTTGAGTTGCACATGGAGTTGAAGAAATTTACATGTCTGTCCCACATAGCAATTAATTTCAGAATAGCAAGGTTGTCAACATGAAACTCCTTCCTTTAAAGTACTGATTTTCAAGAATACAGGCCATGCTCCCTTTTCCTTGTTTTCTCCCTTTCGCCCGGGTGCTTACGGGACCTATTTGGCATACCACAAGCAAGGCCTCTTTTCCCATCTATTCAGCGGTTTGTGATGACCTAACTCTGGCAGGTGAAGATAGACATGCCGTCAGAGTTTTTCCTTTTAAGACTTTCTTCAACTCACATTGTTAAAAGAGTCAATTTTGCCCAGGAAAAGCACTCCGTGGATTAGTGGAACGCACTTCCCAAAGGCTGGTGGTGCTAGAGACGCAATGCTTATTCTAAAAGCGCTAACATTTATTTTCCCCACTAGAGGGCAGTGCTTGAAAGAATAATAGTCCTTACCTCGGAGGTTAGGCAGTACTGAGGACGGGAACAATCCCCTCATTGTTACTTCCCCTAGCCCACGTGCACTGCCCATAAAGAATTTATTTCTTTGGAGGAAAAAGGAGAAATAAATACGTTTGCTCTAACATGATGCAGAAATCAATGATGATGCTGTTTTAACTTGCTGAGCATGGAGAAAGAGAAATGCCAGGAAAATGTAATATTCAGAATTGCCAAAACAGAAATGAAAGAAGACATCCTTATAAGCGTAGGTGAAATCCTTTTACAATAAACTCTTAAACAGATGATATTTGTTGAAGCCATGACCAAATGCTCAGACAAATAATCTCTGTTGCTTTGGTTTGATCATTGGAATTTACTTATTTCAAAAAATATCTTTTTTCCCCTTTACTAGTATAATAGTCACACATGGTGTATGGTTCAAAATACAAGCTCAAAAGATGTATAATATTATGTCATGGTTAAGTTTGCCCTTGAAAGAAGGGGATGAGTATTGAAAGGCAAGTGGTTAATGCTATTTGAAGATGGATTTAAAGGCCTTGCCAAGGACCCCCTTCTGGTTACCTGCTCAAATCTTCCAGTAAGAGTGTCACTAATTAGATAGACTGCCAACGTGGAAGCATTGTTTCCTTAAACCATAATTGAAGCTCACATCCCCCAGGGTTTGATCTCTGCTTTCACAAGAACGACTGGGACCCTGAGGGATTAATTGGGGACGCCTACTTTTCAAAAGGGGCTGTGGGGGTGGGGGAAGGGGAAGACTAGATGGAGAATAAAGTCCTTTATCAAAGGTACCAAAGCCAACCTCTCATTTTTCCTGGAGTCAGCCCAGATGATTCACCAATCAGCAAGCAGTTATTGAGTGCCTGCAGAGCCACAGAATTGGAAAATATTGGAAAGCCTGGCACAGTGCTGGGAACTGTAGGAGTTTACAAAAATTATCAGCCTTTTCCCTGCCCTGAAGGAGAAATAAGTACACTCATCAGTACAAATGGAAAACGAGGGATACAGCGAAAGTGGAAAGAAGTCAGACATGAGGATGAGGGAATGGAGGGCACTGCTCCTATCTCAATTCAATAAAACAGGGTACTTTCCCTCTGTGAGCTCACAGGCTAGTGAAGACGCACTGACACTCAATTAACCCTTCACTTTCCTACTCGGAGGGCAACTTGATCTGAGGAGTATCCACTCAGTAAATACTGAAGGTTCACTTTCATTCACTTTCTGCTCTTGGCTTGGGAATAGTTCCAGACACCCACAAAGCAAGATTTGTAGCAAAAATCACTGTAGTCTGGACGATCAGGATTTTTGTCCCACCCTCACTTGCTGTGAGACTCTGTATGGCTCTGCCCAGGGCAACAAACCCGTCTGTGCAACACCAACACAGTTTTCGTCTTTGTGGAATGAAATTACAGATACACCCACGTCACAGGATTCAGTGTGTGGATGGACAGGAAATAAGGGCAGAAACCACTCTGAGCCCCTGACAGAGCTCTTTCTGTTAGGGACCCATCATGATCTCACAGACTTCACTAATCTCAAAGGAATAGATTATTCACATTTCAAAGGATCCAACTTTAAAAGCTTTGAAGCAGGATTTTTTTTTAATAGGCATTTTTTCCCCCAAATGAATTAGCTGTAATTGTGGAATGCTGGATCTGGAAGAGACTTTAGAGATCTTTTAGGCATATACACTCATGTCTCCCAATTTATAGATAAGGAAATAGCAATCAGACTGTTTTCCCTAAGTCAAGAGTCGATTTTTAGAAAAGCTGGAACCCTGTCATCTGATTCTCAGTTCTATAGGTCGGTCAACTGAGGACTACAAATACAAGATTACAATCAGATGTAAAGATAAAGTGACTTTAAAACCATCACATTATTCAATGAGATTTGCTCAGTAAATAATTCTACATTTTATGACTCTTCAGAAATATATTTATAAGAAATACAGAAGTACCAGTATGAAGAGTAACAAAGAACATGTGCACAAATACCATTTATTGCATGCAGTCACCAGCCCACCAGGTTATTTCTAGTCTTACCAGAATCATCATGACAATAGAATGTCTCCTTGTCCTTCCAACCTCCTTATTAAAATGCATGAAATTTGTTTTTCTCCTACATAGAAAGATAAGGTTATTAATTACAGGAACTGCTTATCAGCAAAATGTAAAATAACAAGAGAGTCATTTGATGGTTTAGCGAAGAAGAAAAAAAATGGAGGGAGAAAGTCAGGATAAAGGAAAGCTTAGGGAATGAAATGTGAAATCTTTATTCATAAAGGATTTCATATTTGTTTTTTTTTTTAAGATTTTATTTATTTATTTGACAGAGACACAACGAGAGAGGGAACACAAGCAGGGGGAGCGGGAGAGGGAGAAGCAGGCTTCCCGCTGAGCAGGGAGCCCGATGCGGGGCTCGATCCCAGGACCCTGGGATCATGACCTGAGCCAAAGGCAGATGCTTAACGACTGAGCCACCCAGGCGCCCCAAAGGATTTTAAATATTTCCTGGAAAGGATTCTCTCATTTTAAAAGAGAGGAGATACTGCAGAATAAGTATATATGTAAACTGCCATTTAAAATTAAAGGAATAAACCACTGTATTGCCTTTGCTAGAATTTTTCCAAATGAAAAAGATGAACTTGCCTCCAGGATTCCTGGCAGGTTTGTGGGTGGCTGGGGGGACACTGGGGAATGAGGCAGAGGGGACCTCAGACTTCACTCCAAATGCCTGACTTTGATTCCTGTATAACCCTGTCAATAACTGCAGTCTGGGAGCACCCTATGTTGTGAGAACTTCATTTCATAGTGATTTAAAATAAATATGCTGCAATAGAAAGAGGGGATTATCTTCTCTCCAGAAAGGAGAGAAATAGAACGCTCAATTCTATCCACTTTGACATGTGTTTAGAGCATTGGTGTTACATGGACAGCCCGCTCACAGCTGTTGTGTTTCCTTGCCTGTCAATCAGAATGTCCGGCAAATGGATTCTCAAAGTTGGATGTTAATCAATAACCTCAGTCTTGAAACAGCTCGTGTCGAGGCTAGATCCTTTGGCATTTAATTTCTACACGTCACAGTCACAGGTTTTAACTTCCTCCGCAAAATAAATTAGTGCAAGTCACTTTTCAGTTTTCAGCATAATAAACACGTATTCACCTGAAATACACAGACACTTCTAGTAAATTAATCACAGCCCCCAATTTAGAGAAACAGACACTGAGTATTTGGGGCCCATTACATTTCTGTTGTTTTTTCTTTGGTAGGAAGGACAATTTTGAATATATTTGGGTGTTGGTGCAGAAGGACTTTAAATTCACCCCTATGGCTCAAAGCAGTAGTTTTTATGTAGAACTACAATGTTCTATTTATACTGTCTATCTCTCTCTCTACCCATCTTTCTATTTATTAAGAGTAGTGTTCTAAAACTCTCTCAGCTATAGAATCTTTAAAAAAGGTTACATTTGAAAATGTAACATAAAAACAAAGGCACTCTGCTAGTGCCTGGGGAGCAGCCTATACCCAGGCGGGCTCTGCCTCTCCGTTCCACCGTGTGTTTGGAAAAGGGTTAGTGGTGACTGAAGGAATTGGCTTGTGATTCCATGGTGGCTGCTTTAGGCAATCCCAAGAGGAAATGCTTGCAGACCAGTCTGAGTAAAAGTCACCAAATAGGCTGCTTCAGTCTTTGCCAAACCAGAGATAAATAATTCACTATCATTAACTAATTAAAATATACAATCCCCCTTTTTAATCTGTACTGACTGGAAACACTATTTATAAACACTGTTTAATAAAACAAAATTAGCAAACACTCTAAATAAAATAATATATCTTCTGTGTTAAACATCCCCAAATCACAGTCCATGCATAAAAAAGGACATCTTCTGAGCCAGCGAAAAGTAGAGTAGTTCAGCAAGAATCCATTGTTAGCTATTTATAAAGAAGACATCTCGATTTATATTCTACTCTGCAGTGGGAGGGGGTGGACTACTCTTAATGTATTTGCTTGTATTTTAATCTCAGTCTATAAAAAATACCTATTTTGGCTGTTGCTGGATATTTGTATAGCTGGCCAAGTGGTGTTTAATCATGTATTTGAGTCAGTGTTGGTCCGGGACTATGAGTTCTCAGAAAATGGGACTCACAGCGGCTTGACTTCAATTGTTGGCCATCTGCCGTATGTATTAGGCACCTAGGGATGGCCTTGGAGTCACATCCTTTTCTGTTGCTTCCTGTTCCTCCTGGTGCTCTCTCTGATACCCAATCAGACTTTTGAAAAAGAGCAAAGCACTTCCCACGGTAAAAAGACTGCATCTGCAGAACTTCCCTCTTCAGCGTCTGTCACGCAGGACTGAAAACTCGATGAAATGCAGTTGATATTTGGCTCTCACCAAAACAATTCTAAGAGACTTTGAAGCACTAGTTGTGCTTTACCGGCAAAGTGTTGCCTTTTTTTTTTTTTTTTTTAATTAAACATTGAACCCTAGGGTTAGCTCATCAGATCATCCAGATGACCAAACTTTATTACAGTCCCACTGACAATATTTCATAGTGAATGTGAGATATGGATTAGACAGGTGGGTAGACAAGTTACGATTCTCGGTGACAATGAACAGCCAGGTCCAGTGTCTTCCTAAACATAGGCTCAACTCCTTTCTGAAGTCTTTGCAGATTATATCTGATTGCAAGGTGCCTTCTAGACCAGGAAAAACAATGTTATCAAAACCCCATTCTTCAACTGCTGCTTGAAGGTAGGGGGTCTTTCAAAAGTCCCTTCAAGTTTCCGAGACAGGATAGTTCTTTGAAACTTACAGGTCTCTCAGTAAATTTGGATATGTGCATTGGTCCCGGGAGACAGCGTAGTTTCCAGCCCTCGGGCAATCATGTCAACCAGGAATGCATTTATCACTTATTAGATATATGAGGGCCCTTACAGCTTTAAGTAAGCATTTGTTTGGAATAACTGGTGATCCATTCACTCATTTACCAATACATTCTGTAGATGTTTATTGGATGCCTGAGAGATAGCAGGCACTAGACCAGGTTTGGGTTGCAATGAGTAAGGCACATCTCCTTTCCTTAAGGGTTTATAGGTTAGAGCTACAGACACAGAAGTAAACAATGAGGACTGATAATGTACAGGCAGAAGATGCACAAGGTCCTGAAAAAGAACACGCAAGGGGGACCTAACGCAGCCTTGGATATGAGGGTGGCACTGAGCTGAGCTGGGCTTTGGGAGGTGTGCATGAGAGGGTGGCGAGAGGCAAGGCGGGGGAGATAAGCAGGCACCAGATTTTGAAGGGCCTTGTACACGAACTTAATCTATCTGACCTTCATCTGCCATTGTGTTTATCAAGACTTTGATATCCTGGTGTGGCCCATATCCCAGAACCAGAAGATAAACAAGAAACGTCTTCCTGGTTCCACTTAGTGGTGAGTAATCTAAAATATTTGTTACTAAAGGAGTAGAATGCAAAATCTGTGCACAGTTGTAAGATAAATCATGAGTTCCTAAGACATTTTGCTTGAGATGGGTTACTTCGGTTCTACCTTCAGGCCCACCCTCTCCTCTGCCATTAGGGAGTCCTTGTAGAAATGGTTGCAAAGCACACTTCAAGGAGCTACTTAAGGGTTTTAAGCCGACCAATGACAGGAGCCAATCGGCAGTCAGAAAGACTCCAGGCTACAAAGTAGGTGACCAGAGAACAGCGGAAGAGAAAGCGAAAGCAAGGAGAGCAGTGAGAAGGCTCTTGTAGTCACCAACACGCAAAATTATATTGGTCCTAACCAGGGTAGTAGCAGCAGGGATGCAAAAAGTGATTTGCAAGATATTCTGGAGATAGAAGCAATGGCATAACTATTGATTGGTTCATTATTTAATAAACATTTATGGGAGTGGCTACCGTGTTCCAGGCATCATTCCAGGTTTATAGCAGGGAATAACCCAGAAAAGACCTCTGCCTTCTTAAGCTTATACTCTAGTGGAAAAAGACAGAGAAAAACACTTAATCATATAAATAAATGCCCTGAAGAAAATGAACTGGGCAATGGGATATTGCCTTGGGGAGCAGATAAGGTGATCAGAAAAGGGATTTGGAGCATGAGTGGGGAATGAAGGCCAACATGATGGGTGAATGACAGTGTACTACATTGAGACCTGGAATGCAAGACAAAAGGAAGACTTGAGAGGAACTAGTGTTGAGTTCTGTTTGGGAGATCCAAGAGAACATGCCCGTAAGAGATATATGAAGACATGAAGATATATATATGTCTACACCAGACATGCACCACACACAAACACACACACACACACAAAGTTACATCATACAGATACGGGGAAGTACTGAAACTAAAGATCAAAATAGCAGCAATACGAAGTGAAGGGGAGGTCCTAGAAACTTCTTAAGCATGTGTTAGGGTTTAAATGAAAGATAATTTATTCTTCATAAGCTAAGAATCGTCGTCATGTAGGGCATGAATGCCATGTTTCCTCACATTCAGTACATATAGGCCATGGTCTCATGGTCTGATCTAATAATGCATGCACTCCTATGCTTTTATTAGTGGAAGTAACTGTAAGTGTGTGCCTAGGGAGCTCAGTGGATCAGCCTCTGCTCTCCCTGGGGACATGCTCAAGACATCACTTCCTCACTGTCCACCTGAACTTCAAAAAGGCACCTGCACAGTCCCTAGAGAGACCCCAAGCTATAATGAGGCCCATACCCAGCAGCTCAGGGAAGCCATTAAGATAATGAAGGAGTCTGGTGTTCTTCCTTGCAAGTTCCCTAGAGCCCCAATTATAGAATTTAAAACCCCCAATTCCAAGGATGTGTCGACATTGAAAAACCCTAGTTTTTTTTCCTCCCCAGACAATGTGAGACAATAAAACCCCAGTCTGGAAAAGGACGAAGTCCAAGACACTTTTTCTGGGAAAAAAGTGGAGGAACAGTACATAAACATGTTTTCCCCTCCAACAGTCTTCCACTGCAACTGAATGTCTTACTTCAACTACTATTGCTTAATCATGTTAGCATTTACATTGACCTTTAAATTGGGCGTTTGGCTGGAGACAGTTTTCTGTGAGGCAGATTTAGCTAAGGAAGCGCCTACTGGTTTGTGCTAAAATCCTTCATAATTACAAAAGCCACAGACTTCACTGACGAAGTCTTCCAACATCGACATTAGCGAACACCCCACCTTCAAGAAAAAAAAATGTGCCCGCATGAAAGGACACTTTGAGTAAATGAAAGCGTCTTTTCTGATGTGCAGCTTTAAATAGATCTTTTCACGGATTATCCTATTATAGGAGATGGAAATGAGTGATTCTTTCCCAGTCATGGGGTTATATGTTAGAGTAGGCTTAAAAACCACAGTTGGCTGGCCAAGTCCCAAAGCACAGACATCTTAGGAGGATGCTGGTCCTGTTGAACTGGTAACTGGTTACTCAGGGAACAGAATGAGAAAAGCTGGATGCTAAAAGAAGAGACCAGGATATGAAATAGATAGTATACGTTTATCCAAAAGCCACATTCTGGGATTGAATGCCCTTGTCCTTGGTTTTCTGTATTTTTTTTTTTTTTCTTTTTTTAACATGCTCAGAGTCTTAGGATAATTCCTGGTGCATGCCCATACTCTGAGGCTGTTTCTGTACTCATCTAGGCTGCCATGCTACACACACCAAAAAACCCCTAATTTTCTAAGTCTAGCCATGAGGGGATATCCAATGACCAGATAAATGTGCCCATTTATTGCCTTTCTCCACGGGAGAAATCAGCTGGACTCCATGAATGCAATTCTATAACCATGCCTTTCCAAACCAAAGAACTGGATGTAATTCTCAACTTATTTTTTTTTTAAAGAATAAGCTGCAAGCCACTTAGATGAATTATTGAGGGCTACTGTATGTCAGCACCACATTGGGATGGCATGTTAAAAACAGTTTTAATTTAATATTTGAAAGAAATCCCAACATAGCATTTCCAGTTTAAGGGTATGATGAAATTGAAATTAAGAAAAATTATAATTTGCCTAATACATGTCACTTAATGCTGGCAGGAAGAATATCTCAACTTGGGATTCTTTAATTCAAAAGACTTTTTCCCTCCTGTAAGTTCTCTTCATCTCTTCAAAGAAACCCCAAAAAGAAGATGAACAAATTAAAAGAAGACCTACAGCAAGAGAGAGAGGTGCTATGTTGGGAGAGTGAGCTGATCACCATTAGGAGCAAGAAGGGGCCCATGGGTTGGCTTTTGCCTTGGTGAATTCACCACTACTGAGGGCCTGGCTCTCAGTCTTACGAGCTCAAAAATTTAATATGGTCTATATTCCAAAGCATATTCTTTTCACTCTCTCAAACATCATAAAGATGTGTATAAAATCAAAGCAATCTTTGAATTTATAAAATGAGAAATATAACACCCCAGTGGAATGGACAGTCACATTCACTGACCAACACATTCTCTTCCCAACACATTCTCTTTAGATTAGCTTTATGAGATGCCAAATTATGGTCAGAGTAAGCAAGATTTTGTATATTATTAAAAAATATACCACATTAGATTCTGATAGCCACCCGCACAATTAGGAATTGATTACTTAGGATGAGTAATCAGTTGTTTTTTGATTAATAGACCAAGATTCAATCAGTCTTCACCATTTGGATCTACGTTGACAATTTGCCTCTGGTGTTCTCCTTTCCCAATGACTCTATGGCTAAATAATTCCTCTTTAATTCACTACATTAGCACAGTTAATTAGACCATTGATAATCCTTGAGTCTAGGGACTCATTTTGATCTTTTTAAGTTTTTTTTTTAAAGATTTTATTTGTTTATTTATTTGAGAGAGAGAGAGAGATAGCACACGTATGAGTGGAAGGAGAGACAGAGGGAGAAGCAGACTCCCCACCAACCAGGGAGCCAGATGCAGGGCTCCATCCCAAGACCCTGGGATCACGACTTGAACCCAATGCAGATGCTCAACCAACTGAGCCACCCAGGCGCCCCTTTTCTAAGGTTTCTTGAAAGACATTTGTATTTAGCCATTATATATTCATATCTCAACCTTCAGAGAGTAGCCATTAACTTTATCCAAATCTAGCTTTCCACACCTCCCCCCCACCCTCCCCACCTAGAGGAGAAAAGAACCATTTGAAGGTCTTAGCTGTATCTGAGAAAACACAAAAAGACAATTGTCATTAGACTGACATAATAAATGAAAACTAAAATAACAGTGACTCTATATGCAAACGATAGTTTATTTGACACAACTCTCCCTTAATCTGATGTGTAAAATTTCAATGAGTAAAATTTCAAGCAGCTCATTTGTAGCATAAAATTATCATTCTAAAGAAAAATTTTCTCATGAGTAATTATACAAAAATTAAATAAAAATGCTGCCACCAAGTGAATTTGTTAAATTGTACTCTTACTGTATCAGGGCCTCAATTTAATTGTCATCTGTCTATAAATACTGGAGAAGAATATGCCATCACTTTAATGGCTGGCACTTTTCCAGTTGTAATTACTCAAGGACAGGACAGCACAGTGGAGACTGCAAACCCTTACACAAAGGATATGGTTTGTGTGTGAGGTAAAGGAAAGGCATGGAAGACAAGATATTACTTTTAAACCCATTACAAATATCAGGAAAAGATTAGGGAAAGACAGTGCCATTGAGTTGATGAAGGTCACATTCCAACATATAATTACAATTCCATTTACAGAGAACTGTATCTTTCAGTAGCAGGCATCACAGAAACCCATCAAATTTCAATCAGACTTATGTTAGAAATATTAGGGAGGAAGGATGGATAAGAGATAATTACTTAGAACAGATCACTACTTTTCTAGTGGATGAGGTAATGATGTTAATGGAACCAAATATGCCTATTGTTCTGTTCCAGTGCGATAGAAGCAGGACAACTTTAGTATGAATGGAATGGTGCCTCAGAGAGCCCAGCTTGCAGGTAGAATAGGCTCAGGGTGTTGTAATCAAGGAACAGGAAGGAGACCCTTTCCCAGAACAACTCTTCCCCTTACTCCCTGCCAGGGAAATTCCTCCCTGGAATTTTTCCATGACAGTGCTATTTCTATTCAGATTCAAAATGCCATTGAGAATGAAAGAACATTAAGCAGCTGCCAATTATTTACTTTGCAGTGGGAAATAATTTCACAACATTTATTTCACAAAAGTTTATTTATATACCAGACCCTGACATAGGCACAAGGGATACAATATGGAATTAATACAGATATAATTCCTTGGCTCATGAGTCTTCAATTCTAGCTGGGGAGACAGACATTAATCAAATTGTCCCTAAATGAGTGTTTCATTGCAGCGAGAGATAAGAGCCATGCAGAAGAGAAAGTTGACCTAAAAATGCAAATGATCTCATCTAAGCTGGAGTCTTAGGGAAGTTCTCTGAGGAAGTGATCACTGAGCTGACTGCGAAAGGCTGAACAGGAGACAACTAGGTGATGGGAAAGATGGAAAATCATTCTGGATAAAATGTATGTTCAGTATCTGTAAAAATGGAATATTATTCAGCCATAAAAAGGAACAGAGTACCAATACATCCTACAACATGGATGAACCTTGAAAACATTATGCTGAGGGAAACAAGGCAGACACACAAGGCCACATATTGTATGATTCTATTTAGATGAAATATACCAAATAGGCAAATTCACTGAATTGTAAGGATTTTTTTTTTTTTAAAGTAGGCTCTGCACCCAGCATGGAGCCTAACGCAGGGCTTGAACCCACTACCCTGAAATCAAGACCTAAGCTGAGATCAAGAGTTGGACGCTTAACCGACTGAGCCACCCAGGTGCCCCTGTCTAATAGGCAAATTCATAAAAACAGAAATCAGATTAGTGGTTGCCAGGGTCTGCGGATAAGGGAGAATGCGGAGTGACAGTTTAATAGGTACGGGGTTTCCTTTTGGGATGATGAAAATGTTCTGGAACTCAGTATGGTGATGGTTACACAACATTGTGAATGTACTAAAATGCCACTGCGTTATCTACTTTAAAATGGTTAAAATAGTGAATTGTTGGTTATGTATATTTTACCACAATTAAAAAAAGAAAAAAAAGCACTATGTTCAAAGGCCCTCCTCCTGTCAGGGGTGATCACGATCCTTTCCGGGAACTAAAAGATGGCCAGTGTGGACAGATGGCAGAGCGTGGAAGGCAGTGTGGGCAAATGGCAGAAGCAACAGGGAGACAAGAGAGACAAGGGACTGGAGAGCTAGGCTGGGACAAGAGCTGCAAAGGCATAGAGACCATGTTAGAGTTCGGCCTGTATCTTAAGAGTAATGGGAAGCCACTGAAAGTTCAGGAGTGGTGGGGGAACGTTATCCCACATATACTTTAAAAAGATAATCATATGTCTAGTGAAGAGTGAGTTTTTATTTTTTATTTATTTTTTCTTAAGAATTTTTTATTTTTATTTTTAAGTAATCTCTATACCTAACATGGGGCTCGAACTCACAACCCTGAGATCAAGAGTTGTATGCTCTACCGATTGAGCCAGCCAGGTGCCCCAAGAGTGAGTTTTTATCCCTTGAAAGTAAGATGTGGTAAAAAAAAAAAATGAGATGAAGGTTGGGTTAAATGCACAGAAGACAAATGCTGCCTCCTTCCCAATTTTTATAGGGCTAATTTTGTCTGTATCTGCTAGATATTTGTATATAGAAGTCTCAGATCATCATAATGCATGAGGATATTTCAGAGTGAGCTAAAGGAGAAACTGACAGCTGAGTAATCATGTGGGCTTGAGTGTAATGTGGTAAATTCTCTTAGTATGGGAAAGCAGGAGAGTGGATTAGCAGACATTTCATGGGTTTTTAAGATAAGTGGCTTAATTGGTGCTCAATACAGAGGTTTTAAAAGTTCTTCAGGGAGAGGCAATGAAGAACAGGCCTCGGGTGAGCTTGAAATCATCAGTGGCAATAATAGGATTTCAAGGTTTCCATAGTTAGTCAAGTCTCTTGAAGATAGACAACAACTTCTGGACTTGAGATCACTCCTGGAATGATGGACTGGCCTCTCTCAGCATCTCCACTGCACATTGAGGTGCAAACAAGGCTCTCTCTCAGTTTAGAGAAGGAGCTTTAGGAGTAGATATGCTAACAGATGTTAGAAATTAGGGGGCTGATAAACAGATAATACAGCATTGTGAAGATATGTGTTCATCCATTTGTTTGTTCCGTTCTCATTCGGCAAGTGTTTATCGAGTATTATTGTTGGCCACTATCCTATGCATAAGTTCACAAGACTAACAACCCAAATTGGGTCATCTTACATAATAACTAAGAAATTACAAGTAATGTATAATTTTACAGATAAGGTACATAACAGGAACTTGCTGTTTAGATCATAAGGCCAGAACCTATGCACTCTTGTTCACTAGATTTCTAGTATAAGAATTGTTTTCTTGGGGTACCTGGGGGGGTCAGTAAGTTAAGTGTCCACCTCCTGATTTTGGCTCAGGTCATGATCTCAGAGTCATGATCTCAGGGTCATGAGATCAAGCCCTGCATTAGGCTCCATGCTGGGCATGGATCCTGCTTAAGATTCTCTCTCTCTCCCTCTGCCCTTCCCCACTCCTCATGAACAGGCTCTCCTTCTCTCTTTCTCTCTAAAAAAAAAAAAAAAAAAAGTTGTTTTCTCTATGGACATAGTCTTTGAATAAATAAGTTAAAAATACTAATACAACTTTTTGCTCTGATGTCATATTTCCATCAATTGCTATTTTTGGCCCCTATGAAAGTTTTTTTTAATAATATCAGGAAGTGCAGAAACTTCAGATAAAAGTTTAAAAATGGGTAAAAAGATAAAGACTTCTTTTTGTTTCTATTTATGTATGTGTAAACTGTGTTACCATAGTCCACTGTAAGATGTAAGATTTTCAGACCCACCTAACAAAGGAAAAGTAAAATGTTCAACGAAAGCCCACAAAGCAATTTCATTGTGAAAACAGTTCTTAGAAACGAGAGTGGTCCAAGTTCCCATAGCGATAAAGCAGCACTGCATAAAAATCCCCAGTATCTTGGCTGTTACTATCTAGCTCCGTAATAGAAAGCCTTTCCACTGTGGCAGAGAACAGATGGGCCCGAGCTGCCTCCTTTCTGTGGAGATGAAGATTGGTCAAAAGATCAAGAGACAATCGAATTGAAATGTTTCCTATTGACTCAAAACCAAGAAGCCAGGGTAGGAATGAAGAGCCACCCAATGTTCAAGAAGTTTATTTATTTATTTTTAAAGATTTTATTTATTTATTTGACAGAGCGAGAGAGAGCGAGAGCAGGAACACAAGCAGGGGGAATGGGAGAGGGAGAAGCAGGCTTCCCGCTGAGTAGGGAGCCCAATGCGGTACTCGATCCCAGGACCCTGAGATCATGACCTGAACTGAAGGCAGACACTTAATGACAGAGCCACCGAGGCACCCCTCAATGTTCAAGAAGTTTAAAACTCCAAAATAAATAGCAATCTCTTCAACACAATTCTATGACTTCAATATATCTGAAACACTAGATGTCAAAGGAAAAAATATTCATTTATTTTATTTAATTATGACTAAAGTCAGTAGCATATATAATAAATCTCTAATAAGGGAGGCATTGGCTTAAAAAATCGGACAATAAAACTTAACATTAAAAAAAAAAAAGCATTGTCAAGCAGGTCACTCCTTAGTACCTAGAGAAGACAGGCAGGCCTCTCAAAATGCTTGCTCTGGGGTAAAGAGAAAATTAGAAAAGCAACAAATATATAGATTCTTGCAGCTGTTATAACTCACTGACACGGATAAGCTTAAATTTAGAAGGCATGTTTCCTTAATTGAGTCATTGATACCATTCCTATTATTGTGTCCAGTTAAGAGAGAGAGTTGTAATAACCCAGGGTTCATAACCCATAGCTTAGCCATCCATGGACTTTCAGGGGTCCATGAGCCCCTTACCCCACTGAATTTTATGATAAATAGTGTGTGATGGATTTGTATTGTCTTGAGTCAGCTAAGTCAGAACTATGTTTTCCAGAGTTCTCTTCTCTGTGGATTTCTAGGATAGTATGGGCCTCAAGAGAAATTCTATACAAGATTGAGAAGGCAAAGTGGAGTCGTAGCTGCCCTTTTTTTTTTTTTTTTTTAATGCCTGGAAGGTGGATGCAGGACACCAAGCCCTGTTGGAACTCAGCCATGTTGTTACTTATCTGCAGGCTCACCCTGAAGGCCCAGAGCAGATCTTCCTGCTGCATCAGCTTCCCTGACTCCTGGACCAGATGCATATTTAGCTCCATGATGGAAGGCACCACCTTCTCTTTTATCCAGCTTGTCTTTGCTTGCTCTATTTCACATCCATCTTCTTTTCCCAACTGCCTGTAGACTTCAGGGGCCAGCACCAGACACAGAAACAACTTTACACCCTGACTGGGACCTCCTAACCAGCTCCCACAGTACAATGAAGTCAAATCCCTATAATGAACTATATATATGTTTATTGGTTAATTACATATTTGTAATTAAGAAGTACACATAAAATAAATATACATATGGTTTTGCTTAAACCCTGATACACTGTTTGCCAAAGCATAATTTTTAAAAAGCTAGAAATGTAACCACATCGTGAGCATAATAAACTTATTTACCTTATTGATGAGGAAAAGAGCAAGGTGGCAAAGACTGTTCAAAGAAAAGATGCAAGAAATTGATGTCAGTAAGAGAAAGAATGCTAGAATATGATTAATAAATCAGATTAAAAACTGGTTAGTGTACTACATGACAATCAGAGCATAACCTTTGGGATCATCTTCTTTTGGAGAAAAACCATTTGCACTTCAACTGGACAAAAAAATCATTTGTGCCTTATCAATTTTTTACAAGTTAAAATGTAACTTTATAGCAAGTGGGCCTAATAAACAATAAATAGTAAATCAGACAAAATTATATCCCTCAAAGACAAGCTTGTAAGATGCTGCTCTAGCAAGCTTTGAAATGGCATAGTTGTCCTTTTGCTTTATTTCCACTTTGGATAATTTTTTTTAAGATTTCCTTAATTTATTTATTTGAGAGAAGGGGAGTGACGAGAGGGAGAGGGAGAGAGAAGCTGAAGCAGACTCCGCACTGGGGGCGTAGCCAGTTGGGGTGCTCCAACTCAGGACCCCAAGATCATGACCTGAGCCGAAATCGAGAGTTGGACACCTAACCGACTGAACCATGCTGGTGCCCCTGGAAAATTGTTTTTGTATGTTTAAATATATTTTTCTGCAGAGAAAAGCCATTGTCTACATTAGAGGGATTTGTGATATTTTTTAAAAGGGAGTAAGAACTACCGAACTAAAAGAGCAAAATGTAACTGATCTTATTCGAATTGTGCAATAGTTGCAAAAATAAGAAAACCTGTCTAAACTCCGAAGTTCTTACTTAGCTGAATTTTCTCCTCTCATTGCTAATGAAATGCTCAAATTTCCCATATTTATTTATATTTATTTATTTATTATTTATTTTAAAGATTTTATTTATTTATTTGACAGAGAGAGACACAGCGAGAGAGGGAACACAAACAGGGGGAGTGGAAGAGGGAGAAGCAGGCTTTCCACTGAGCAGGGCGCCCGACGCGGGGCTCGATCCCAGGACCCTGGGATCATGACCTGAGCCGAAGGCAGATGCTCACTGACTGAGCCACCCAGGCGCCCCAAATTTCCCATATTTTAAAAACAGCCGTAAGATTTGTTCATTTGTTATTACTTTAAGATTCTACTTCCTCTATTTTCCTGACGCAATAGCTTTACTCCGGGCTTACTATGTAGCGGGCGCCTTTGCATACAGCGTCTCATTGAAGCCTCATCCACCCCTTGATGTGGATGTGATGGCCTCCTGCTCCAAAGGAGGACGAGAGCTAAGTAAGTTGCCTAAAGCTACACTATGGATATTTGAACTCAAGTGTCTCACTTTGGAGACCACACATTTACCCAGCACTATGCTCTATCATTTCTTTCAGAAAACTCTTTGAAAGATAAATGTGTACTTCGGCTCAGGTCATGATCCCAGGGTCCTGGGATCGAGTCCCGCATCGGGCTCCCTGCTCTGCAGGAAGCCTGCTTCTCCCTCTCCCACTCCCCCTGCTTGTGTCCCCTCTCTCGCTGTGTCTCTCTCTGTCAAATAAATAAATAAAATCTTAAAAAAAAAAAAAAAAAGATAAATGTGTATTTCATATTCATGAGAATATGGTTATATATTCTTTGCAACCAATATATAATGTATGCAAACTGCCTTGCTATCTTGGGGCCTGACTCTAAGAGCCCTCACGTGTTATTTCTCTGTCTCCCCCTTCCCACTGCCAATCCGTCACAGAAAGAGGTTCTAGGGTTTTGTTTACCTTTTGTCTCTAGGCAATGTCACAGTTTTAAATATTATAGTTAGAGAAATGACTCCAAAATCTACTTCCTCAAACCCAAATTCACCTCTAAATTCCAGACCTGCACTTCCAACAAATTGTTAGGTTTCTTCATGGGATATCTCTCAAGCATTTCAAGTTGTGTTCCAAATAAAAGGCACCTCCTCCATCTTCTCCTTTCTCCCCCTCCCCCAGAAAGATATTTGGGTTTCTGTGTTCCCTGGTGTTGGTCAAGTCACCTTGGTGTGCATAAGCCCAGGGTGCAGAAATACAGGGAGCATGAAGACACACTAAGTAAAGCACAACATTATTCCTCGCCCTAGATATTTGCAGGGCTCGTTCCCTTGCCTTTTAACGTTTTTGATACAATGTCACCTTTCTAATGGCCCTGACCAGCTGCCTTATCTAACACATACTCTGTTGCTCTTCCTGTTTCTTTTATCCTGCTCTCTTCTTTTCCTCTAGCATTTAACATCTAATAACACCCTATATAATTTACTTCTTTATCATGTTTATTGTTATTGTCAGCCTCACTGCTCAAGAATGTCAGCTTCACAAGGGCAAATATTTTTGCTTCGTTTACCAAATTATCACCACCGGATCTGGGGTAGGTCACCCAGTTTTAAGTATTTGTTCAATGAATGAATGAATCCATGAATGGACTCTGTAGCAACACAAGCATAGCTATATTTTGGTGTAAACTGCCAAAGTCATATGAATTAAAGTGTAACACATCAATGAAGATAACTTAAGTTTTCTTTATAACTTGGTACACATTTTTCACTTGAAATTTTTAAAGGAAAACTTCCGACACTACAAAAAAAAAATGGAACTCAGTATCACATGCTTTAAATAGAAGGAAGCTCTACAAAGATTATGTGATTATTAACATAAATAGTATAAATATACCACTTAAAACCTGCATGCCTCTGGTAGCATACACTGTCTCATACTTTGGGAAATATTAGTCTAAGAAATTTAATAAAATTTTAGATTAGATGTTACTAACTCCTAAGCCTGTAAGGGATTGCAGAGACTAGCTCATTTTCAGAAATGAAGATATGGAAATTGAGAGAGGTTTAAGTGACATTCCTAGCCATATAATGATGATTTGGGGCCTCTACCACCTTATTATATAGCTCTCATGACATGTATTTACCTGTCTGTAACTGCCATTTGTAGTTAAGCAAATCCTCTCCAGCATTTACCTGCCTCTGAGCTTTTGTTCATCTTGAGCACTTCCTTTTGCCTTTCTGGCCCCTTCACCCCCACAGACGAGACTGAACATGAGTGCCACCTTCTCCATGAATGCTTTATTTGTATTTCTCTTATAGCATTTATTTGTCCTCTTTCACATTATATTACTCAATTTTTGTACTTGTTTTAGATTTCCTACTTTTCTCAAGCTTCACTAGAGAGTGTGAGCACAGAAACAGTCTTCTTTTTATACTATTCCTTTAGGATACCAACCATATGCCTTTCTAAGAGTTTGTGCTTAGTAAGATTTTTTGCAATGAACTGTATTGAATCTTATTACCATTTGGGAACAAAGCTGTGGAAAATGTGATGCTGGTGGTCTTTCTACATTATGGGGCCCATCTGTTTGCTATTACCTGTTTCCCACCTACCGTCAATACCAACCTAAAACTCCATCTGCTACTTCCTCTTCTCTTCCAACCTGACTTGGCACTAAATCTGTCAGACTCTACCTCAGATGTGTCTAGTCAGCATTACTTTGCCTTAATGATTTTTACTAATTACTAAAGGTCTGTTTGATTTTATTTGCCTCTTGAGAGTATCTGAGATGTGAGCAAGGTAACCGATACTGAATTCAGGATGATATGTCAAAACTATTTGGAGAAAAGTACTAAGCAAGCAAGCATTCAGGTTTGGAATTGGAACCAGCATTACAGATGGGAGAGTGTGACCTTCAAATCAATTAACCTCTCTGGTTCTTAGTGTTTTCTCTTTTAAGATGAGAGAATTGGGTACAAAGTCTCTAAGGTCCCTTCTGAATGTAACATCGCTGGCGGCAAAGATTCATCCTTTATGACAGCCTTAATTCCATTTCAGTTCCATATCCTTCACTAATCTTTCCTGACCTCTATCACTATAGAAAGGAATCCCTGATTTCAATTCCTACAGTGTTTAATTCTCAACTATCTTACGGTAATGCCTTATCCTGAACTGTAGTCAAGTTAGCTGTGGTATTCATGTTAGCCTTGCTCCATGACACTGACCCTCCCTTAAATTATGGGTGCCTGAATGCACTAATAGCATCCTTATGACTCCCCCCTCCCCCAAATGCCTAGCAAAGTGGGTTACAGAGAGTATGCACACCAAGTGCTGAATTTATTGACTAAGTAAATGAGTGAAGGAACTGAAAAAGTATAATATCATGATCATTCTGTGCTGAAAGAAATAAAAATCCAAAATGCTACTGAACTGATTGTATAATTAAAGAAATGTAAGCTAAGGTTATGAATTTTGGTCACCATGGAAAGCAACTCCAGAAAATCAATGGTTAACTATAATAGCAACAGACAGCATGTTGCTTATGTAGATGTAGTGGGAGGGATAGAAGGAGCAGTCATGCTACAGAGTGACCTGGAGCTCAGCTTCCAGAGGTGTCTGCCTGGCTTTCATCGTGGCTCTAATAATCTGTGTGACCTTGGCAAAGTTATGTAACTGTGTCCTGGCTTTATCTTCTGTATCATAAGGGGACCTACTTGATAGAGTAACTGTGAGAATTAAATGAGTGCTTGTACCATATTAAGTGTTCAATAAATGTCCATTGTGACTTTATAATCAGTACTGACATAGTTCACTATGTCTCTCCTTAGGACACAGATGGGAGTACAAATGAAAGCTTTCTCCTGAGAGCACTGTGAGACTTTTCTTTAGATCTTACGACCATCGAGTATGTTCTACTTACATCATTACATCAAGAAAAAAAAAAAAATCTTAACTTAAAAATAGCTAAAAAGCACGGAGCTATTTTAAAAGTGACCTGGATTCTTACTCATCCCAAGCCAGTTTATTTTTCTAGCTTAAGAATCCTGAAATCCTTGCTTGTCAAAAAACTGGCATAACGTGAACTGCACACTGTACTTATCTTCTTGATGTATGCACATCAGGCAGAAAATTAATGAGCATGGATACTCTCCCTTAATGCTTCAGAAAGCACATTCTAGAATATTCTTTAAAAATATCTTCCTCTTGGAGACATCCACATGATTTTCTCAAATCTGTCATTTGATGTGAGGCTGAAGTTAGTGAGTAGGACACAGACAATGGTTTGCATTCTGGCTTTACCACTTTCTAGCCACATAAAACTGAACATGTTATTACATCTTTTAAACATCAGCTTCTCCGTCTGTGATACAAGAATAACATCAATGTCCTTACTCGAAAGATTATTGTAAGGATTAATTAAGATCACAAAGAAGGTACTGAGCATAGTGTGTGGGAGACAATAAATGATCAATACGTGGGATAGCTATTATTATTTCTGATGAAATATACCTGAAATTATATCAATACACTGGTAAATTTTAAATCCATTTAGGTATACTGCATTTCTTTTTTTTTTTTTTTAAGATTTTATTTATTTGAGAGCGAGAGAGAGAGAGAATGAGAGAGAGAACACGAGAGGGGGTAAGGTCAGAGGGAGAAGCAGACTCCCTGCTAAGCAGGGAGCCCGATGTGGGACTCGATCCCAGGACTCCAGGATCATGACCTGAGCCGAAGGCAGTCACTTAACCAACTGAGCCACCCAGGCGCCCGGTATACTGCATTTCATAAAGAGGTTCCAGCTGATTGAGCAATCTGAGGACTTTTTTTTTTTTTTAAGAAAGGCAAATTTTTGCTTGAGCAGCGGATAGTCTTTGTAATGAGGTTTACATATCCTGGGATTGGGATGTCACCACAACACATCTCACTATCATCTCTCTCACTGCTGAAAAACTGACAGTCCACAGAATTGTTGCCCTAGATATAGGCAGTTATCCTTTCTGAGTAAGAAGAAGAATGAGATATTATAGCAAGGATACGGGAGTGTTCTTAAGGCAAGAGGATTTCCATGTCTTGCCTGGCAGAAGGGTGTAAACCCTGAGAGCACCTCCACCAACAGCATCTGGAGTGGAGGGCCTGCTTCAAGGTCAGCCTATGCATCTACATTTCCCTTTCCTGCCCCGTTCCCCCAACTTTCTACTTCACTGACCACCACGGGATCAAGTTTGGGAAAGCATATGAAAAATCCAACAGCATAGCAGAATTCAGTAATAACAATACGATGAGTTTTCAGGCAACTTAAACTATACAGAATGTCTCTTGGAAAACAGGGAATTATAACTTGAGCAGTTTGAGACAAAATATTTTTATAAGATTCTTTTGATAGATGAGTTAATGATTTAAGATTGCCAAGTGCCAAGGTAAAAAACAATCCCAGATTTAGTAATGAGCAGAGAAATGACCTCTAATTTTTATAGCCCTCTTGAGCTCTGCTTTAATTCACGACATTTCCACTGACAGCTCACTGAACTGTGTATGTATATCTTTTTATTTCCACATAGAAGTCATGCTTAGAAGCCCACAAGCTGTTTTAAAATGTCATGCTTCTAGCTGCAGTTCTAAGATGCAGCAGATCTATGAATTCTTCATATATTTCCAAAAATGGCTCCTATGTATGGGACTTTATGAAGCCAAGGTTATAATAAACTTCTATTATGAAACAACCCATTACCTATTATCAGCCCCCATCACCTGGTCTGAGCATAGAGATGGAGAGCGCAGAGAAATGACATTAAAGGGAAATGAAATTGTTCAAAAGATGAAGCAAGAGACATATGCCTAGCTCTACAAATTAAAGGCCCTGGAGTATAACTGTATCTCATTCATATTAGATCATTACGTCAGAAAAAGCTGGGGAGCACTGAGAACCTTGGTACTTATAATACTACAACCATTTAGTTATCTCTTTGTCTTTCCATCCCCATCCCTCCCTCCCTCCACCTCTCAGTCTGACTCTATCCCTCAAGTGAAAACTCTCTATTATTCAAATGACAAAAGCAAACCTGTTTAAGGAAAAATAATAAAACTTCTCTTCTCTTCCTATCTATTGTTCTTCTACAGTTGTGAAAGCTATTATATGATTCTTATACCACAGAATACCACTGAGTAGTATCAGGACTTTAATAGATACTTTAACAAGCAGTTGCTTTGATTATAAAAATCATTTAGATTGGGTAATCAGATCTTTTTTTTAATTAAGCAGCTATTTCTTTCTTTTTTTTTTTAAGATTTATTTATTTATTTATTTATTTATTTATTTATTTATTTATTTAACAGAGAGAGACACAGCGAGAGAGGGGAACACAAGCAGGGGGAGCGGGAGAGGGAGAAGCAGGCTTCCCACTAAGCAGGGTGCCCGATGTGGGGCTCGATCCCAGGACCCTGGGATCATGACCTGAGTCGAAGGCAGACGCTTAACGACTGAGCCACCCAGGCGCCCCTAAGCAGCTATTTCTAACCATCATTGTACAGGAAGGTATGGAAATGGATAGATTTGAAACTGTATTTATAAACTGCTTCTATTGCAGCATTCTAGAAATTTAGAGATCTGGAGACAGTCCGGCAAAATCTTTTTATCAAAGGACACAAGAGTCTTGGAGGAAAAGCTAAGAAGATAGGCTGGGTCCAGAAGGTGACATCTGGGAAAATGGGCCAGAGCATCAGGGTAAAATGATTCTGAGACAAGAAGGTACTGGATATTCAGGTTATCATGTTCTAGCAGCCAGGGATTCACTTCCTGAGAGCAGCCTCCTTGAGTCCACAACATCAACCATGCTCCCTCTGTTAGTCTTCCCCACAGCATCTGCAGTCTTTCTAGTAAAATTATGTATTTGTTGATATGTTTACCAGCTGAATGCCTGTTTCTTCTGCTTGACCATGGGCTCTCTAAGCCCAGGCATCATGCCTGTTTTGTTTTCCACTGTCTCCCTACCACCCAGCTTATGCACTTCTTGAATGAATTAACCAAAGAACGCATGAGTATCAGGGAAGGGGGGGGTGTTTGATAAAAAGAACAAAGAACATATTATCAAGTTTACTGAGAACAAAAATCAACATCTCCTTTAGCTTCTATTACATTCATAAAGGTAGGACACAGCCCGTTGGTGCAGATACATGTATCTCAGACATCAAGCTTCAAGAACTTTCTCACCGATATCAGGGCCACCAGCAGCACCAAAGATGCTGCCGCTGGGAAGGGGGAGGGGAGGAGAGCACAGCTACACGTGGGCTCTTAATAGCAGTAAGAGAAAGCAATAAAGGAGAAAAGAGCTTGTGCTTTGAGGAAAGAAAAAAATGGCCAAGGAGACTATTTTTAGAATTCACACAAGACACTCCAGGAAACTCTCAGAATTATTTGGGAAGTTTTTGAGAAAAGCTCAAAATTTACACTTACAAATTTGTTTTGAGATTTTATTTTTAAAGATTTTATTTATTTATTTGACAGAAAGAGAGAGAGAGACAACGAGAGAGGGAACACAAGCAGGGGGAGTGGCAGAGGGAGAAGAAGGCTCCCAGCTGAGCAGGGAGCTGGATATGGGACTCGATCCCAGGACCCTGGGATCATGACCTGAGCCGAAGGCAAATGTTTAACCCACCGAGCCACCCAGGTGCCCCTGTTTTGAGATTTTACAATCACACTTAAAAACAATAACTGATAGGTTGCCAAAATAGAAAAGCAGTTTATAGGTGAGCATGTATAATTTAATGCTTCTATGTGACAAGAAATTTATTTACAATATATTCATAGCAGTTACTTCGAGAAGTGAAATTATCAATGATTCTATTTATCTTGTCTATCTGTGTTTTTTATTTAAAAAAAAGTGCTTTGGGGGTGCTGGGTGGCTCAGTTGGTTAAGCATATGACTTGATTTTCACTCCCCCGATGCATGTGCATGCACTCTCTCTCAAATAAATAAATAAATCTTTTTTTAAAAAGTGCAGGACAGGGGCGCCTGGGTGGCTCAGTCGCTAAGCGTCTGCCTTCGGCTCAGGTCATGATCCCAGGGTCCTGGGATTGAGTCCCGCATCGGGCTCCCTGCTCAGCAGGAAGCCTGCTTCTCCCTCTCCCACTCCCCCTGCTTGTGTTCCCTCTCTCGCTGTGTCCCTCTCTGTCAAAAAATAAATAAAAATCTTAAAAAAAAAAAAAAGTGCAGGACACCTGGGTGGCTCAGTCGGTTAAATGTCTGCCTTCGGCTCAGGTCATGATCCCAGAGTCCTGGGATCGAGTCCCGCATTAGGTTCCTTGCACAGCAGGGAGCCTGCTTCTCCCTCTGCCTGACGCTCCCCCTGCTTGTGCTCTCTCTCTCTCTCTGACAAATAAATAAAATCTTTAAAATAATAATAAAATAAAAAATTTTTAAAAGTACTTCGGGGGGCCTGGGTGGCTAAGTGTCTGCCCTCAGCTCAGGTCATGATCCCAGGGTCCTGGGATGGAGTCCCGCTTCGGGCTCCCTGCTCAGCGGGGAGCCTGCTTCCCCCTCTTCTTCGGCCCCTCCCCAGCTCATGCTCTCTCTCGCTCTCTCTCTCAAATAAATAAATAAAATCTTTTAAAAAAAATTGCTTTGGTTTTTCTTTTATTTTACTAAGTGGAAAATCACTGAGCAATCACAATGAATCTTTAACACATTTACAGCTCATGTTTATTGCAGCATACAAGGAAAACATAATTCCTATCCCATATGGTACAGTTCTCAGTGTATACCTCACACAAACACACTAATCCATGAGTTCAACAGTGTTGCATAATTAGCGTTTATCTGTATGTCTAATTTTTCTCCATTGAACAAGGAATCCTTATGCTTATAAATATTTTAAGAGTTTTAAAGACACACTTTTTGTGGGGGGAATGATAAGAAAGGAAAAACAAATTATGCTTTTTTCAGTGTGCTGACTTAAGAAAGGGAGAGAAAAAAGTACAAGACTATAGGGTCACTTATTAAAGCAAAGACATGATGAGCGAGCAAGATAACACAAATGTACAGTTCCTATTTCCTGTGCTCTTTTCTGCTGGTGAACACTCACATCTCACCTATCTGTGATTCCTATTTAAGCAGAAAGTAAAGGTTTTCTGGAGGGGAAAAAAAGTGAATACGATAAATGGAAAATGGAATTGGACAATGAATAATAATACGCAGCTTTCCATCTAGATTATGTAGGAACAGTCCCATTAAAAATGCAATCTTCTGCTGGGTGGCATGGCCCACAGGCACCTCTTTGCCTTTGCCCATAGCAGCTCTTCTGCCTGGAACATGCTCCCTGCTGTTTTACTCCTTGCTCCTTCTCTGCTACCCAAAGAAGTACTGACATCTGCCAGCTTTGGACTATGCCCCGAGGAATCCATTGCCACCAAAAGGGGCAATAATTTGCAGGGTTGAAAAGTAAAGAAAACTACCCAACAGATGTTCCCAATATAAGAAAAGCCCAAGATTGATTGCTTGTCCCCACCCATCCCCAGTTTTTGCTTTCCATCAAGTTGTCTTAGTTTCAGTGCCATGACTGAACGACATATAACAATAAACAGGATTGGCCAAACCCAAGAAACAAAGAGTAAACCTTCTCAGGTGCCCATTCTTTACAGTGCTAGACTTGGGACTAGAGATGAATACCTTAGGATCTTTGATGAGAAAGACTTAGGCCTTTTAAAATGCAAACTGGTGAGTCATAGAAAGAAATGAAGTTGGCTTTACTGGAAAGAGTTTGTGCATCTAATATTCTCAGTTTCTTGTTGGGCCCTATAGCCTTATTAGGAATATTTCCTTTGCCCGCAAAGTGCCTCAACATGAGAGTGTATCATCTGTTGATTATTGCTTAACACTATTTCCCCTTAATAATACTTGAAGATCCAACAAAACGAAACAAACAAAATATCCCAAACAATCAAAAAGCTAACAGTCACTGTGAAAAAGAAGATGGGGAAAATATAAAATGTATGCAGAAATGGTGGGGCACATACAGACCACATCTAATTAGCATGCAGAGGGACTTTGGGGTGACTTTGTAACAATGACCAAATACCTCTTTTCCTATGAATCCCTTAAAGCCTAAGAACTTTATCAAACAACTTCCCCAGCCCACTGCCTTCACCCAGGCAGACATAACCATCCCAGTTTTGGAACTCCCATAGCACTTTGGTCTCGTACCAGAAACACACTGTGAAAATTAAAATTCAATATTAGAATTAGATGTGCTCTTGCTAGGACTCCAGGTACTGGGCAGTCTCCTCCACTTGCAAAGGTGTCTTACCCATCTTGGTTTTCACAGTTCCTGGCTCATGTTTCTGGTTGCTGGTACTTGGGAAGCTTTAATAAACAATTATAAATGGCAATAATCCAAAGAGAACACAAGTGCCTTTTACTGTCGTGTGGGTGACTAATGTTAGAACTGAGACTAAGAGCCTACATCCTGAGTCTTTCACACACAATGTCAAAGATATCTACTGTTTCCCTGAAGGATAACTCTTCTCATGTCACTTTCCTGCTCAGAAACAAGATAAAAAACTTAAAAACTTAAATGGCTCCCCATCACCTGGAGAACTCTGGACTCCTCTTAATATCTGCTCATCATCCCCAGTGCTCTCCACCTCTGTTCTACTGTATAAACCAAAACCTAGGAGTCATTCTTGATTCCTCTCTTTCCCTCCTGTCCTTGATGATCAAGTCCTAGCAGACCTGCCTTCAAAATATACCCCAAATTTGTCTACTTCACTCTACTTCCTCTGGTACCTTCCTAGTTTAGGGTACCGGCACCCCTCACTCAACCATCCAAATAGGCTTTTTGTTAATGACTGAAACCGGTCTCCCTATTTCTAGCCTTGCCCGTCTTGAATCCATTTTTCACATTAAAGAGCAATAGAATACACTTTTAAAAAATTGTCCATTTACCTGCTTGGGAAAAAAAAAATTCAAGTTAATAAATGTTACGTAATCTATTGCAAATTGTAAAATATAGTGTAGACTATTGTCAAGAGTCCAGTATCATATATATGTTTTTGGACATATTTTAACTGTATGTCCGGGGCTTTCATTAAGACCATCTGGCAACACTGATTTCCTCTCCTTTCTTTTCATCGGCACTAAATTGTGCTGCTTCCCATTTCCTCGGCCATGTGCCACCTCAATGAACTAATTTAAGGTCCCAGGGCTTTAACATGATACTGCTCCTAGATGACATTTGTGTTGTAACAGTTGCCTACGGAGCTGGCACCTCAAAGATTAACTAGGAGAGGGAATTACCAGAACAAAAATTCACTCAGGGAAGTGTTTCCTGGAGCTCTCAAATCCACCAGGATTGATGAATGGAGCTAGAAGAGGTTTTGTTTTTTGAGAAACAGACTGTAAGTGTGTAAAAAAGCCATGGGAGAAAAGTAGAATTCTATGGAATACAGACATCCTCCAAAACAGTTCTAGCCCTGACATTCTAGCTGAAATTTAATAGAATGAGGATGGGGGGAGATGAATTAAACTTTTCTGAGTTACTAAAAGTAATTTCAAGAAAAAAATTCCCTGATAATGTCTTTTAACATACACACAACCAACACACACATTGCCTAAAAAGATTGCAGAGGTTAATGACACCAGATGGTGGTGAGATGAGGAAGTTTTTCAATACAGCCATCAGGAAAGCAGTTAAGAATTGAAGTCAGGTTGGCCTTCTGGTTAACAGATGTACCATTCAAATGACTGTTAAGCTGTTAAAAAGGAAAAGAAAAGAAAAAAAAAAAAGGAGAGAAAAGAGAACATTGGAGGTCCTACTGTGATATAGAATCTCTCAATGTAAATGGTACTGATAATTTAATGTCTTAAATACACATTTCTAGAACAACTTAATAGCAAGGCACAACACACTTGAGAAATTACCAGAAATAATAAGCCCAATGGTGATTTCAACAGATTGGGTTCTTATGAATCCTTTGAAGTCATGAAATAGTTAGGAGACAACATAAAGTGAGTTAAATTTTTTTTAAATTTGTTTATTTATTTGAGAGAGAGATTGGGGGGTGAGGGACAGAGGGAGAGAATCTCAAGCAGACTCCCTGCTGAGCATGGAGCCTGACTCAGGGCTCCAACCCATGCCCCTGAGACCATGACCTGAGCCAAAATCAAGAGGCACACCCTTAACTGACTGAGCCTTCCAGGCACCCCGGAATTTTAAAATTTTAAGGAGAAGATGGGTTGAATGAATGGAGCTTCATGGCAAATGGTACCATCAATCTCTCACTCCTGCTGCATCTGAACACTGTTATGAATACACCTTTAACAAGTTTTCTCTCATTTTCCAAAATATACACAGGCTTTCTTAGTGTTTCTCACTGAATTAGTAGATCATTAAAATTTCAAATTCGTACTGATACAGACAATTGGATTATGAATCCAGTGAAGTGTTTTTGTCATGAAAGGAAATGCACAGACAAGGCCAATGAGAATTGTGTCCTCGAGTTGCTTAAAGACTAGCAAGAAATATGTGGTGTGTTCATAACTACATCTGTATAGGCAGAACTGCCACGTATGGTTGAGTAAGTTGTGATGCAAAACCTGCACGGTCATCTAGTCAGCCTGTAAATAAAGGGATGGACAATAAGCGTACAAAGGAGAGAGAAGTTTCTTTCACGTGGAAGATCTGGAAAAGCTTCCTGGAAGAGGTGTTGTTTAAGTTGTGTGTTGATGGAAAGGATTTAGTTACACACATGTTGGAAGGATGGTGAGAGGCATTCAGCCAAAGGAAACAGCTGCTTCTGACACAAGCGGTCCAAACCCGTTAACTGATCCCAGTCCTGTGTCATATGGTCAGCGTATGTCGCTCTGGCCTGACCTCCTTGTGGGACTCCTTCACATACCTACCCCTTCCTTTGCCTTATGCTCCCTCCAACACCCCCCCAACCCCACCCCTGCTTTGCTCAGCTAACTCACCTGCAGATGTCAGCTGGAGCTTTACTGCCCATCACCTACCCTCCATCTCCATCCCAGCCTGGGGTAAGCATTACTCCAAATGAAATGTTCCCATCAAACTCTGGGCAGATCTGTTATCACACTTATCATATATGTTTTGAACAGTTCTTTCATTTGGTTCCCCTGCAAAATTGCAGGCTCCCAAGGGAAAAGGCTTCACATTGTTCACAGTGAATTCTCTAGGGATTAACACAGTACATGATACCTAGTATGCGTACAGTAAACACTTTTTGTATTGCTATGTCCATATTTTGCTACATCAAATTCAATTAAAATATGTTTTGTGAGAAAGGGGCACCTGGGACATATATCAGGTTTTCTGTACAATATAGCTTCTTTAAAAGTGCTTCAATGTTCATAAAGGAGAAATCATAGGTAGTAATATTACATACCTCTTTAGTTTTTTAAACTCTGCTTTTAGAACTTTGGGGTTGTTATCCAATTAAATAAATAAGTCATATCTAGCTGGCCCCTCCATCAATCTCCAAGATAGCAAGAACACAAAAATGTACAAGTTTCTGTTAGTTTGAAATGTATAGTGAGTATATGACAAGCCAAGGAGCTTGGGCATCATCCACTGATGCATCCATTCAAAAAATATTCTCTTCATGCCAGGATCATTCCAGGCATTGGGGATACAGTTGAAAACAGGACAGAAAAGATCTTACAGGGGTGGGGAAGGGGAGATAAACATATAAACAAACAAATAACTAAAAAGATTTGTAAGGGCTATTGAGAAAATAAACGGAGTTTGTGGTAAGAGATGGGAACATGAGGGGCACCTGGGTGGCTCAGTCGTTAAGCGTCTGCCTCGGCTCAGGTCATGATCCCAGAGTCCTAGGATCGAGCCCCACATCGGACTCCATGCTCCGCAGGAAGCCTGCTTCTCCCTCTCTCACTCCCACTGCTTGTGTTCCCTCTCTCACTGTGTCTCTCTCTGTCAAATAAATAAATAAAATCTTTAAAAAAAAAGAGAGATGGGAACATGAGACGACTTACTTTATGGGGTTGGAGAAGGCATCTCTGAGAAAAGGGCATTTAGACGGAGAAACAGATGGCAAGAAGGAAGCAGGAATGTGAAGAATTGGGGAAGAATGCGCTGTGGCCAGTGATATAAAATTTTAAAAGACCATGTTCAGACATTTCACTTCAAGGAAGTGCAAATCCATTGAATACCAGTGATAAGTATCATCTAGGCTTCTGCAAAGATCCCCCTTCCCTCCCCTCAGAATCAACATCTCATAATTAGAGGAGCAAGTCCTTGAAACAGGGGAGGTGAGACAGAGTTTTTTTTATTTTTCTTTTATTCCCCATTTCCCATTTAAATAACTCCAAAGAGTTCCTCTGTACTCTTCTCCCAGCCGTGAACCAGTCAGGCTTCTCGCTTGCAAACCATGAAACTGACCCTGGCTAATTTAAGATGAAAATAGATTACTGGGAGGTGATGGGGATTCCATTCATCTGATGAAAATGCTGGAGAGTCAGCTTGAAAGACTGACAGGAAACAAGGGGACCTAGCTAGCAGAGAACATAGCCAAATCCCTGACAGGAGCATTTGCTTAGGACCCAGAGCTGGGCACTGCTGTCCATGATCCCCACTCTGCACTGCTGTCAATGGGTGCTGCCTGCCAGACCCCTGGAACCCGACTCACTCCACCACCACTGCTTCCAAGAATAATCTCTCAGTGTCCCTGTGTCTTTGCATCCCTCCCTCCAGATTCAGATTCCTTGGCAGAAACAAAGGAATCAATTGCACTACTGGGTATTTACCCGAAAGATACAAATGTAGGGATCCGAAGGAGCACCTGCACCCCAATGTTTATAGCAGCAATGTCTACAATAGCCAAACTATGGAAAGAGCCCAGATGTCCACTGACAGATGAATGGATAAAGAAGATGTGATATATATATATATATATATATATATATATATATATATATA
>NW_023270314.1:6632058-6667218 GCF_011800145.1 Mirounga leonina | reverse complement strand
ACACACAATGGAATATTATGCAGCCATCAAAAGAAATGAAATCTTACCATTTGCAGTGATGTGGATGGAACTAGGGGGTATTATGCTAAGTGAAATAAGTCAATCAGAGAAAGACAATCATCATATGATCTCACTGATATGAGGAATTTAAGAAACAAAACAGAGGATCATAGAGGAAGAGAGGAAAAAATAAAACAAGATGAAACCAGAGAGGGAGACAAATGATAAGAGACTCTCAATCATAAGAAACAAACTGAGGGTTGTTGGAGGGTGGGGGGTGGAGGGATGGGGTAATTGGGTGATGGACATTAAGGAGGGCACATGATGTGATGAGCACTGGGAATTATATAAGACTAATGAGTCACAGACCTGTATGTCTGAAACCAATAATACATTATATGTTAAAAAAAAAAAAAAAAAGAAGAAAGAAAAAGAAAAAAGAAACCAAGGAATCCAGTTGGCCAAGTCTAACTCCATGTGCCAACACCTCGATTTTCTCATCTTGAAATTGGGTACACTGGTATCCATCTCACAGTGCTATTGTCAGGATTAAATTAGGTAGTATAGAGTCTCACAATAGCTGTTGTTTGTGTTGTTTTCATTCCTATGTTGAGCCCTTAGGACACAAGTTCTTCAGGATAACCAAAGTCACCACTTAATGCCTTTATTCTAATTGTTGCTGTTGCCATCACAGGCTTCTGTCCTGTTCCATCTTGCCATTTTATCACTCTTTTCCTCCTTTATTTCCTCTTTTGTCTTCTGTCTCATTTCCTGTAGGGAATCTCAATTTTCAGAATTACATATTGGTATTTTATAAATATCACAGGCCAGTTTGAGAATTTCTTTCATTTTATGAGGGAAAAGAATGTTTCGGGCAGAGGTGTCAGGACTTTGGTTCTTCTCTGCCATATTTTAAAATTATGGCTTTGTTTTGTTGTTCAAGGCAAATAGGTCTTTTATTCTTGCTTTTCTTTTCTAAGTCCAGAATCAGCCTAAACAACCGGAGGTTGCAGAGGATTATTCACTAGAACAGGGTTTTTCAATCTTAGCCCTACTGACATTGTGGGCTGGGTAGTTCTTTGTTTGGGTCCTTGTGCATTGAAAGAGTTTAGCAGCATTTCCGGCTGCAAGTATCTCTCTTTTTCCCCACCCCACTGTCACAACCAAAAATGTCTCTTGGGAGTTAAAATCATCCTAATGGAGAGCAACTGCCAGGCACTTGACTAAGTGATTTATATCCATGCTACTCTTATGTTCACCATGAGGTTTTTTTCTAAATAGCATTCAAATGCTGTGCCACAACTTTGGTGATTTGGATCACTTCCTTGAACGAATGAACTAAATTTTTCCACACCTAACCATACGCTACATCTCAGACCTCATGCCTCGGTGGCAAGAGTGACTTAGCTTAGAGTGTATATATGGATCATGCCCACATAGTTCTTTTTTTTTTTAATGCCCATATAGTTCTATTAAGAACATTCATACAGCAACTCAAATGCATCTTTTTTATATATGACTTGTAAGTTCACTGTCATTAAAATATCATAGCTCTTTCACTGTAAAATAGCATTAGCTGTAGGATTCACCTTAACTCTCTTTTTACTCAAAAACATTCACAATCTTCTTTTTAGCCTAATTAACCATGAATAGTACATATATTTGCATTCCAACTTATTTCTCAAGATTGCACTCAAACTATGAATCCAAGAGTAGTTTTCAAATGTTAAAATACATCAGAGTCATTGTGGGCGCTTGTTAAAATGCATATTCCTGGCTGTTGTCTTTATATTATAACTTTGAGGATAAGCAGTAGAGCCCAAGGATACAATCAATTCTAGACAAGTATCTCACTGAATCCTGATGCAAGTAGTCCATCAACATACATTGAGAAAGATTGGCCTAATTTTTCTTTACATTTATTTTTTTTAAAGATTTTATTTATTTATTTGAGAGAGAGAAGGAGAGAGGGAGAGCATGAGAGGGGGGAGGGCCAAAGGGAGAAGCAGGCTCCCCACAGAACAGGGAGCCCGATGCAGGACTCGATCCTGGGACTCCAGGATCATGACCTGAGCCGAAGGCAGCTGCTTAACCAACTGAGCCACCCAGGTGCCCCATAATTCTTCTTTACATTTAGAATATAAAGATTTTTCTAAATCATCTTGGCCCTCAGCAGCTGCGTAGACCATCCATGTTTACCATACCAATAACACACTGCTTTTCATAGTCTTGATCATGATCTTGAGACATCCTAAATAGTACCAGGGTTCATTTGAACTTTCTATTTAGCTAACTTTGTAGTTTTGCTTCTAGTAATTAAATTACGTACCACTGGGAGTTAAATAGGTTATTTTATAAGTCAGCTGGGACTTTTCAACAGATGAATGTTTGAGGCTGTGATGCTAGACTTTCGTGATGCTTGCATTGGCTAGACCAATCTTTGTTATCTTAGAAAATTCTCTATTCCCCCTGATTTGGCACTTTCTACTGCCTTTCAATTTATCACCTGGGGCAAAGCAGATGATCTTCTGGATATAAAATCATTTTCATTTCAGGACTGCATAATAATATCAATTTTAAAAGAAATTTTAGATGACAGTTTAATTTGAAATTCACCAGACTGTGATGTTACCAACGCAAAGTACTTATTGAGGTGACGATTGATCAATAGCTCATACATATGTGTCTAGTCATTGACAACTACTTATCAATTTGCCTTCTCCCGGTGGCTGGACAATTTCATTTGATATTGATTATAAGATGCATCTAGATTTTAGAGGCAATCAAGTGTGATAAGAGGTATTTTACCATAAAAAAGCAATTCTTATGATTAGGATTTTAAGTCTAAGTTTTACACTTCTTTTTTTTTTTTTTTAAGATTTTTTATTTATTTATTTGACAGAGAGAGAATGAGAGAGAGAGCACATGAGTGGGGGAGAGACTCCCTGCCGAGCAGGGAGCCCGATGCGGGACTCGATCCAGGGACTCCAGGATCATGACCTGAGCCGAAGGCAGTCGCTTAACCAACTGAGCCACCCAGGCACCCAAGTTTTACACTTCTAATCAGTATACTTTTCAAGAATATTAAAATGATTAGGTAGCTTAATCTGAACAGGGGAATTGTGTCTCTTATAGAATTTTTTTAAAATAAGAAATTTTACTTCTGCATAAAAGAAATAGTAAAATTTCTGAATCAATGAAGCTTTTATTTATATCACACAAATTAGTATATATGAATAATCAGCATATTCTTAGTGTGCTTTTTTCTAATTAAAAAAGCATAAGCTAATTCAATAATTCCTTTTTCCAGACAAACTGCAGAATTAGAAGATACAGAAACAGGTTTATCGGACAGAAAGCTATAGGACTAAGTCTGTAAACAAAGTTAGTACCAGAAATTGGTTGGTTGTGTTTGATTTCAGAAAGGTGTGTGCCACGCTGACAAACCAAGAATATATCCCCAAATTGACTGGTTCTATCCATAATATGTGCCAGTGCTTATTTTATTCAGTAGGTTCAGAACCATCTGACAACTTGCTTTTACTTCATGGAGAGTACAAATTAGGGAGGCAGAAGAAAGTGCACAAGTTTTCTTACTCTGGGCTGCTTCTCTTATAAACCATCATTATTCATCCACCCAAGCTCTCTGATAAGTGTTATTAGAAAACATACCTAGGCAAGAAAGCTGAGAGTAAGAGACTAAAAGGATGCAAATGAACTATCTCCGGAGGCGATTAGGTAACTGGTATCTTAGTTTCATTAGGAGCGCCTGTCGACAATGGAAAACATTTCTTCTGACCTGGCCAAGTTGCAAGAAGGCAGTAGAACCTCTGCCTTGAAGAATACCATCAACATCAAGAAGTCTTCTCTCTTGTTTTTCCATAGAGTCTGGCCTCTAAGGTGTTACTGTAAAGTGAGCATGGGATTTTTGTCACGTTCAGAGGCTCCTGAGATTTGTTTCTCAGACTTGGAAAGCCTTGGTGCATCTGCAGTGGCTAAGTTGGAGCTGAGGGCCACCACAATCAAGGTGAAATCTTAGGCACAGCTTCTATGAGGGCAGTGAGCACCCCCCTCCCAGTCACCATAGTCTAAATGTAGCTAACAAGGGCCAAAACGGTGGTGGTAGAAACCAGAATAAGAAGGAGGGAACAAATGGGGACAAAGTTGCTAAGAAAGGCTAGCCAGAACTCGTCAATTTTTTAAAGTGTGAAGGGAAAGGAAAGGCAAAGAATGAAACAAAGCAAAACAAAACAAAACAAAAATGCTTCCCTTTTTTAAGCCTGGGAGACTGTGAATATAGCAGTGGCGTTCATAGCACTAGGAAAGTCAGGAGGATAAACATTTGGGAGCTCAAAGATGTGGCAAGTTTTTGATTTATTAAATTTGAAGGGCCAGTGTAGCCAGAAGTGTCCAGTTGGCTAATGAAGGAATAGAAATAAAACTCAAAGGAAGATTCAGGAATTTGCACAAAGATGTCAGTGGAAACTCCAAGGGACAAAATATAGGGATTAATGAAGAGGTGGTTCAGGATAAAAGGTTCCACAATTCAGCACATAGGGGAGGGAAAACAGGCATCTTGAGAAGACAGACAGAATTTTGAAAGTATGTCCAGAAAGTTGCATGTCAGAGAATCACATTTCAAGGAAAGGGCTGGTCAGCTGTGTCAGTGATGGGAGAACGTAAGGCAGATGACATGATGATGAACACAGTAGAAAGGAATTAAAGCAGCTTGTGATTAGTTGAAGGCAAATTTGGAAGAAGATCATTTCGTGACAATCCTCCAGGGATTGTGCCAATGACACCTTATATTTCATCTCCAGTTCAACCTGAACAGATGGCACAAATGAGAATCTCTTCACATGAGGGTTTCATCTGGATTTATAGCCCAGTTAGTCCCATTTCCTTATTTGCCTCCAGAAGGGCTGGAAGCAAAACCCTGTATGCATTCCCGGAGGAGGCAGAGTAAGGCTCATTAACAAGATGTTGGAGATGGCTTTGCTTGCAGTTTTATGAAGAAACTTTATGAATTAGCAATGTAATATGTAATGTAGTACACTCTCTTACCACTACAGATCCACATTTTGGCACTTTATATTATAGCTGTATTTGAAATGAAATATAATTGGTTTCTGAACTGTCAGATTTCAGCATCTTAAAGTAAGCCACTGAAAGTAAGATTGATAAAATTATTTTCATCTTAAATATTAAGAGATGGTTTCCTGTGAGTAATACAAATATGGTACTTTCTTAATTTCCAAACTTAGCAAATCCCAAACCAAACCTTTTAATGATAATAAATCTTATTATACGACACTGAAGTCCCCTCTAGTCTATGCCAGAGGTTTGAAATAAAGCCTGAAATAAACACTTATTTCATTTCTATAAAAATATTTCAAATTTCCTTTTTGATGTATGGCACTCCTCAGGATTTTATGCATATGTTCTGAATTTTATTATTGCTATTTCAAATGCCTTATCATATTTTACTATACTGTATAATGTAGTGAAAATTTATGAAAAATAAAACTACAGTTTGATTGATTATAGTCCAGCAGTTATAATTCTGCCTTTGAATTAATCAGTGATTTCTTTCATTATAACATCAGTATTCCTTTTACAGACATTTTTTAATGGATCAGTAATAATCCTATATTTCATAGAGTTATATCTGGTTGTAAATAATAAAATTACTTTGAACTAACCCAGCATTCTCATAACTAAAAGTCAGCAACCAAACAGCACAGGAATATGGCTGGGCTCCCAGAATGATCTAGAACCAGGGCTTTGTCTGTACTCCCTTCTGCTCTTCTACTCCACAGTTTTTCTCTGAGGACTAACTTCCTCTGCTCCCCAGTCAACACAAGAAACATGGAGATCAATAGCTCCCTGATTTGTGTGTTATAATTCACCCTTCTAGGGAGAGGGTAATCTTCTCTCTCTCAGTTCCAATTTTAGAATTCTGAGGCAAAAGACTGGCTATTTTTTATCAGCTGTTGTTCAGTCTTAGGTGAATCAATTGTGGCCAACAAGTGGGGTCCGGAGAGGAGACTGGGATTTTTGATTTTTGATCCAACCTATCAACTGTGGACAGGAATCATAGATATGTTGGACAAAATGACTGCCCTGAATCTACAGCCATTATGACTGTGAAAGGGAAGTACCTAGAAAAGTGGTGTGGGCTATAAGAGGCTGTACTTACAAAGTGATGAGATAACCTGTTGATTCAGTCACTAAAATTTTTTAAAAATCAGCTAATTTGCTTAGAAGAAAACTACAACCATAACTATCATTTGGGTCAGTTTAAATAATTTTATTTTAGAATATTTGTTATTTGGGCACATCAAACATACTGTGGTTGATTTTAATTATTATTGGGGGACTCTTGTGGAAAATTGGGTGAGCAGGGGACACATTTTTAAAAACACAGGACAGCCAGTCTTATCCAGTTACTGATTGAGAAGAATGGGGAAGGATGTAAGTGGGAATTTATTAGCGCTGCCTCTTCTGCTTTGCTTTTTCATGCCTGGAAACTTGGCAGGACACTTAAGGTGCCTTAGTCCCATCTACAGATAGCAGAGCAGGAAGAGAGGAACCATAGACTGCCTCTGCCTGGACTTCCTGGTTATATGATGATCTCCTGACCTAATTTAAGCTGCCCTGTAGTATTCTTCTGGCATTCACAGCTGACACAACCAATGGAAGTAGCTATTACAATATCAAGAAAGTATAAAATACTGTAAGTCTGTACCTTGGTACCTGAAGGTTGCTAATTTCTACTATAAATCTTTTTTTGCCCTTTTGGGGGGTATAGAAAGCTGGATAATGGCCACATCCTATCCCCAGAACCTGTAAATATGGTATCTTGCCTGGTAAAAGAGACCATCCAAGTGTGACTAAGTTAAGGATCTCGAGATGGGGAGATTATCCTGGATTATTCAGGTGGGCCCAATGTGATCAGAAGAGTCCTTTTAGGGCGCCTGGGTGGCTCAGTTGGTTAAGCGACTGCCTTCGGCTCAGGTCATGATCCTGGAGTCCCAGGATCAAGTCCCGCATCGGGCTCCCTGCTCAGCGGGGAGTCTGCTTCTCCCTCTGACCCTCCCCCCTCTCATGTGCTCTCTCTCTCTCTCATTCTCTCTCTCAAATAAATAAATAAAATCTTAAAAAAAAAAAAAAAAGAAGAGTCCTTTTAAGCGGGAGGTGGGAGGATTAGAGTCAGAGAGATGTACATATCGAAGCAGAGGTCGGAGAGCAAAGAAGGTGTGACACTGAGGCTTTAAAGATGGAGGAAGAGACCGCGGGTCAAGAAATGTAGACAACCTCTAAAGACTGGAAAAGGCAAGAAAATAGACTCTCCCCTAACACCTTCAGAAGTGATGCAGCCCTACAGACCCATTTTAGACTTCTGACCTATATAATTGTAAAATAATAAACTTTCATCATTATACTACTTTGTTGGTGTCAATTTGTTACAGAAATGGTAGCAAACTAACACTGGGGCTTTAATTAACAACAGTATAAACACATTGGACTCCTGCAAGAGTTCCCAAAGAGTCACTCAGCCTCCTCACCCATTAAATCCATTCAGGACACTGCAGGGGCATCATGAGGCTGTGTCCTTTCCCTAGATTGAAATTTTCCTCTCTGATCTAATAAGATTGACATTATAGAGCTGGAGGCAAATCTGACTTCTTTATATCCATAATTGGTTTTTGAACTCCATTTCCTAGAGGTTTTTGTGACTAGGTTATATCTACTGAGTGGAAATTTCACTCATGTGACATTTAATATAGAACTCTCTGAATGCATGATTAATTTTTGCATACCAGATATTACCTCATTATCAGATTTACAGAAAGTAGCAATGTAATTATAAAGCAGCTATTTTCAGCACACTCTGCCAGGTTATTTCTCTGCCAAATCATTATGCCCTGAGAAACAACACGTGGCACTATTGAAAACAAGTTGTCTTGTGAGCAATCAGTTCAGATAATTGCATCTTTATTATTGACAGTTCCCTTAGGACTCAAGGGTCTCGCGATCTGCTCTGCTCTGGGACTGCAATTCATTAAGGTTTTCAATCTTGAGCCAGTTTTAATTAAACTGTCCTCCTTTTCTCTTTAGCTCCCCATAGCTCATTTTTCTTAGCAGGTCTTAGTTGGTATAGATATCCAGCTGTTGAGTTAATCTGAGACCCCTCCTATCTGTCATTTTGAGGAGTCTCTTCTCAGCTTATAAACTGCAGTTTATTTAGCTGAAGGAGCACAAAATGTACCTGCTTCCACAAAAAGAAAACAAAAAGTAAAAAAGAAGATTAAAAAAATGCCTTTTAGCACTTCAGTTTGCATCTTTTAGAAAATAAAACAGGCACTTGGAGACATTCATAAGCTAATACCATGTTTGTGGCAATAATACTAGATGATGAATTTAGTATCCTGAGTACAGATCAACTTTTAGTTCTCTTCGTTCTGAAATTAAACTGCCTGTGATTGATTGATATGAAATGACACATATGATAGACAAATTTCTGGAAGATTCATAGTTTTTCCTCCCTTTTCCCATAGGATTCTCTTGACTGGCTATAATCATCCTTTATTTTATGCACAAAGTGAAATAGATTTGTTTGTTGCTTGTTTATTTTTACTGAGAAGCAATGACATATGATGCATCTCTTGTTAGTTGCCATTATCAGTTTTCAGAGTAATAACTTTGTTTTAGCAACACAGGTTCTCCTTCACTGTGGGTAAGAAAAAACAGTTTCTTTGTTCATCCAACAATCTAATAAATATTCATTGAGTACCTTCTTTGTGCAAAGCCCAATACAAGGCAAAGCATAGAATATAAAATTGTTGAAAACAGGCTCGACTTTCAGACAAGTCACTGAGGTTATACATGTTAACTTTCTTCTCAAATTGCACAGGGACTCCTCATTGCTATTGCATTCCTCATTATAATGTTTGGGAGAGAAGATCTGAGAACAGGGAGTCTGAAGGAAAGGTGATTAGATAGTAGGCATTGTCTAGTCATGAGGTTCTATGGAGACAAATAAGATGATAGAATAAAGAGAAAAATGATGTTATAAAATACATTTAGAAAGAAAGAATTGAAAGAACTTAGTAGCTGATTGGTTATGAAGGTAAATATGTGGGGAAATATAAAATTTTTTTCTTTTCATTTTTAAAATACTCATGACCATTTAACCAAAAATTAATACCTTGTCTTATGGGATTTAGGAAAAAAATATGATGTATGGAAACTCTAGAATAAAGAATAAATTACAAAATTGCTACATAATGTGAAGTGGTACAATATCTTAAGTAAGCTGTGAAAAGTTAAGGGTATCTACAATTCCTACAGCAACCAATAAAAATTAATACAAAGAGGTATAGCTAAAAAGTCAATAGGTAAATTCAAATGAGATTCTAAAAATTATTCAAATAAGCTAAAGGAAAAGAGAAGGACATACAGATAGCCAAAAATAAAATGGTAGACCCAATCCAACTGTGTCAATCATTTACATTAAATGTTAAAGGATCCCATTGGGTAATGAAAAGTTTTTCGCTAAGTTGTGCTAGAACAACTAGATATACATATAGAACATACCAAACTTCATTCCCTATTTCATGCCATACACAAATATTAATTTGAGGCACATCATAAACCTAAATGTAAAACCTAACATCATAAAGCTTTTAAAAGAAAAGATAGGAGAATACAGATGGGCCACAGAATCATTATCAATTAAATAAAATTGTTATGTTATACTGTATGAAAAACTGCTTATTAAAAGACACTATTAAGAAATGAATAGGCAACCCATGTACTGAAAGAAAATATCTGCAAAACTGGCATCTAGGATATTTAAAAAGATTGTCTCAGTAATAAGAAGACAGACCCACCAATTTAAAAAATAGACAAAAGATTTGGGTAGACAATTCATAAAACAAGAATACAAATGGTCAATAAACACAAGAAAATGCTCTCCACATCATTATTCATCAGAGAAAGGCAAGTTAAAGCCACACTGAAATTTCATCCTATGACTATCAGAATGGCAAAAATTTTAAAAACTGACAACACCAAATGTTGATGAGGATATGGAACAACTGGAATCTTCACACATTGGTGGGAATGTAAATGTAAAATGTTTAAAAGAGTACATGTATGATGAGCACTGAGTAGTGTATAGAATTGTTGAATCTCTATATTGTATACCTGAAACTAATGTAACACTGTATGTTAAGTCCAGTGAAATTAAAATTAAAAACTTAATAAAAAAGAAAAACAAGATTGGATGATTTGTTCTACTGGATATCAAGACATTATAAAGCTCCACTAATGAAGGGGAAAAATGGACAAATATACCAACAAAACAGAAAACAAAAGGACCCTTGAATTTATGAACTCAATATTTGACAAAGTAGACATTAAAAACAGTAGAGAAAGTTCAATATTTTGAACAAATGATTCTGGACAAATTAGACATCCACTTGGAAACAAAATAGAATTTTAGCTCTCTGCCTCCCACCATACATAAAAATCAGTTCCAAATAGACTGTTGATCTAAATATGACAGACAATACAATAAAGTTTCTGAAGGAGAATATGCTCATGATCTAGGCTATTAAGTGGGAAATAAAAAATATCATGCAGGAAGATATGAAAAATTTGGATTACAATTACTAACGTCCTTTCATCAAAAGACTTCCAGACCATGAAAACGGGAAAATATTTGCAAAACATAATAAGTAATAAAGGGGTTGTATCCAGATTATGATGAACTCCATAAAGCAATGAGAAAAGGATAGGCAACAACATAGAAAAATGAGCAACAGACTTAAATAAGTTTTCACTAAATAAGATATTCAAATGACCATAAACACATGATGACCTCATCAGGCATTGGGAAAATGCAACTATATCACATTGTGGTACCCCTACAAACCCATCAAAATGCTAACATTAAAAAGATTGATAATACCACTTGTTCACGAGGACATGGAACACTTACACGCTGCTGGTGAGTGTAAAATTGATACAACCAACTTTGGAAGACTATTTGCCATTATCCGCTAAAGTTGAAAATATGTAAAAACCAATGACTTGGCATTTCTACTTTTAGATACATACCCAATATGTATACATGCACATGTGTAGCTAGAGATGTATAGAATAAAGTTCACAGCAGCATTATTTGTAATAGGGGAAAGTTAGAGGGCGCCTGGGTGGCTCAGATGGTTAAGCGTCTGCCTTCGGCTCAGGTCATGATCCCAGGGTCCTGGGATCGAGTCCCGCATCGGGCTCCCTGCTCCTTGGGAGCCTGCTTCTCCCTCTGCCTCTCTCTTTCTCTGTCTCTCATGAATAAATAAATAAAATCTTTAAAAAAAATAGGGGAAATTAGAAACATCTCAAAGGTTCACCTATGGTAGAATGGCAGAATATGTGATATATTCATGTAGTGAAATAGTCTATAGCAATAAAAAGGAAGTAACTACAGTTGTATGCAACAAAAACATGAATGTCATAAATATAATGTTGAGCAAAGGAATTTGTATACAAAAAATTGCATACTGTAGGTATTTATATAGCTTTCAAAAACTGACCATTCCTGAGGTCATGCTCCCTTCCTGGAGGCAGCCTGTATCCAGTGCTGGATGCCAAAGGACCCTCCCAACTCCAGAGCTTGCCACTGAATGAAGTGAAGCTTTGGCTGTCATTGTCACCCAACTTCTCCTTCTACCCCAGGGTTTCTCAAACTCAGCATTACTGACTTTTTGAGCTGGCTAATTCTTTGTTAGAGAGGCTACACTATGCATTATAGGATATTTAACACTATCCCTGGCTTCTACCCACTAGATGCCAGTATATTTCCACATGTTGCTAAATATATCCTAGGGTGCAAAATCTTCCCCAGTTGAGACTCATGGTGCAATCTTGTCTCCTTCAGCCTCCATGGATGTTGATCCTGAGAGCATTCCCCAATAAACTTCCTGCATGCAAATCATTAAATCTCTGGCACACCCTGATGAGTTCTGTTCATTTAATAAACCATTTACACATGTGTTTATTGGTAAATTATACCGGTACTATGTAATTATACATTATATGTTGTAGAATATAATTATAAAACACAAAAACAATTGAAGAGGAGACAAAATAAATATAATTAGTAGTTCTAGCATTTTCCCTGTTCCCCAAAAGAATGTTCATTGGCACCTCCTAGAAAGCCTAAACCATGCAGTAGAGACCAGTGCTCTGGGAGGTGGGAGGAAACAGCAAAAGAAATGTAGGTAGAGCAATTAGTCTTAGTAACCCACTGAGGCAGTGAAAAAAGGAGAGAATAGTTACAATAAAGACTTGCCAGGATGGGTGGCAACAGATACATGAAAAAGTGTTCAACATCACTAATCATCAGGGAAATGCAAATCAAAACACAATGACATAGCACCTTGTATCTGTTAGAATAGCTATTCTCAAAAAGACAAGAAATAGTAAGTGCTGGCAAGGATGTGAAGAAAAGGAACCTTTGTGCACTGTTGGTAGGAATGTAAATTGGTATAGTTACTATAGAAAATATGGAAGTTCCTCAAAAAATTAAAAACAGAATTACCATATGATCCAGCAATTCCACTTCTGCGAATTTATCTGTAGCTATGCAAACACTAACTCAAAAAGATACATGCGCCCCTATGTTCATTGCAGCATTTATACCACAGCCAAGATATGGAAACAACCTGTGCCCATCAATGAATGGATAAAGAAAACATGGTGTATATGTGTGTGTGTGTGTGTGTGTGTGTGTGTGTCTACAATGGAATACTCTTCAACCATTAAAAAGAAGGAAATCTTGCCATTTGCAACAACATGAACCGATCTTGAGGGCATTATGCTAAGCGAAATAAGTCAGAGAGAGAGAAACAAATTCTATATGCTCTTACTTTTACGTGGAACCAAAAAGCAAAACAAACAAACAAAAAAACTGAGTTTGTAGATACAGAGAACAGGTTAGTAGTTATTGCCAGAGGTGGGATGGAGTGGGCGAAATGAGTGAAGAAAGTCAAAAGGTACAAATTTCCAGTTATAAAATAAATAAGTCCTGGAGATGTACAACATGGAAACTGTAGTTCATAATACTGTATTGCATAACTGAAAGTTGCTAAGAAAGTAAACCTTAAAAGTTCTCATCACAAGAAAAAAATTTTGTAGCTTTGTGGTAACAGGTGTTAACTAGTCTTATTGTGGTGATCATAAACAAATATCAAATCATTATGTTGTACACATGAAACTAATATAAAGTTATATGTCAATTATACCTCCATTAAAAAATGAAAACTTTGGGGAACGATAATGGCGATAGGTAGCAAGATAGAAAAAGTAGTCAGTGTATATCCAGATGGCATTGATCGCTTGAGCAGGCATCAGGTAAATGGGATTTGTGGCTAAATATACTTGATTATGCCTACAAGCTACCCACTAAAATTCTTATAAAAATGCAATGAAAGTTTAAAAGCTAGCTAGAGGAGTAAAAGTAAAGATAAAATCATTAATTAAAGGTCAGAAGGAATTTTTTAAATTGTATCATTGTTGGATCAAAAGGTAAGTTCTTGAACTTCACAACATAATCTCTTATCTCTAAACTGAAATTAGTTTATCACATATTTTTAAGTGCATATTAATATAGCATTGTCCTATTAGAAATAAAGAGACATTATTAGAAATTCACACAGAAACAAGTAATGTAGTGAGAAATTTCATCCCATCATCAGTCCATTTCAGATGGAGTAGTAAAAACAAATAACAGAGGTTTTGAATAATCTAAGTAATAATATTGGACATATGTTCTTTTTTTCCCTGCATTTTCATTTAAGGCCCAAGTTTCTAACCTCTCCTGGAGCTTTTTCTGAGTGAGCTCCAGAGAGATGATCCATAAATTCTCAGGACCATGGTACTACGGGCTGAATTGTACCCCTACCCCAAATTCATTCATTTGAAAACCTAACCCCAGTACCTCAGAAGTGACTGCATTCAAAGGTAGAGCCTTTTAAAGAGGTAATTAAATTAAAACGAGGCTATTAGGGTGGGCCCTAAACCAATCTCACTGGTGTCCTTATAAGAAGAAGAAATTAGGACACAAAGAGACACGGGCGTAGCACACAGATGGATGACCACGTGAAGGGGCAGTTAGCGGGGCGACCACCTGCCGGTCAAGGAGAGACTCCTCAGAAGAGACTGAAGCTACTGAAATTTTGATTTTGACTTCCAGCGTCCAGAACCGAGATAAATGTTTCTGTTGCTTAAGCCACTCAGTCTGTGGTATTTTGTTACAGCCGTCCTGGGAAACTGACGTAGAGCGGGAGCTGCCCCCATCTCAGTGTTCTTTTCTTTTTTTTTTTTTTAATTCCAATATTATAAACATACAATGTTGTATTAGTTTCAGGTGTACAATATAATGATTCAACAATTCTATACATTACTCAGTGCTCATCATGCTGCCTCTATGTTTTTTATCAATGCATCCCTCAAATTCCATGGCAGATTTGTAAAATATATAATATTATATCAAAAACAAAAAGAAAAACTTAAGAGTAATTTGATTTGTTTTTCTTTTAAAGATTTTTATTTATTTATTTGAGAGAGCGAGAGCGAGAAAGAGAGAGAGCAGAAGCCAGGGGAGGGGGGAAGAGGCAGAGGGAGAAGCAGACTCCCCACTGAGCAGGGACCTCAATGTGGGACTCCAACCCAGGACCCTGGGATCATGACCAGAGCTGAAGGCAGACGCCCAACCGACTGAGCCACCCAGACTCCCCAAGGTTTATACTTTTTTTTTAGGTAGGCCAAAGTGGGGGAGGGGAACAAGATTGATAAGCTTAACTACCTAAAACAAAATAGTCACCAAAAAATAATATTTATTGTAAGAAAATTCTAAGCAAAACTAAGAGCCAAATAAAACAGGACAATTATTTAATCTCCAAAGAAATCTTAAAAGTCAACTTTATGCCAGTAAAATGTAAACCTTAGATAAAATTGATATATTCCTAGAAAAATAGAACTTACCAAAATGAACTAAAAAAAACACTATGTATTATAACCATTGAACAAATCGAATCAACATTATAAAATCTATCTACAAAGAACAAATCAGGGGAAATGGATTTACAGGTGAATTCCTAGCAAACATTCTAAAACCAGATCATTCTATTCATATAAAAACCCTTCAAGAAAATTTAAAAAGAGGACGCAAACATTCTCCAACTCAAATTAGCAGGAAAAAGCCAAAAAACATGAGGCCAACTTACAGAAGAAATGCAAAGAACAAATAAACATATTTTAAAAGATCCAAATGCACTAGTAAGCTAAAATTCAAATTAAAACCATAATTAGATGCCATTTTTGCTTCTCAAATTTGCAGTTATTTTGTGGGTGTAGCATGTTGAAGACGGGTAAGAGAACAAATTGTTACAACTTTTATGGAGAACAACCAGAGAAATTTGGCAAAATGTATTAAAAACGTTTTTAAAAATATGTGTTTTAAATACAGTGATTTTCTATTTATAGGAATGTATTTTCAGCAAATAATCAGAAAAGTGGGCAAATGGGTATGCTTACCATAATATGATTAAATAAGAGGAAAAATTGATTAAGATTATAATATTCCTATATGAGAGAATGATTAAATGTGCCATATAAATATTACATTTTCTTTTTTCTTATTTTATTTTATTTATTTTCAGAGAGGGAGAGGGAAGGAGAGCATGCACAGCAGGGGGAGTGGCAGGCAGAGGGAGAAGCAGGCTCCCTGCTAAGCAAGGAGCCCGATTCTGGGACTCCATGCCAGGACCTTGGGATCATGACTCAAGCAGAAGGCAGACACTTAACCGACTGAGCCACCCAGGCATCCCTAAATATTACATTTTCAAAGGATATTTGGTGAACTAGAAAAAAAGATAGTGATACCATAACAGATAAACACAGCAGAATACGAAATTAGAGCTGAAATGTAATCCCCACTTTACATGAAAAATACTGAAGAGAAAGACATTAATGACATCAAAATCTTTATGGAGGTTATTTTTATGTTCCAAGAACATATGATATTTACTTTTTAAAATTCCTCTGTGGTTCCCAAGGTTTCTGCAAGTATATATATCACTTTCACAATCAGACGAAAAGCAAATATTTTTTAAGGTGTCAGGTGCACTTACCTATAGTGTGAAAGGTTCTAGTTAGAGTAGGGGTAGGGCAGGAAAAAGGTGGACTTAACCACTAAAGGAGCATTACAGGAGAATTAACGAGAATCTGTAGAAAGTACAGAATATTTGTAGATAGATAGACACAGACTTTAATCTTGGTTCAGCCATTCATGAGATAAGTCTTCCTTTGAAGCTGCCTTACCTATAGACTAAAGTCTTCCTTGTAGGGCTCTTGTCTTAAATAGATGAGCTTATATATTTAGTATGCCTAGCACAATATTTAATATAGTATATGTTTTCCATAAAACTTAGATCCTGTCCCTTTACTACTACCTGAATCTTATCTTTTGAGCTCTTAGTTTTGATCTTTTTGCCTAAGATCAAATTGATGTTACCAGTATTTCCACTATGACCAATTAAAACTTAGTTCCATAAGGCCCTGTCCTTGCAAGGTAAATTTTATTTTTTTTATTCTTTATTTTTTTTTTAAGATTTTATTTATTTATTTGACACAGAGAGAGAGACAGCTAGAGAGGGAACACAAGCAGGGGGAGCGGGAGAAGCAGGCTCCCGGCTGAGCAGGGAGCCCGATGCGGGGCTCGATCCCAGGACCCTGGGATCATGACCTGAGCCGAAGGCAGACGCTTAGCGACTGAGCCACCCAGGCGCCCCACAGGTAAATTTTAAAATGACATTCGGCACAGCTAAATACGAAAATACATCTCCTTCAGGCATAATTAATTGAGAGGAAATAATTCATCCACAGAGGACTAAAAAATATATTAGCTGAGTTGACAATTATTTGACTGATCTTACTGATCATTTCAAAGTCAAAACAGTTATACATGGAGACAAAGTGAGTCAATTTATTAATTAGATAATATCCTAATTACCCATCTTGTTGTCCATCAGTAATTTTTAAAAGCACCAAAAAATTCCATATTGTTGTGAAAGGCAAAATAAGAACTTTTTTTTGTTGAATTATTTCATAAACTGTTCTTACATGTTCTTATTTTATTTAAGATTAGGTAGAGTTTCACAGAAGTATTAATAGAATCAATAAATAGTGATAAGTAATCAGTATTTGCTGTTGATAATTTTTTTGTATGGGTTTTATGGAGTTGATTATAAAGAACTTGAGGGAACACCAGGCACCATGTTTCTAAAATATCTGCCTTGTTTAAATATACACAAAACAGTATTATACATTTATACATAAATATTTTAGATTAAGACAACTGTTTGAATAATGACTTTGACCAGCCTATATTTCTAGAATTTGAAGCAAGCATGCTTTGTCATGAAACCTTGAATTAACCAAGAAAACATCTCAGTGTGCAGAAAATGAATTTTGGCTTTGGGGGAGTAATGCTCTGCTTCTACCACAAAGCTGAAGAACTGAGCGGTGATGTTTGCCTGACTGTTCTTTTCAGCTGAATGGAATGGAAAATTACACAAAAATTAAACAAAGAAACTGCCTTGACTTTCTCAATTGCTTGGAAGTGGAAGTGTTTATTCAAGCAATTTACATGGTGGCCTTGGCCCACAGTGCCCTTGATTATCATAAATCGTTCTCCAGAGGTATAAGAGAAGCTGTTGGAGGCATATACTTTCTTCACTTTGTCCCTGCTAAACTCCATCTGGTCTGGATTTTTGCATCCAACAGGTCTTGTGGTTTCCACCCTCGTCTTTTCGTGATCCAACCATCTTTTCAGAATATGAATCAATTCCTTTCACTTCCTTACCTAAAACCCTCAAATGGCTGCCTGTTGTGCTTAGAATAAAATCAGAACCCCTAACCACAGCCTACAAGGCCCTACAGTCTCTGGCCTCTGACTTCATCTTACAATCCTCCCCGCTTCTACACTGGGCTCTACCCATACTTTCCTTTTTACTGTTGCTCAAACATATCAAATTCATTCCCACCTCAGGACACTTGCTCCTGCTTGCCGTTCCCTTCACCTGGAATGTCTTGCCCTGAGACTTACCTATTACTGTTTTGTTGTTGTTGTTACTGGTTTTCACTCAGGTCTCAGGTCAAATACCATCTCCTCAGAGAGATGTTCTAAAACCTCCCAATCCAGAGCAGAACAGCCTTGCTGCCTAGTTACTTTCCCCTAGGCCCGTGCTTTTTTTCCTCCATAACACTTGTCACTAGCTGACATTATTTTATTCATTATTTATTTTCTTATTTATGGTCTTTCTACTCCTAACTAAAGTTTCATCTTCATAAAAGCAAGTATCTTGTGGATCATATTCACTGCTGTATCCTTAATATCTAGGGTAGTGATGAGCACACATTACTCAGTCCATAGATACTTGAACAAATAAATCAGCTGTGCAATGCATCAATTGGGATTTTTTTATTTGCAAGCAACAGAAACTAACTCTAGCCCATTTAGGCAGAAAGGCATTTACTGAAAGGCTATCACATGGCTCTCAGAAGAGCCAGGATAGCTGGAGAAATAGGCTTAGAAGATAGGCAGGAAGCACAGCTGGAGAGCCAGAATCACAATGAAAGCGACACCAAGAAACTGACCAGAAAAATGCCACCCTCAGCCCTGCTATTCACGGGCACCAGACATTCTACTATGGTTGTCCTCACCATCGCTGCTACTGGATGCTCGTTGCTGCTGATCTAACACTCAGACTGAACCCTCCTGCCTGTGCTTCTTTACTTCTCCTTTTCCATGCTTGATTTCCTTCCAGCAACAATCTCAGCTACCTGTTTACAGCCATAGTTGAAGGTAAATTATGAAAAAAAATAGTTTCTAGCCTTTGGGATCTTTATAGCGGAAGGTGGGTCTTGTCTTATCACCATAAAACCAAAAAAATGTGAGAAGCAAATTACTGCTTTTTATATTTTATGATTAGCCATGACCCGGAAATACATTGATCTTGCTGCCCATAGCCGGTCTTTCCATTGATTCAATAATCATATATTGAATGTCTTCTATTTTCTCTTTTGATAAATGGTTATTGACTCAATGAATGGCTAGGGAAAGGTGATGACAACCTCAAGACTGGTTATAATTAACCCCATAAAATATAAAGAGCCAGGCAAAAGCCTAATGATCTCAGGTATTGATAGGGAGATTTAAAACACTGATGCAAGGCCAAGGGTCCATAATCATGTGATCTCCCTTTGCGAAAACTCATCAGAGCAGAGACAGAAGATTTGGACTCTAGATCCAGAAGTTGTACACCCTCACTGAGTGGGCAGGTCTCTAAGCCTTGTTTCTTTACCTGTAAAATGAGAATATTAATAAAATTATAGCCTTCTATTACTGCCTCACCAAGTTTTTCTGAGGATCATATGACACAATACACAAGTATACTTCAAAGAATAAAAGATAGGGCTTTTTTCTGCCCGTGGACTCCGCCGAGTAAGCATAGTTAAAGTTTCCCCTCCCACCGCCATCATGTCTGAGTCAGAGTCTCCCAAAGAGCCCGAACAGCTGTGGAAGCTCTTCATTGGAGGTTTGAGCTTTGAAACAACCGATGAGAGTCTGAGGAGCCATTTTGAGCAATGGGGAACGCTAACGGACTGTGTGGTAATGAGAGATCCAAACACCAAGCGCTCCAGAGGCTTTGGGTTTGTCACTTATGCCACTATGGAGGAGGTGGATGCAGCCTTGAACACAAGGCCACACAAGGTGGATGGAAGAGTTGTGGAACCAAAGAGGGCTGTCTCAAGAGAAGATTCTCAAAGACCTGGTGCCCACTTAACTGTGAAGAAGATTTTTGCTGGTGGCATGAAAGAAGACACTGAAGAACATCATCTAAGAGATCATTTTGAACAGTATGGGAAAATTGAAGTGATCTAGATCATGACTGACCGAGGCAGTGGCAAAAAAAGAGGTTTTGCTTTTGTAACATTTGATGACCATGACTCTGTAGACAAGATTGTCATTCAAAAATACCATACTGTGAATGGCCACAACTGTGAAGTAAGGAAAGCCCTATCTAAGCAAGAGATGGCTAATGCTTCATCCAGCCAAAGAGGTCGAAGTGGTTCTGGAAACTTTGGTGGTGGTCGTGGAGGTGGTTTTGGTGGGAATGACAACTTTGGTCGTGGAGGGAACTTCAGTGGTCAAGGTGGCTTTGGTGGCAGTCGAGGTGGTGGTGGATATGGTGGCAGTAGGGATGGCCATAACGGATTTGGTAATGATGGAAGCAACTTTGGAGGTGGCGGAAGCTATAATGATTTTGGCAATTACAGCAATCAATCCTCAAATTTTGGACCCATGAAAGGAGGAAATTTTGGAGGCAGAAGCTCTGGCTCCTATGGTGGTGGAGGCCAATACTTTGCCAAACCACGAAACCAAGGTGGCTGTGGTGGTTCCAGCAGCAGCAGGAGCTATGGCAGTGGCAGGAGGTTTTCATTACTGAAATTCTAGCTGTATCCTTAATATCTAGGGTAGTGATGAGCACACATTACTCAGTCAAGGGTTAGCAGGAGAGGAGAGCCAGAGAAGTGACAGGGAAGCTACAGGTTACAACAGATTTGTGAACTCAGCCAAGCACAGTGGTGGCAGGGCCTCGCTGCTACAAAGAAGACATGTTTTAGACGATACTCATGTGTATGGGCAAAAAACTCAAGGACTGTATTTGTGACTAATTGTATAACAGGTTATTTTAGTTTCTGTTCTGTGGAAAGTGTAAAGCATTCCAACAAAGTGTTTTAATGTAGATTTTTTTTTTTGCACCCATGCTGTTGATTTCTAAATGTAATAGTCTGATCATGATGCTGAATAAATGTGTCTTTTTTTAAATGTGCTGTGTAAAGTTAGTCTACTCTGAAGCCATCTTGGTATACTACCCCAACAGTGTGAAGTTAGAATTCCTTCAGGGTGATGCCAGGTTCCATTCGAAATTGATTTGCAACCTGCTTGGGCACAGAAGCCATTGTCTCCACACACCTTGGTGTAGTTGAACTGACAGTTAATGTGTTGTGACCTGGAGTTCACCATTAAAAGGGTCACCCAAGCAAAGTCCTGGAGTTTATTTGGTTATTAATATGATTGTTGGCACATCCTATACAATATATCTAAATTGAATTATGGTATCAGATAAAATTATAGATAGGATTAAAGCTTGTGTATCATCCATTATCATGTGTAATCAATAAACGATTTAATATTCTCTTGAAAAAAAAGAATAAAAGATAGGCAAATACATGTAAAGTATCAGTATTATAAATAACAAGATCTATTGCAATTGGGGGCCATATCTCTCTCAATCACAAGAGCTACCATGTATTTATCCTTTGCTAGGTATCCCAAACATGCATGGCCCCTCATTCTCCCAATCTATCTTCCCCTGCCAACCGGCCTGAGTACAAGTATCTTTCTTAGGTCTGTACCAGATCTACTAGATCCTCTTAAGGAGCCTCTCCTTTCTTCTTAGCCTCATGCTTCCTATGGGGAGATTTTAGTTAAACTAGCCATATTCTTGGTCTCTCTCCCTAGGAAGGGCTTTGATTGATGAGTTTGGGGGGTAAGAAAGTGATCCTCTTTAAGACTGTTAAGTACTAATAAGTCATTTTTGCCCTCTATGTCATGTTGGCCATTTTGCCCTATACTTGACAATAACTCTGCAGGAAATATAATTCTCGTTATAATGTTTATTATCTATATGTATGATTTTATTAACTGTAAAATCTTAGATCTTAGAGATTTGATTTGTTCATGCAGTGGCTGGCTATGTCACATATAGAATATTTTATGTATATTAATTCTAGGCAAATTTACCCTGAGAATATTTTAGCAGCTCTACCTTTATTCATAATCAAAGAATAAAGACTTTCCACTTGTGAACACTTTAAAATGTGCATTAATTTTAACTCGCTAACACGGTAAAACATGGGAAATGTGATATATAAAGAATGAAAACACAAGTCATGGTGCTTACAACACAAGAGAAGCACAGTGGGAAGATTTTTTTTTTTTTTTTTTTTTAAGCCTCTGCTCAACAGGGAATAGAAAAAAGAAAACACAAATGTCTCTGTACTGCTCAGGGAAGCCTTGCCTTTGTGTGCTATTTCCCGGCAGATGAAAAGGCAAAGAGAAACTCCAGCCTGCATAGCTCCCCTGGGATTTGAAAGAACAAAAGAAAAGCAAACACTCCCCTGCTTCCAAGAATGACAGTTAGGCAAGAATAGTCTGTCTTTTCTTTTTGTTTCTTCTTCTCCCTTATTATTAAACAACAACAAAAAAGATTAGTGATAAAGCAGAAATCCTTTTTAAAATTATTTCTGTTTTGGGGTCAGAGTTTAGCATTTTTTGGAAAATTACAGCAAAGCTTATTTTGTTCCCCTCCTTTGGACATTCATCATTAATTCCCAAGCAGATTTTGATTCTTTCGTGATACACTCAAAATTTAAAACTTCCGATTTCCTCAGGTTATCTGTATTATTGAGTACCCTCAGTTAATGCTGATTTGCAAATGACTTCCTTATAGTACCTAAAACTTCTCAAAGCCTTATTCCTAGGACTTCAGCTCATCTTAGTGTCCACCCAAGTGATGTGCGGTGTCAGTGAGCTGCCACTAGGACAGACTCAAAGCTTAGTAAGAATATTATCATGCCACAGTTCTGAGCTCAGTTATTGTGCCAGGCTCTTGGACCCATCAGTGGCAGGTGATTTGAGACATGCTAATGGATGCCTAACGTTATGCTGAAGGGCTTAGTCCCAATCCACAATGAGACAGGAGCTTCCCTGCCCACTTCTATCTCCTGAACTTTACTCTAAATAGCAGGACATGTGTGGGAGCCACATTCTTGTTCAATCCAAAAGACACAGCCACCAAAATAACATCTGGCTACCGCATTTAGTATCCGCATCCTCTAAATCCTGGCATGTTAAGACAGGTCCCCCTCTGTGAAATCCTTTATTTATGTTTCTTCCTGACAGTGGGAATCAGACATGGAGATGAATCATCTAAAGAGAGCAGGATCTTCTTTGGAAGTTCTGCCAATGAAATCCACAAATGCCTTTGACTTAAGAGCAACCATACAGCCTGAATTGGGTGCTCTTGATCCCTCCTGTCCTTAACATCCTATTCTTCTGGATTTGCTCTTGACCATCTGGTTATTCTTTTTTAGTAACTCTCTGGCCTCCTTTTCCTCTTTCCCTTTGTGTGGGTATTGGCCAGTCTTCCATCCTTGACTCAGCCGTTAACATGCTATACTGTGAATCACAAACCAAAGTGCTTACACAGATCTGAAGGTAGCATAAATAACTGAAGCAGGCTGTATGAGACAAAAATATGTGGTTCTCTTACTCTTTGATACAGTCAAGAACTGCCTTTTCTCTTATAAGGAAATAACAACAGAAAGAACACAAGCACGACCTTAAATGGCAGCTGATAGAGTCAGGGAGATAACCATGTAGGAGGCTTGGGGCAGGGGGGAGCTGTGGCGGGTAGGAGGAGGCAGCTGCTTCCCAGCTACAGTCAGTGCCTACAGATAGGTAACAGGACTACTAGAGAAGAGTTGCCGTTTCTCAAAAGAATTTGGAAATCCAGATTCTTTTATATAAATTTTTATGTGAAGTCACCAATATTTCAAATTTTCCTCAGGTATAACATATCTGTATGCCAGAAATGAGTATGCTGGCCAAAGTGAACACATCTCCATGCCAAATATGGTCAGTGGGTCCCCAGTTGGCAGCTTCTTCACCACAGCTTACTAAAGGCAGTGGTTTTCAAACTGCAGAGCACAAGCCATTATTGGATCATGTAATCGAGCCTAACGGATTGCAAGAACCATTTTTAAATGAAATAGAATTGCATAGAAGAAAACAATTAAAAATGATAAAATATATCACATTTAATAAAGATGGGAGACACACATACACATGCATTTGTGTGTGTGTGTGTGGTGGGTCACTATTAAAGAATTTTTTTATGACTGTAGTCCAAAGGTTTGAAGGTCACTGCCCAGGTGATGTTATTCCACTCCTTTACCTTCCATTACAACTTCAGTGCTTAAATGATTGTGAAATGTGCATCTGTATGCTAGATTTTTCTCTTAAACTTCCACCACTTTTTTTTTTTAAGATTTTATTTATTTGAGAGAGACAGAGAAAAAAAAAAAACAAGCAGGGAGGAGGGGTAGAGGGAGAGGGAGTAGCAGACAACCCTCCCTCCCCCCCCACAGAGCAGGGAGCCCTATGTGGGCTTCATCCCAGGACCCTGGGATCATGACCCGAGCTGAAGGCAGATGCTTAACTGACTGAGCCACCCAGGCGCCCCTTAAGCCACTTATTTTTAATTATCTGCTGGATATTATCACTTGGATAATCCATAGGTCCCACAATGCATTATAATAGAATAATTAAAATAATGCGCCTTGTAGTCAAATGGATCTCAGTTTGAATCTTAGGATTTCTTGGCCTGTTTTCTCATATTTAAATCAGGATAATTGAATCACCTGCATAAGATTTGTTATAAGAATTTGTCCTTAGAACAGTGCCTGCACATACAAAATAAACAGATATTGCTTGAGCACAAAGCATATTCCAGACATTGTCCTAGAAACTAGAGATCGATGAGAAAACTCTGCTCTTCCATAATTAGACAGTGCTGCTTTTCAGTAGTTGAGGAAAGGAAGTTAAAATTAACAAAACATCTCCTTAATGTTTTACCGGATATGTACAGTAATCCTTTTATAATGTAATCTATAAATACCCTTTTCAAATAGCCTCTGATGTGTACTAATTAATGACCACAAGGATGACATTCTTCTCCCTGCTGAATGTCAGGAGGTGTCCTTTCCTCTTGAGTGTCATGAGCCTCCCCTGTCCTAATTTTGCTCTGCTAAGGAACTCGGGTGTAGAATAAGATGATGCCTGTCTTAGTCCATTAGGGCAGCTATAACAAAGCACCACAGACTAGGCGGCTTATGAACAACAGAAATTTATTTCTCGGGATGTCTGGGTGGCTCAGTTGGTTAAGCGTCTGCCTTTGGCTCAGGTCATGATCCCAGGGTCCCGGGATCAATCCCGCATCAGGCTCCTTGCTCAGCGGAGAGCCTGCTTCTCCCTCTGCCTGCTGCTCACCCTGCTTGTGTGCTCTCAGATATATATACAAATAAATAAATAAACATCTTAAAAAAAAGACATTTATTCCTCACAGTTCTGGAGACTGGTAAGTCCAAGATAAGGACCCATCAGATTCAGTGTCTGGTGAGAGCCTGCTTCCTGGTTGATCTTCTTGCTGTGCCCTCACATTACAGAAGAAAGAATTTATTCTTTCTTAAGGACATTATCTTACTCGTGAGGGCTTTTCTTTATTTATTTATTTACTTCTTTCTTTCCTTTTTTTTTTTAAGATTCCATTTATTTATTTGACAGAGAGAGAGAGCGCACAGCACAAGCAGGGGGAGTGACAGCAGAGGGAGAGGGAGAAGCAGGCTCCCTGCCAAGCAAGGAGCCTGACCTGGGGCTCGATCCCAAGACCCCGGGATCATGGTCTGAGCCAAAGGCAGACACTTAACCGACTGAGCCACCCAGGTACCCAGAGGGTTTTTCTTTCCTGACCTAATTACCTCCTAAAGGCCCTACCTTCTACTACCATCACACTGGATGTTAGGTTTCAACATATGAATTTGGGGTGGGGGGAGGACACAGATATTCAGTCCAAAGCAATATCCTTTCCCTTTGAGAAGTTTGCCAGCAGTGAACACATACACAATCTGTGGCAACCTACTGATTGAACTTCCTGCTTCCAGATCCATTCCCTTTTAAAACATCCATCACACTGAAACCATGGACTCCCTATAAAAGAGATTCTGGTCATAACCCTTCATTTTCTAACCTTTGAATGATCCTGCACTGTCACCTGTAGGAGGGCTGAGCTCCTAGTGGGATTAACCAGGTCCTGCATGATTGTACCCTCACCTCTTAAGCATCATCTGGTCTCAAATTCTGTCTTCTTGTCAATTAGGACAACTTGCAGTTTCCAACACATTTAGCGCTCTCTGTCAATTGATATTGTCAGGAAGCCAAAGCCTGTGATTGCAGCTGTCATGGTTATAGATTAGCTTCTGCCCCTCCGGGCATCACTTCCACCTTCCAGATAGAAAGAGTAGAGGGTTGCAATATTCTGCCCAGGGCTTCAACTGTGTCACATAGATACCCCAAGCTGAGACTGGGATACTATGTACTTTCATTTCCTGATTTCCAGTAGTGGAAGAAGAGAGAAGGGATTGGAATTGCATGCTGAGTGACAATATCTACACAACTAGAATGTTTGGAGCTAATTCATCCCTAATGAATCCTTAACTCTTGTAGGTGTTTGTTCCTGTATCTAATATACCTATGAGTCCTGAGCCATTCTGGTTCCTGTTATTTCTTCAGCCTGTCTCATAAAGTTTCTCTTTTCCTTCTTTGAGCTATGCTATCTTTCCAATAAATTCACTCGAGTTAATTTTCATTGCTTGCTACCAGCAAACCCTACCTGATACCATTTAATAAATGATTCCAGGTGTTTAGAGGTCCAGGCAGTACCAAGCTTATGAATATTCCTCTTTTTATAGTTTAGAATCTATTGAGTATTTAGCCCTGTCCATGGAATATCTCAGCGACATTTTAGGATCAAAATTTTAAAAGAATATTTTGCAGTTGTTGAAGTATCCAAAATAAATTTATTGGAAATGTAATTATTCACTCAATAGAACATTCCGGTAAAATAAGTTTTTCTGTTCCTGAGAGCCACTCTTACTTGTGCAGATTGGCTAGTGACTGGAACAGGTTAAAAGATGGTGCAAATGGGTTACTAGCACTTTGTTAAATGAAACTGATCATTATTTAAATACAGTAATTTCATTAATCAACTGCCATTAACCTTAAGAGCCTCTTGATGATTTCTTCAACAAATCCACAAGAAAAGTACTAGGAAAAGAAAAAAAATCTATGAGCTAAAATGTTTCAGAAAATAAAATAGGAAGAAGAAAAACAGAATAATATAGACTCTCAGTAAAAACTACATTTGCAAAAATGATAAGGATAGAATATATCATAATGAGAATGATGTCTATAATAATACTGCTAATACTACTTTAGATAAGTAAAGACCCGTTAAAGATGAATTTTAGAATTGTAGAATCTGCTGCCTTGTTTTAGAGGTGAGAAAAGTGAGAGCCAACAAGGTAACCTACATGGACACCGTCACTCGGCTAGCTTGCAGTGGCACCAGGACGCAAGTCAAACTGGGAACAGATATGTGAATTTGGGGTAAAAAGGAAGAAGCTCGACACCTAAACAATAAGATTACTGAAAATCATCCTCCTCCTCATACTGAGGCCAATCTGCAAAAATCTTTATCATTTATTATGTGATTTGAGTAAGAACTGAGTAACAGATTATTTCAGGTGCAAAATATTTAATAATGAATGTATCTTTTGTGTGTATAGGTGTTGGGATGCACATACAGTGTGTGTGTGTGTCTAATGATAAGATTATTTATCATTGGGGTAGAATATTTTTGATTAAAAACTAAAATTGAAAATCTGGCATATGACAGATTAAAATGTTCCTATGGTGGCTTTAAACAAAACCAGTAAACTCTAATCAGGTTAAAAGCATATGAAAGAAAATGAAGCATTTTTGTCTAATCTAAGTTTGTTTACAAGAAAGCCTACAGCTAGTCATACCTTTTCTCCTGGAATTTAGAATGGAATTAATCACACACCATACACTTGAAAAGAAAAACTGTAAGTATAGTAAAAATACAACTTGTCTGGAATTTTGAAAAGAAAAAAGAAAAGTTTTACACAAGAACTGAGCATGAGTAATCAGCGGTTGTCAGTCAGCATGAAACATATGCAAATACTTCACGGGAGGAACATTTCAAGGCAAACCGTAGTCGGTTATGATTTTTTTTTAATACCTCAAGCTCAACAACCAGGGCAGATAGGACACAACTGAGTAATAGTGATTCATTTATATCTCTCAGTGTTATTAGTGTGATTGAGGGAAGGGAGGTGACATGAAATGATGGGATATCTAGGTGCTATTGAAGTCATAGATATAATTCAGGCATGATTATTTTCATGTTGGTTTTATAAAAAACTTACAGGTACATTGTAAGTAGTCATGTTCCAGAAAATGCAAATAAGGTGATAAGAAAGAAATAATAAATACAAAATACTTCTTTTGTAAGTCACAGACATTTTTCTTGCAGCAGGGAAAAATACTCTAATTGAATCTCACCCTCTTAGAAAGATATTATTTTGTCCAGAGTCATAGGTGTTCACAGGGCATAATATTAGGAGTTGGTATCAATTGGGGCTATTAGTTGTAAGCAACACAATTTACTGCAGCTAGCTTAGATAGAAAATGAATCTGTTGAGAGCTAATGCAGTCTATCTAATAAATACTGAATTTATTACATATCTCTGAGAATTGTTGGGTGGGCTGGAGAAACAGCCTCCAGACTAACCTCCAAGAATAATTCCTAGAACTACACCAGGGAACTGGCCTGAGCAGGAGGTCACCACAGCCCCTACCTCCCCTGCAGCAGAATGAATGAGCCATCCCTAATCTGCTTCCTCCTTTGGTTATCTCCCAAATTAAGGCCCACTTAGGGGAATCTGATTCACAAAACCAAGGTCACATGCCTGCAGTTTAGCCACAAGGGAGTCTGAGAATGCAGGAGGTTTTTTGCAAATTGCCCTGGAAACTGGGAGCTCACAGTGTGGATAACTATCAAATAGAGAGAGGGTGTTCAAAACATGTGGGAAGTTTGGTCCACAGAATTCTAAGATGGAATAGAAGTTAGAGGTTAATTTTAACTTCTTATCCACGTGATACTTAATGATTTCTTTTGAGAATAGATTTATTTATGACCACTGTTCCTAAGCAAGACATATTAAAGATTACTGTATCTCTAGTCTTATAAATATCTGTCCATTTGCTCTCAGGAGACTTTATTACTACACTGTCCAAGACTAGCAACTAAAACTATGTGGTCACTGGCAACATGCGGCTATGGAGTACTTGAAGGGTGAATAGGTATTTTTTATGTATTAGTTAAATAAAATATATTAATAAAATGAAGTTCACCTGTTTAGTTTTTCTTTTTTCTTTCTTTTTTTTTTTTTAAAGATTTTATTTATTTATTTGAGACAGAGAGAATGAGAGAGAGAGAGCACATGAGAGCGGGGAGGGTCAGAGGGAGAAGCAGACTCCCCGCCGAGCAGGGAGCCCGATGCGGGACTCGATCCAGGGACTCCAGGATCATGACCTGAGCCGAAGGCAGTCGCTTAACCGACTGAGCCACCCAGGCGCCCTCTTTTTTCTTTCTTTTCTTTTTTTCTTTTCGCATATCATCAGTCTTGCTGTTTCAAGAATACGCATGTTGTTTGGGGCCAATGAGAATTAGAATTGGCATTTTTTTTCCCACCTCTTAGGAAATTCTCTTTTTCACCAGAGTTGTTGAGAAGGTTAGATGTATGCCTAAAGCTCTAAAAATCATTTTCTACTTAAGAGATGAACCCGCCTGAGAATGGGGTCAACTGATCTGATAAATGGAGCACTGAACAGGTCGTTTCAAGCCCTGAACTTACACCCAAACTAGCTTTACTTCTGGGCTTTTTAGGAATGTGAATCAATAAATCCCTCAGGCCGGTTGGGGTTCAATATTCTCACTTGCAATTAAAAACATCCCAACTGATACAATTATTTTGATCTCTACAATGACCTTCTTACAGTGTATTTAAATCATCACCAAAAGCATCTAGGAAGCAAAGCTCTACTAAGTGCTGCTAATAATGTAAATTTATATGCACAAACTACTATGACTATTTTGAAAAGAAAGCACAGTTTCCCAGAATTTAGAATAAAATCTAACCCATACAGCAAAATGAGTCTAATTTTATTCCTGTAGCTATTAGAATGCAGGAGCATGATAGCAGATTATTGAACAACTCATATAAGTACATTCAGCATGCTATTATTGAAGCAATTCCGGTCATTTATATTAGGGACTTTGCAACTTTTAAGCCATGAAATACTTTATTCAAAATAAATGTATATGAAAGCCTAATATATGAAAACAGAATGAATGTGATGTTAAACATCTCTCATAACAGATATTTATTACAGTATTATTTGAAAGTTCAAGGTAGACATTTTAAAGCAATATGCCAGCTGTTATTAGAAAAAAAAGTAAGCCAGAAGTCTTTTGAAACTTGTTGCAAGACTCAGCTTTAAGTATTAGGGAGACTGTCAATTAGAAAAGTAAGAGCAAAAAGAGTAAGTAAACTATTCACTATTATTACAGAAACATAGAGCTAGTATTTCATTAACTACACCTAGAGAAGGAAAAGAGGAAAATTTAATAAAGCAGAAGAAAATTCCCAAATCACTTGCATTTGACTTTGAAATACCCCTGACACAAATTTTCTGCAATCACACTGGCTCTATCCTAACCTCAGCAGCCTGGGAACAGTTTAGGAATGTGAAAGTGGAAGTTTGAGGTCATTCCAGACCAATAGTGGGTACAGAGTTACCCATTCATGTTGAGGTTAATTTGTTACAATTATAGAGCTGGGAGCTCAGGTGGTTGGATGGTATGTTTATTCTCTTCAACTGTCCTCCTTCCTTCATCTAATCCAGTCCCAGGTCCTCACCCCTATCCCCAGCCCCACTGCAGTCTCTTCCCTCTGTGTCACTTCCACTGCCCTTGCCACCTCCCCCCTTTTCCCACTGAACTATTTTAGCCATGAGATCAGAGTAGCTGTCATGGTCAGAACAGTTAAAGAAGAATGAACGACTTTATTTGCCTCAAATTAAAGGAAGCCTCCAGAAGTGCTTTCAGAGAGTCCATACTCCTTTGCATTGTCTGGTACCTTAAAGCTTCTCTCCTGACTATGTGGATCTTTAATCAACCTACCTGCATAACTTATCTTCCCCCTGCCTCCTAGCACCAAAATACTTGCTAATACATAGGAAGGAGAATCATATAACTAAATGTTAGATAATGTATAGATATTAAAAAGGAAAATAAGATGAAATTAACTTCCAGGGATTTACCATATGGGCTCCTGATTATCAATCATTTTAATAGCAAAAAGCTTTTACATTACTTCTAACTCTTGGGCTACGAATACAGATGTAAACCTTAAATGCCTCTTTAAAAAGTCAAGTGAAAAATTTACTTGTTAAGCAACTTCTGTATTATTTGTACAAATTTCTTGAAGAGAAGGTTAGTAACAGTTAATCATCACCTGATATTTACTGTGGAACCAGAATATGCAAACTATAAAGGAGGAAATCATCTGAAAACATCCACTCCAACGAACAAAACCAAATCCATGCATAGCAGAGAATGACACACATAAAGCTGCTTGGTTCAACAGTCAATACTATTAATTGAGGATCTACTATAAGCCACGTTATTGTACTAGGTATTGAGAACTCACACAACAGGAACAAAGATCTCTCTGTGGGGCATACAAAGATCGAATTCCCCAATGGTCCAGTCTTGGGATTGTACTGCATTTAAATCGAGAAAATTTGATCTTTTCTTTTATTACCCGCAAAAGTTCTTGTGTGTTTGAATATATGATCCTTGAGAATTCTCATTAAACTTGCTCCTTTGCCATATTCAGACACCCTGAAGCTTCTGGGAACATCTCACACTTTGTCCCCACAGAACCCTCATCCTCTCCTACTCTCCCATTCCTGCCATCTTGGCCTCCTGATTCCCTTCTTTCCCATTCCATACATTGCCTATAATGACAGGCTTCACTTATTGATAATTGTTATATGTTTAAGCAGTTTCTCAACTTTTGGAATCCTCTGGTCTAGTGGAGAAGTAAGAAATATAAATAAATATTGCAATACTGGGTGATAAGCATCAAAACAGAGATAGGTACAAGTTTTCAAGAACTATGAAGGGGAGAACAACTCATGATAGGCTCAGAGAGACGGAGCTTAGGGGCAGGGACAGTAAGAAGGGCTTTATGATCAAGAAATGTTCTTTCCCCAAGTGAAAATATTGATGGTACCAGGAATCCCCCCTGAAAAAAACCTAGATTAAAACTTATGAAAGGCAGGGCACCTGGGTGGCTCAGTCGTTAGGTGTCTGCCTTTGGCTCAGGTCGTGATCCCAAGGTCCTGGGATCGAGCCCCACATTGGGCTCCCTGCTCAGTGGGAAGCCTGCTTCTCCCTCTCCCACTCCCCCTGCTTGTGTTCCCTCTCTTGCTATGTCTCTCTCTGTCAAATAAATAAATAAAATCTTTAAAAAAAAATACTTATGAAAGGCCCCAATTTTTGTCTCCATTACAACAAGCATTCAGTTTTATTGAACACTTTTTTTCTTTAAAAAAATGCTCACCAGTTCTTGACAGTATTTGATGATTCCCGTACACATAGTTTCTCCGGGTTTTATTTCACTGGCATGCATTAAGGTAGCCTTTTCTCCATTTGCTGTCCCCTTCTACCACTTCCTCCACAGATATTTGCAAAAGTATGTGCCTCAGTTAGGAAATACGCACACACACACACCCTCAAAACAAAAAGCCATAAAATCTGTAACATCAAAAATCGTGAACCGACAAATTGCATAAGGAACTACAGCAAAATATGAGGATGAACATAAGAGTTAAATTTATAAATCTTCAAGAAGTATTTAAGCTCATCTCTTTAGATTTTCACAATTCCTCTCTTGCCTATAATATATTTGGAAAGAAATGAGTATGTATAAACAAACAAACAAAAAACTCTAGGGGACTGTTTCCATTCTTAAAGTCAGGTCCTAAAAGTTCTGAAATTTGACCCAAACATGGCTATGGAACCCAAAGGATATAGAACAAGTGATTTATCACAAGTAGTGGCTGTATTTTCCAATGCACCAAAACCAGAAATTCAAGACGTAGATTATACTGTAATTTTCAAGACTAGTTAAAAACCCCTCCCAATGGAGCAACATAGTTATTCAATTAGTTCAGGTGAATAAATATTTCCTTTAATTGGTATCTCATTAGTCTGACACAAGCTGGAGCACACTGTTCTTTATCACACAAGCTATATTTCTTGCTATAAAGTGGTAAATTTTAGGAGATAGGGTGCATAATGGAAAAGTAATTATTCCAGAAGAGATGTGTATAACTTGTAACCTTAAAAATTAATTCTGCCTAGGCTACATTCCAGTATTCCAGAACAATTATTACCAAAGGAATGCCACCAAATGGTAGGAAACAAGAGAATGTATATTGCTACATACCCACTCCCAGGCACAGCCCAGAATTTTGTCAAGATCCCCAAAACCTTTTATCTTCTTTCTAAACAGCAATTTCATTAAAATACATGCTCTACATGAAGGTGTGAATGGAAAAATGAGCAGTGGAAGGGAAGAGGCCAAGAAATGGAATTCTAGAAACCATACAGTAAACAACTGCTGATAAATATGAACATTCCAGTACAGTTAAGGGTAGTTTAGAGTGCAAAAAAGATTTTTAGGATATTTTATTAACACACTTTTGTGAAAGTTACAAATGATGAAACCTAATTCATCCTTGAGCTTTTACGGTTAGCTGATTATTCTATTTAAGAATCTAGCAAATATTGGGGCACCTGGGTGGCTCAGTCATTAAGCGTCTGCCTTCGGCTCAGGTCATGGTCCCAGGGTCCTGGAATTGAGTCCCGCATCGGGCTCCCTGCTCAGCGGGGAGCCTGCTTCTCCCTCTCCCACTCCCCCTGCTTGTGTTCCCTCTCTCACTGTCATTCTCTGTCAAATAAATAAATAAAATCTTAAAAAAAAAATCTTTCTCTAAAAAAAAGAGAATCTAGCAAATATTTACAACCACTGGCTAAGGGGATTTGAATAATCTTGCTTGATTCCCACTTATCAACTTGATAACCTAAACACCTTCAAGTATTGTAAACACCATTTATAAATTTAAAATATTCTATTTCCTTTTCAGTTAAAAAGATCTGATTGATAAACCCTTCCAAATACTTAAGGAATTCAGACAAGTTAAATTAACTTTATGAATATGATAAAACTTGAGTCCTTTTAATATTCTAGTGATGTCTATAACCTTGGTAATATCCACCAAATCAATTATTCAATTACATACTTAAAACTAAAATTATAAGATTGTCATTCTAAGATACTAGATTTTTCTCAAATGTATAAAATACTAATTATGTATAAATTCTTACCATAATGATATTAGTACTATGGTTCTGATTATTTTAAGCATTTTATACGAATCCTAAATATTCCCACAGTTAAACAATGCTCTCTCAGGAGACTATGCATTCTCAGTTCACTTGGTTATTTTTGACTGGTAATTTTGACTGAAACTGAGATTTGCAACTTGAGAAGCCCGGGACAATTCTCACCAGCCACTATTTAGGTGGTTATTATTTGAGGAGTCTTCTTCTCAGCATGCTTAAGATTACCCAGTGGCTGGAAATTTTGACCAAATGTAATTTTCATACAAAAATTCCTAAGATCCACTTCTTACTGCACATACCTCCATGATCTAAGACACGAATGGAGTCTTTATAATCACCTAGTGGGCCTTATGCAATCCCCGACCCCCATCCCTGTCACCACCCATTTCCTCTCCTATCTAATCTCCTACTACTCTCTTTCTTTCTTTTTTTTAAAGATTTATTTATTTATTTGAGAGAGAGAGAGTGAGAGAGAGAGCAGGAAGGGCAGAGGGAGAGGGAGAGAGAATCTCAAGCAGACTTCAAGCTGAGCATGGAGCCTGACATGGGGCTCAATCCCAGGACCCTGAGATCATGACCTAAGCTGAAAAAAGAATCAGACACTTAACTGACTGTGCCACCCAGGCGCCCAGAAAAAAAATTTTTTTTTTAAGCCGGAAAAAGGAAGGAAAAGAGAAAGGGAGGAAGGAAGAAAGAGAGGGGGGGATTGGAGGGAGGGAGGGAGGGAGGGAGGGAGGAAGGAAGGAAGGAAGGAAGGAAGGAAGGAAGGAAGGAAGGAAGG
>NW_023270314.1:6492742-6632048 GCF_011800145.1 Mirounga leonina | reverse complement strand
AGGAAGGAAGGAAGGAAGGAAGGAAGGAAGGAAGGAAGGAAGGAAGGAAGGAAGGAAGGAGATAGAGATACTATTTGCTCTCTTACTCAATCCACATAAATTCACTTGCTGCTTTTGGTATTTGCCCCATGTGCTCATGCCTCAGGACCTTTGCATTGGCTATTCCTTCTGCATGAAATAGTCACCTCCCAGATGTATATGTGGCTTCCTGATTATCTTCAGGTCTTTGCTCAGGTATCACCTTCTCAAAGAGCCTATGCTGACCACCCTATTTAAAACCACAACCCTGTTCCCTCTATACTCTTTCCATGTTTCCTTCTTCTCACTCAACCAACACATCTGACATACTATACAGTGTAATTATTTACTGGTTTATTGCCTGTTTCTCCAAAGCTCCATGAGGGGCAGGATTTTCTTCTTTCTTAGTCAGTGCTAGATTCCCAGCGCCTAAAACAGTACCTGACACATAGATGGTTCTCAAAAAAAAATTGAGTGAATGAATAAATGGAATGAAGAAGCTGACTTCTGGGTGCCACAAAGAGAGTCTGTGTGGATACTATTGTTCTTGGAGAGAGGAGCTTTATCCTTTTTAAAGATGCAAAGCTGTAGAAGCACTTGAGCAATGGCTTTGGCAAGTAACACGTAGATGTGGAAATAGCCGCTCCTGTTCCTCCAGCAGGCCTGCGATGACCTCTGCCTGTTTTCTAACCACTGTTGGTAGCAATTATTCATGTTTGAAAGTAAGGTTATATTATTTTTAAAATGTTCCTTCATCGGAATTTTCACTCTTTAAAACCAGCCTCAGCCCTTAATTAGTCCAAAGTGGTAACTGAAGCTCACCCCCCAGTGCAATTCATTCCACTTCTTTACTGGAAACTCCCTGTTTCTCATTTGTTCCATTAACCATAAGTGGGGGTTGAGAGACGAATAAATCGTTTTCTCGCAGTGAAAGGTCTGAATAGAATAATTAGGCTAGTCAATTCCCAGAGTGCAATGGCTAAATTTTTCTTTCTCGGATTCATGCCACATCTCTGGAAGCCACAGCACTATTAGTTATCAAATATTCTGTAGACGTTCCTGAGTGGAACCCCCTCTGAGGGCATCAGGGTCGCTTGGTACAGATCAAAAAGGATTTCACCTCAACGTTTATTGCGCAGGAGGGAACCGTGTGAGGGATTCCTCAACTTCTTTTATCACTATTAATATAGGAACAGAACAAAAGAAGAACTGACTCTGTGCTTCTCTCTGTTCTGAGTGTCTGGTCATCTGCTTTATTTTATCTTTTTTATGGAAAGTACTGGATTGGAGGGAGGGGTAGAACCACTTGCTATCCATCTTCCTGGATCAATATTCATTATGTAGGAGTAAGAACATCTTGTCCTGACTTGCACTACCCTGGAGAACACCAATTAAACTCTCTTGATAAAGACAATTCCCAAATGTCCTATAGACTAATCCAACTTGGCAGTCTTGCCACTGTGGCATGGCTCAGTAAGAAGCCCCACAAAAGTACATACCTGGACTCAAAGCAATGCCTAAAGGAACGAATGAAGAAAAAGTCAGGCAGAATCTTGGGATTTTTCAAAGCTATCTTTCTCTTGAATTCTGTTCTACTTAAACCGAAAGGTTAACATGTACAATTTGACAGTCTGTGGATGCCATATTGGATGACAGGAAGCCCTCCATTCCCAAAAGAGGAGCTAAACCAAAAACTGGGCTATAACCTTGTGGACTATCTTTTTTACAGTGGGTATTATCTGCTATATTTAGAGAAATTGGGGTCTTTGTTTTTTTGAGGTTAACCCTAATATTTTTTTTAGAGATCTTGAAAGTTGGTTGCCACTAGGTAAGCAAGAGATTTACAGCTGGACAGATCACCCTTGTTTTAGAAAAACCACTTAAATGGGTCCTTCAGTTTCACTGATGTAAATATAATATAGAAACCATACCTTAGAGAAGAACTGCAAGGTCATTACTTACCTGAATGCAGATGCTGAAAGTGAATCAGGTACTATGTCATTACTTTTCCATCTGCTTTTTGCTTTTATAGATTGTGGTTCAGAGTTATAGCTGTCTCCCAGTTTTACTGAAGATGGGGTTTCTGCTTCTCTTTACCATTTTTCTTATTGTTTTAGAGTAATTTATGAGGATTATGTGGTGAAATGATTTTATTATGTCATTTTAAGACTGGAAGTATTATGCCATATATTTTAGATATTTGTGTTATCATTTGGCCATTCTATAATGTGGGTATACTGGGATAGACAAATTTTATTAAAATAAACAGAATTGAAGAGGCTTCCACCTTCTTGGGAAGAGGCATAGTTCATCCCCGTTTAGATAAAAAATGATCTTGGGCTTGCTAGGTATTGTCTGAATGACTGGGGGCTAGTTGCAGAAGGTGTTGTATTTTTCTGCCAATTACACATTGTGAGGGAGTTTGAGTTTCTTTGGGAAGCCTGGAAGAAAAGGGATTAGGGGTCTGAGAACTGGGAAAAGGGGAAGGAGAAGGGGAAAGATGCAAAGAAAGAGCACAGGGGGAGGAAGAAGAAAGAGAAGGAGAAAGGGAGAAGGAGAAAGAGAAGAAGGGGCTGTGATGGTTTTGAGCCAAATATCAATAGGTATTGACATGGAAAGAAAGTTGGCCAGCAAGAAATTCCTTGTGGCAGCAGGGGCAAACTCTAGGACAGAGTTTATCCCAAGATTTCAGTTGTGTACTGGGCTGTCTTAAGATTCATCTGCTTCTCTGCTCCCATGATCACCTCCTTCAATACTTTACAACACAGAAGCTGTCCCTCGTGCTTTCTAAGGCTGATCCCTTCATCTGCTCTGCCATCACAGGAACTTTATCATACTTAACGATCTCTCCCTTTAATGCACTCAATGTCTCCCATCTGGATCCTTCTGATTAGCTTTTAAAAATGAATGAATCCTTCCAATCTTCTCACTTTATCTTCCACCATATACAAAAATTAACTCAAAATTATCAAACCCCTAAATGTCAGAGCTAAAACTATAAAACTTTTAGAATAAAACATAGGGGGAAAACTTCATGACATTGGATTTGGTAATGATTTTTTGGGTAGGACACCAAAAACACAGGCAACAAAAACAAAAATAGACAAGTGGAACTATTTCAAATTTAAAATGTATTGCACGTTAAAGGAAACACTCAACAGATGAAAAGGCAACTTACAAATGGGAAAAACATATTTGCAAGTCATCTGATAGAGGATTAATAATTAGGTATATAAATAACTCCTAAAACTCAACAATGAAAAAACAACTTGGTTAAACCAAATTGAATAAACATTTCTCCAAAGACGATATACAAATGTTCAGTAAGCACATGAAAGATGCTAAACATTACTAATCATTGAGGAAATGCAAATTAAAACCACAATGAGATATCACCTCACACCCATTAGGATGGCCATTATAAAAAAAAAAAGAAAAAAAGAAAACCCAAATCCAGAAAATAATTGTTGGTGAGGATATAGAGAAATTGGAACCTTTGTGCATTGCTGACAGGAATGTATAAAGGTGCAGCCATTGTGGAAAACAGCACGGTTGTTCCTCAAAACCTTAAATATACAATTACCATTCTATTGCAATTTCTCTTCTGGATATATATTCAAAAGAGTCAAAAGCCATGATCAAACAAATATCTTTACCTACACCCATGTTCATAGCAGCATTATTCACAATAGTTAAAAGGCAGAAGCAACGCATATGTCCATTGATGGATAAATAAATAGTCATATATACATGCAACAGAGTATTATTGAGCCTGAAAAAGGAAATTCTGGATGAACATGGATGAACACTATGCCAAGTGAAATCAGCCAGAAATAAGGACAAATATTGTACGATTCCACTTATATGAGCTATCTAGAGTAGTCAAATTTATAGAAACAGAAGATAGAACGGTGGCTGCTAGGGGCTGGTGGAAAGGAGGAATGGGGATGTTTAATGGGTATGGCATTTCAGTGTGGGAAAATAAAAAGTTCTTGGAGATGGACGGTTCTGACGGTTGCACAACAATGTGAATGTACTTAATGAAACAGAACTTAAAAATGGTTAAAATGGTAAATTTTATGTTATGTATATTTTACCCCCCCCACACACACAATACCTCAATACCATCTCCATCACCACAGGTGATGGTTGCCAATGATCTCAAGACCCTAAATCCAACGGGTGTTTGTAAGACCTCACCGTATTTGACTCTCATAAACATTTGAGATATTTGATCAGTTCCTCTTTAAATGCTGTCTGCCCTTGGGTTCTGTGTGCCTCCCTTGTCCCTCCTTTCCTCCAGCCTCTTCTGGATCCTCTGTCTCCTTTGCAGACTCATCCTCCTCAGCAGCCTCAGCATGTGTCACATTTCTACTTTCCCTCTGGCAACATACAGCTCTCTTTTCAGCACCCACCCTTCCCGCCACAGGGTGCTGACATATGCTATAACCTTAAATAGTTTTCAGCTTAATTATCACTTTTTCAGGAAAGCCATCTCTTAGGTCTCCAAAGAGTTCAATTCTTCCTTATTATTCTTTTTGCACTATGTACTTCTCCTTCATAACATCTCCAGATGCTCGCTCTCTATCTGCCTTAGCTATAAATTTACATATATTTTTATGACTGTTGGATTAATAATACCTGTCTCACCCAATAAACTATACTTCATGAAGGTAGGGTCATATTTATTTTATTTTATTTTGTTTTTTGATTATGGGGAGGTTATATTCTACTCTCAGTGCATTGCCTGGCACAGAATGATTCTCAATACATTCTTGCTGGATCAATACCCCCCGACTTCAGTAAACATCCATCGCAATAGTTTTTTGTTAGCACTGAGGGGCAGAGTGGAGAGAAAGGAGGACAGCACTGCAAGTGTGAAGACAGTCTAGAGAGTTTGGAGGAACAGGCTCCAGCATGGAAAGATTCAGTCAAGCACAAGTCTTCCCTCAGGCACTCCCAGAGATGTGGGGAAAGGGTGCAAGCCATTTCACTTGGCCACTGAGAGCAAGGATGACCCCTGAATAATGTACACTTAGGGACATCCAGATGGCAAACCCCATGTTTGCAAAGATGTTACTATTATGATCTCAAGGAGGAGCAATAAGGGTTTTCAGACTCTAGATGAAGTCAAACTTCATTTGTAGGTCCCAAACCAGGCAGCCCAGCAGAAACTGTCACAAAACACACAGATTCTCATTCAGTTAGTCTGGGATGGAGGTCAGGAGATTGCATTCTAAAGTTACCCTGCCCTAATCCACCCCTGTTTGATTTTGATATAAAACCAGATTTGGGAATCATTCAATCAAGTAACTCTTACGGTATTTTTTACCCCTGAATTTCTATGACTCTCTAAACATATAATTAGATTTTTCTTCAGGAGAGGCTATATCATCTTCAAATCAAGTCAGAATACATGGGTTAATTATCCATTCTTTCATGCAACAGAAATTTAATGCAAACAGTTTTAGCCACAAGCCACCATTAAGTACATGTGGGTTCATTAGGAATGAGATGGGGTTGGGTGGATAGAAGTACCTCTGTCCTTAATAAAATTATAGTACAATACAAATAGACAGATAAGACATTCAAGAAATAATTAAGGATATATAAGGCATCATATGAATGAAAATTCCAGTTATTTTTCCATCAACGTTGCTAAGTACCCAGAAAGTTTCCAAAACCACAAATAAGGGGTATTAACCTTACATGTCTTCCCCTTCCCCCACTCCTTGTGAGATGTAACCTCTTCTCTCTTTCTTCTATAGCTCCTACATCTCTATACTTGTCACTTTTTTTTTCTAGAACTTTATGCAAAGTGCTTTTTCAATCTGGATATGTATCAAGTACATGTGCATTGTATACACTAGGAGGTTAATGGTTTTCCAATGACCCAACTACCGAACAGAAGGAGAATGGTTATTAGCTTCGCAACATGGTTTCTGTTTTGTGCCAAAACAAAGAGGTGTCAAGAGGGGACCAAAAAGGCAAGAGGGAAATAAAGCAGAGAAAAGGAAGTTGCAGAGATGAAGGGCAGGGGCGGTGTCAGGAGGAAGACAACTGTGGTGGTAAAAAGCAGCAGCCTCGTTGGTCACAGAGAGGTAGCAGCTGAGTTTTAAGAAGTTAGTAAGATAAGAGACAAAGTTACAGCCTGGGTGGTACCTCCATGCCTTTGAAGACCAAAGCATAGGTCATCTTCTAGCAACTATAGGAAGTGGAAGATGAAAAGGAAAAGAGGAGGGGAAGGTGGAAGCAGACAAAGGCTCAGGAGAAACCCACCTGTCACATAGGAATCAGATGATAACGTCATTCTACCATATACCCCACAGGGCTTTATGCCTTCCTATAACTATACCATCCTCACAGTGTGATATTACTTCATACTCCTAATGAGTGCCTTGAGTCAGTACTTAAAAATCATATGATATTAAATATGTTCTTATTAACAAGCAGGGAAGGAGATAGTCATAGCCAAGATTCATCAACTGGTTTATGGGAGCTTGATTCTTTATATGATTTATGTCATTGTAACCTCTTACCAGGCTAATAATGTAGATACTGCTATCATTCCTATTTTGTATTTGGAGAACTAGCCAGTAGCATGCTGGTAAATGTTTAATAACCCCCCCCTCCAAAATCCCTGATTTATAATGTTTGCCAATTTCTATGGTGTAAATACTCCTATTCAGCCAATTTTAGCTACTAACATGATGTCACTGAATGCAGAGTTGGGGACAGTTAGTCGCACAGTATGCAACTTACCCTTATATAGTATATACAAAGTGTACATATATAGAGAGTGTATTATGTACAGTATGATACATGTACGATAGATGAAAATACGTAATTATATTATTAGGAGCATAGATAATACTAAAATGTAGTAAAATAATTAGGAAATGATGAGTTTGGTGTATTTGTTAACTTTATTTTAAACATTATCTAACTATAAATATAATTAATTTTTAATAATGGCTATGTTTAACAACTAGCTCACAAAGTGCTTGAAAATTTAATCAGTTCTCATGAGCCAGTAGGAGCTGGCTCCAGCACTCCTCTGTCAGCCCACCATGATTTGGAATGCATTCACAATTTCTAAGCATTCCTAGAAACCAGTGGATTTAAAAAAATCTTGTCCCTTTAAATCAAGGACCAAATCTTTTATTTTAAACTCTGTCCCCAGAACCTCTAGGAGATCCAGGTTGTGGGTAACTGGAGTAATGGAAAAGTCTAGGAAACCAAGGTAAGCAGATGAGAGTCACCAGGAAGTAGATATTGGTATGAGAGTCAGTATGCAGCCACAGAAAGCAAACCCTTCTCAAGTACACCCAAACTTAATATAAAGACAAATCTTATACAGCCAGACAGGGCTGAAATTAATCCTGGAGATGGAGAGTTTTGAAGTTGCAAGGCAGGACAGGCAAATGATTGCCCTTGTCCAATGACATGGACCTTGAGGTTGCCTTTCCACCATCCAGACCCCCTCTGTTAACCATATTTTGTTATGGGAGGTCGCCCATGAGCTTTGGGGATGCTGACTCCAACTCTGACTCCAAAGATAGAGCATATTATTAGGACCTAAGAAAAAAGAATCAGAGTATTCATACCACCTAGGCCTAGACACATATTTAGACCAGCAAGACAGGAAGGAGGGTTTGCTGGGTCTTTGGAGTAAATAGTCATTTATTCTTTGGAAAGTGTAAGTATGTAGACCTGAGAGTTGTCAGCAGTCATGTTGGGACCACAAAAGCACAACAGCTTTAGCATAAAATTGATACCTTTGAATGTTAGAAAGAAGAAAGGAAACCAGGTTCTTGGTGATGCAGTTAAACCCCTAGATCTAACCTATCCCGACACCCATATACTTCTGAACTTCTAGTTATGTGAGCCAATAAATCTTTAGGGCTTAAGCCAGTTTGACTTGCAATTTCCGATACTGGTACTGAATGCATTATAAATGATAAAATCTTCAAAGTGATCAAGTAGGTGTTCATTGAGAGTCCAACCTGACAAAACATGCCAGAGAAATCTGAGAAGTGAAAAGTCATAGAGGGCTGGAGTGGCTCACGAAAATGACACTAGAGTCTTTCTTCAGAAGTGCCCTTGAAGGAAATATAGATGTGGCAGGTGAGAAAGAGAATAGACCTGTCATCTGCAAGGAAGGCATGACCAGCTGGGTAGGAATGGGCTAGGACCACCTGAGCATGACCCTGCCCTTTGCCCTGTCTGACAGTTAGAGGAGAGAATTCATTCATTTCCTGAGCAGAGGCTCTGCCTGTTGCATTAGCTCACTGCGCCAGCCTGTTGCCCGCTCCTCAATCAGATATGGTAGCTAGAGAAAGTGAATGCCAAGTTGTAAAAATAGAAAAACAGGTAATGGGAAGTTCTCTCCAATTTGCACCTGGAGGAATATGGGGAAGATGGAAGTGAGTAAGCCAAATTGCCAGGTAATCCAAACATCAGGCATAGATTGTTACGTGAGCATGACTGACCTTCTTGGAAAAATTTGCTTTGTCAAATGTGATTTGGGGGGGGGGGGGGGCAGGATTTGATATTCTTTTTTAAAAATTTTTTATTGTTATGTTAATCACCATACATTACATCATTAGTTTGGGATTTGATATTCCATAATTAGTTAAGAGAAATGTCTAGAATCCAAGTCAATGTACATAATATAACCAATCAAAATCAGATCCATGTGATACACTCAGACAGGAGACGCTGCTCTTCAACAATTTGACAAACTGGTGTTTGCCCCACATTCAGTGGCACCACATGGACTCTTGTGAGAATATGGAAACGGAGCTAATGGAGCAAAAGGAAAGGTAGTCAGAAGTGGGCCCTCCTCTGGTTGCCAAGAAAAAATAAGGGAAAAGTGTGTGACACTGTCCTTAATAACCAGACCTGTGCCACTCTGAGCTTCTGGCCCTAACATGCTAGCAATTCTACAGGATTTCCTGAAATAATGGTTTATAATTGCAGACAGCCCAGCAGGAATTTTATTTTATTTTAAAATTATTTTTAACATGATATATATTTCCATTTATTTAGTACTTTAAAAAATTTTATTTATTTATATCAAAGTTTTTTGAGTATAGTTGATGCATAATGTTACTTTAGTTTCAGGTGTACAACATAGTGATTCAACTTCTCTATATGTTATGCTATGTTCATCACAAGTGTAGCTCCCCTCTGCCACCATACAGCTCTATTATAATATCACTGACTCTATTCCCTACCAGCAGTAATTTTAGATATCACAGCCTCTGCTGACATTTTTCAGAAATTTTCCTTTTCCTTTGTTCCTTTTTTTTCCATTAAACTTATTGCTCTGCTGTCTGTTCCCCCCTTTTCCATCAGTCTGGAAATTCTCATACAAGCTTACATTAGAATCTGATCCATATGCTATTCCTCCAAGAACACAGAATAGGACAAAAATTCATATGTGTATTCCGCAGAATACTCATTGATATCTGGGACCTGGGAGTCTCAAGGCCAAGGCCATTCAGAGCTGGATGAACCAAAACTAGAACCAGAGTTTCCTGAATCACGGGGGCTATTCCTGTAGCCAAGTGCACCTGAGCCTCTTTGCATATCCAACAAAAACCAGAAACATTTTCTAATCTACAAAATCATTTTCTTATAAAAAAGGGGGAAACATTATTGTTAATCTTTTTTACTTTATAACCTCCCTCTTTCTGATAAGAATTGAAGCAAACCTGTCATCAAATGGTCTTTTCAAGGAGGCAGGGCAGAAATGGGTATGAATCCAAGTTCAATCACTGACCAGCTCTGTGCCTTCTAGCAAGTTTCTTAGTCTCTCTGTCACCTGTTTTTCCCTTTGCTATAAAAAAGGGCTATTGATACCTGCATTTGGGCATATTGCATGGATTAGAAACAATCTATAAAAACCACACAGCACACTGGCTGGTACAGAGTAGACACTGAACACATTATACTTACTACTAATTCAGAGCAAACCAGTTCAAACATTTGGGATTCCTGTAATTGTATACGCTGGCTGAGAATCAAGATACCAATCAAGGACAATATATTTAAATCAATCCTAATCCAATTAAAAATAAATTCTAATAACCTGCCTCAAAAAAAGGAAACAATTAAGATTCCCGTTAAGACAAATTCAGTAACCTCAAAAGCATACAGACCTAGACAAAAGAAGAGAGTGCCATTGTCTCCATGAGTTTATGGCTCCTTTTCAACTCAAGGATGACGTACAGGAGACAAATGCAATTTTACCCATTAGGCTGCCCAGAGCCGGGGATACAGACAACGCTCCACTCACTTTTTTGCATATTGAGGCAAAATATTATGTCCTGCCTTACTGGACTCAGTCCCATTTTTGCAGGTGTAACTTTTATAAGCAACACGGGGGGGAAAAGTGTCATTCAGGAGTATATTCAAAGCCCACTAAGAGGACACATCCACCTGGGTTTCTCTTTAACCTTCAGGCTGGAGGATGGCCTTGCAGCCATGCTAGAGAAGCAAGGGCAGAGAGTCAAAAACAACAGAAAAACATATGATACTTCAAAATTATCTGAAAAGGACAGGTGTGCTTTTGAAAAAAAGAAGCCTTTCCCATAGCAGCTTTAGCTTTTGCAAGCAGCCCAGATAGAGCAGATAAACTGAGGCTCTCTGACTTCACAGCCTGATATCCAAAATTTCCCTATGGTAAATGGGAAAATAATGCCTACAGTGTATTGGACAGTTGTCCTTGTGTTATCAAGCAGCCCTGTTCTCTCATTTCACTAACAAATGTGCAGACAAACATACATTGTGGCAAATGCAAGAAAATCACTAGCCTGTGTTTGAAGCTTAAGCCTCCTCATTCTTTGGAGTGTAGCACTATTCAGGCAATAAGAGTCCATGGTACAGCATCACCCTTTCTCTCTAGACTCCTTTAAGACTCTGGAACACTACAATAGCTAATACGTTTCAGTGTATGAGTAATTCTGATTGCAGATAGACAATCATTGTGGAGGAACTGCCATGATAATAGTTATCTCATTTTAAAAAGAAGATTTCATTGTAAAATAAAAATATTCAAAATGGCCACCTATATTTTGGCAAAAAAAAAATCCTCTTCTTACAAAGTAGAGGGCTAATAAATATCTGTCAAATGAATGAATAAAAGGACAAAGGAATGTTTTCTATGGATTCAGATGCCTTTCTAGACAGATACTACCTCAAGCATAGCGCATTCCTTTGGTGAGAATATTTAGACACAAAATTAGGGTAAGCCACGAACGTCTTAGTCAAGAGCAGATTCAAGAACTCTCTCTGCCTGTCCCTTCATGCCATTCTTCTCTACTCTCTGAAAAAGAATAAAATAAAAAATCCTCTCTTCCTGCTGTGTCCACCCCTGAAATACTTACAGGCTGATGTCTCCTTTAGTCATCACTGAGCTAAGCTGCAATCTTTTCATCCTTTCTCAGAACTCATTCTCTCCATCTGCTTAATCATTGCACTTACTTCTGACTCCACCCAATGTGTCTACGTCTCTCAGACATAAAATTCTAAAAATGGATATAGGCTTCAAGGAACCAGAGGGAGGCCTGGCAACATCAAGTCATGACAATAGAACATGTTCCGCTGTGGGATTCTTTCACTCTGTCTCACGTCCTGGGCAAGCTGCAATCTTGACAGAGCTGTGGGGAGCACAGGAGAAAGTGCATTGCTTTTGGCCAGGCACACCTGGGCCCAAATCTTAGCTTTCCCATTTACTACCTACAAGATGTGACGCAAGTTATTTAGCCTCTCTAAATTAGCTTCTTTGTCATACATAGCTTGGGGAAATACTAGCTACATTGTAGGACTCACATGAGAAATAAATTAGTTAATATATGTAAATGGACTGTACAAAGTACGTAGAGGTCTATACATACACCTCTATAGACCTGTATATGCTAAACCTCACACATGGTAAGCACAGCACTACCAACAGTCCCCAAATCTAACAGTTAAACCAATTTCTCTCAATCTCTTACCACATTCCATTCAACTTACCAGGAATTTTTGTCCACCCTTCCTCCATTTTTCCTGAACCTATCCATTTTTCTCCACTGATATGAGTCGCAGTGGGATTAGCTACCTCCTGACCAGATCCACCACCATTTCTTACAAGGACCATTGTAATAGCCTGCCTCCTGATGTATCTCCCTGCTTTCAGTCTTGCTCCTAAGAAACCAATCTCTACACAGCAGTAGATGTCATCTTTGTGAAAGATTAGTTAGATCAATCTACTTCTTTGCATAAAACCCAACAGAGATTTCCCATTATGCTCAGAAAGAAAATCCAAACTCTTTGCATGGGCTACGGGGCTAATGTATCTCTGAAGTTAGCTCTCTCCACCCTTCATCCCTCACTCTGCTTTTAGCCACAGAGTCTTTTTTTTTTTTAAGATTTTATTTATTTATTTGAGAGAGAGAGAGAGAGTGCTCACACAAACAGGGGGCAGGGGCAGAGGGAGAGGGAGAAGCAGAATCCCTGCTGAGCAGGGAGCCTGATGCGGGCTCCATCCCAGGACCCTGGGATCATGACCTGAGCCGAAGTCAGACTACTAACCGACTGAGCCACCCAGATGCCCCAAGCCACAGAGGCCTTTTTATTTTTCTGGAACTCACTAAGCTTATCCTGGTCACAGGACCTTTGCCCTTGCCTTCCCTGAGGCTTGAATGTTCTTTTCTCAGATCCTCAGATCTTCATATGGCTGATTCCTTCACATCATTCAGGCCTAAGGCCAGATATTACCAAGAGACCTCCTCTGATCACCAAATCTCATGTTGTCTCTCCCCTGGACCCCAACACAGTCACTCGCTAACACATTGCTTTGTCTTATTTTCTTTAATGTCTATCTCCCTCAACAGAATATGAACCCCCAAACAGAAGGACCCTTGTCTACCTTGCTTATCTCTGTACTATCACCTTCTAAAATAGGGCCTGGCAGGATGTAGGCACTCAGTAAATATTTGACAAATGTATAAATTGATGTTTTTAAGCCTGTCCTGGTCTGTCCTGAGCTCTGTCATACTTTCTATAAACTTAAAATCACCAACAAGATATGGAGTCTTAAAGTGTTCTCGCAAAAGTTTAATATCCAGGTCCTAAATTTTGCACTGCCAGAAAATTCTCGAGCATTACAAAGTGGTTCAAAACACAGAGCATATTTTAATCCTAGCTTTGTACTTCCTATCCGTGTGACCTTGGACAAGTCAGTTAACATATTAAAACTGATTTCCTCATCTAAAAAAAGTAAGGATAATAACACATACAGTAGACAGTTTTGTGAGGAATAAATGAGCTAAGCCCTTAGCACAGTTCCTGGAACATTGTGCACACTTAATAAATGGTGGTTATTATTGTTATGGTTATTGTTATTACAGTAATTAATTCTGGCACCATACTTTATAAAGAACATTGACAAACTGGAACTCATCCAGGAGAGGACAAACAATCCTGTGAAGGGTCTGGAAACCGCAACTTGTGAGGAACAATTGAAATTGCTGAGGATGTTTACCTTGGAAAAGACAAATTTTAAGAGGAACATGATAGCTTTTTTTTCAAAACACTGAAAAGAACTGTCTCATGGAAGAGGGATTAGATTTAGTCAATGCTGTTCGGGAAGATACAATTAGAGCCAAGGAGTGGAAGTTAAACCTTGAACTCTTCATCATCTATAACCAAACCGTCCAAACCAAAACAGGATTGAATTCTACTTATAAAAGTAAAAAAATTAAGGCGCGTATATATATTTTGATTCAGAAAATTATATATGAAGCCATTTACAATAACCACAATGAAGACTTTGTATTATGTTCGGCATGTATCAGTATAAAAATATAGGAAGTACAAAGCTAGTGAATTGTCAAAAGGAGACTAAAGTATGCATATATGCTGTGATCTCAATTCTGTATTTATCTGAGAAGAGAATACAAGCACAAACACACACAAATGAAATGTGCTGCTTCATGAGGTAGTGTTTCCCATCACTGCAAATGTTGAGGCAGAGGCCAGACAACCTCTTAGAAGAAATGGCACTCAAGAAGTGGTGTGTCAGAGAAAGGTCTGGGGAGGGAGAACCCTGGGAAAGATTTCAAAGTTCCATGCGTCTATGATCCTCTGAAATTTATTGTTGAATTGCGGTAATACAAAATAATGTTTTTTTAAGGAGTAAAGAGGCCCCTTCAAAGATCTTCATTTTCTCCCAATTAAGCTAGGCAAAAAAAAAAAGATCTGATCTTAAAAGACCCAAAGTACTGGGCTCTGTGGCCTAAAGGGGACATTGCAGCATCAGGTAGTAGATGTTTGTGGCCACTATTTCTCTTCTGTCCCAGCCAAAGCCTGTCAATCTCTCTGAATCTAATGTTCTGGATCCTTCCCTGAAAAGGAGGAAATTGCATGCTTTCAAGGCCTGAAGGTCTATGGTTCATCCTGATTATTTTGTTTGATAAATATGAACTTGGCCAAGAATTAGAAGCCACCTGAACTTTGTATCTAAGAATGTCCAAGAACACCAACAAAGGAATAACTTTAGGAGAATTTTGGTCCAAAAATCAAGGAGGGTCCTTATCCCCTGTCAGGTTCACAAAGTAATAACTGATTCCTTTTATAATTCAATGGGCGAGAAGTTGACCTCTAAGAGACAGGCATCCATGAATAGGGTATTCTAGTAACATCTCTTTGTTTTATACATAAGATGAAATTACTAGGTCACTTACATTGACTTCTTAGTCTTTGATGATAAAGGCACTCTTTTTCACTGTTGTTAAAGTTCCAGACAGCTTTCAGACTGTCTATATCCTGGAAGGACCAATTGAAAGAGGATTGTCATTTTCAAGCACTGAGGACACTGTCTGATCCTCTCTTGAGGTCACCCTACCTCCCATTTTATACCTCAGATTATTTACAGTGCTGGTGAAAATTACTTTTCCTTTCACACTCAGTGACTAAGAGATACACTTCTTGAAATAGAGATATTACGAAGTAGTGACCCCCCAGAACTTCTCAAGACATCATATAAGTTACAGTTATAAAGAATAGAAGACAGTTTCATTCTCTCCAAGTCTTTGGTTATAATTCATATAGATTATCTTGTGGGAATAGAACAAAGTAAATCTTGCTGTTCCATGCTCTCTCAGTGAGAGTTCTGACTTCTGTATTTCAGATGAAGAAAGCATTGTAATGTGTCAACGGTCAGGAAGCCACCTGCTTCCATGTCCAGAATTGACCTAGAGTCCTCAATACAATGAATTTAGGCTCAAATGATTACCATCTGAATGGAAGGTAGTCTTTTTTTTTCTTCTAGAATTTAGAATTTTTTTATTGTTAATTTTGTAAATAATTGAAGTTCGCATTATATAAAATCAACCATTATAAAGTGAACAATTCCAAGAATTTAGTACATTCACCATTTCCCCCTTCCTGCAGTCCCTGGTAATTACCAATCTGTTTTCTAGCTCTAAGATTTACCTATTCTGGAGATTTCATAAAAATGGAATCATATAATATGTGACCTTTTGATCTGGGGAAGATAGACTTTTTAAAAAGATTTTATTTATTTATTTGAGAGAGAGAGAGCAAGCATGCGAGCAGGTGGAGGGGCAGAGGGAGAGGGAGAAGCAGACTCCCTGCTGAGCAGGGAGCCATATGTGGGCCTGGATCCCAGGACCCCTGGATCATGACCCGAGCCTAAGGCAGATGCTTAACCAACTGAGCCACGCAGGCGGCCCAAGGGAAGATAGACTTTTAATCATTCCCAGTATATACTTTAGGAAGAAAGCACATTTGTGTAAGGAAATATATAAACATTATCATAACAATTTAACCTAAACAAACATTAAGACCTGGCATTTGCAAAACATCTAAAGTGCTTTTAGGAGCACGCACACACACACACACACACAAAATGCCTCTTAATTGTCTTTGTACTCAAAAGACCCACAGTGTGGGAAGAGTGACAGAGAAAGGGGACTGGGTACCAAACAGGAGAGGCCACTTTTTTTTTGCAAGCAGAAGCATGGCAAACAAGGGAAGCTTGGAGTTTTGCGGTCCTTCCTTGTCCTCGTCAAGGAAGGGTACCAATATTAGTTAGGATACTTGGTTGCAAAGTTCCAGAAATTCAATGGAATTAGCTTAACCCCAAATGGGAAAATTTTATTATGGTGAAGCAGGCATTGCTTGTGACATGTAATAGAACAGAGCCTAGACTCAAAAGAGAAGCTCAGGAATCTCCCTCACTCATGTTGGTTCCTTTATGCGTGTTAGTGCCAATTTATTCTTTGCTCTCTGCTCATGTGGGCAAAAGATGGCCATCCCACAGTTCCCAAGTTTCTGTCTTCTCTGTTCAAAAGAGACTGTATGCATGGAAGCTAAGATCATGGGATCCAGAGCCATTTAGGCTGCGTGACATTGGGCAAGTTATTTAACCTCTCTGATGTCAGTTTAACTGAGAAAACATATTTAAAGATTACGGTCTATCGTATAAATCTTCAAGAAATATTATTTCTTTATTATTATTATTGTTACTATTATTATTATTATCATCATCATCATTAAAGAAGCCAGCCTTAACTGAATTTTGGTTACAAATCTAGCTTTCTAGGAAAGAAACTCTGCTTGATCTAATTTGGATCTGATGCTCATCGCTACTCCATCATAGTCGGAGGGTACAACCACAACTGAGAGAGATGGCTACCAGTGACACATTCCTGTGGTAGAGTGAGGAGAGTATGAGCTATAGAACCCAAGAGAAAAGATGCTGGGAATTAGAGAGAAGGGGTATGGAGAGAAAAGTCAAGGCTCCTGCTTTGCCCAGCAGGCAGCTAGCTGCCTGTGGAACACAGCCCATAGAACAAGAAAGGTGTTGCAGGTTTGGGGGACTTTATTTTAAGGGACTCTCTCAGGTTGGTCTTTGGACCGTGTGCTCCTGCTTATTTAATTCAACTGGTGTTGATTAGCTAACCTCCTGGGCTTTAAAATCATTCTTTATGTTCTTTTTTCTTTTTTCTTTTTTAAATCACTTCAGCTTGTTTGGGTTATTAGTTTATTCTTTCTGACCCTCAGTTTTAAATTTTATTTTATCTTAATTGCTCTTAGCTCATGGCTTGCTTGCTGCCTTCCAATTTCTTTTATCTTATGTTTTTCCTTTTGTGTGTGTGTTGGGGGGGGGTGGAGAAGGGGTCAATTATTTAACCTAGTTTCCAGTATCATTTAATCTTTATTTTAGTATTCTTATTTTTTATTCTAAATTTTACTGTTACTTTTAAACCTTTTTATTATCTATCATTTGTGTTTTCACAAATACTGCCAGTAATACTTATTTCTTTACATCCTGTAAAAAATGTAGGCTGGCTATTCATTTCCATTTACCATCTCAGCCATCCTATAGGGGTTCTCAGCCCCTAAGGCTGATCTTTACAAAAATCTTACAGCAAGCCACATAATTCCCCTTTACATGCCGCCTGTGCTGAGGTTTTGCCTCAGGCTCTTTCTCACCCCACTTTGTTTCCATCCTCCCAGGAGAAAGCGCCTCCCATCAGCAGACTGAGTAGGCAGGGAGCCTTCCTCCTCTGCAGGACCAAAGCTTGCAGCTCTGCCAAAGAATTGTTGAAATAGGATCTACCATTTCAGTTGAAGGAGGTTTTCTCATCACTGGGGAGCTGCAGGACTTGGCCCCAGGACTCCTGGCTTCTCCGTCCACATTTAGTCCCTGGTTGATCTCTTAGATGCCATCCACATGCTGACGACTCCCAAATTTGCAGAACCCAACTTCTCTCCTGAACTCCATAAAGCTAACTTCCCACCTGAAATACCAATTTAAATGTCCAAAAGGCATCTCAACTGTAGCATGTCCAAAACTAAGCTGTTGATTCCCACCCCCTCTGCTGAACCAGCTCCCCTCAAAGTCTTCCCCATCTCAGATAATAATAACACCATTCTTCTAGTCATCTAGGGCCAAAATCTAGCAGGCAGCTTTTACTTCTCCTTTTTTCTTATAGCCTGTATCCAATTAATCAGCAAATTCTGTTGTTTCTAATTTAACCTTCCATCACCTTTCCCTGGAGATGTTGCAGTAGCCTATTTACTGCTCTCTCTCCTTCCATCTCTACCTCCTAAATTCTACTCCTTATATAACAGCTAGAGTGATTCTTTAGAAATATTTGTCAGGCCATATTATTCCCCTGAGAACTCCAATAGGTCCCTCTCTTACTGAGACTAAAGACGTCGTCTTGACTATGAACTACAGGGTTCTACATGATTTGCTCTACCACCTAACTCTTTACCCCCAAGCTACATACTTAACCTGTTTCTTACCATTTCCCCTTGGTTGACTCTATTCTAGCCCTTGCTGACTTCCTTGCTGTTGTTCCAAAACAAATCAGGCTCCCACTACAAGGCTTTTGTATTTGTTCTTCTGTTCTCCTGGAGCTCTTTTACACCAGATATTCACATGGTTTGATCCCTCACTTCCTTCAGGTTTATACTGAAATGTCACTTAATCATTCTGCATAAAAGAGTATCCACCTCACCATTCTGTCCCCTTCCCCCCTTTATTTTTCTTCATAGTACTCGTTGCCATTGGCCTCAATTATTTATTATCTGTCTCCCTTTATTTAAAGGTAAGTTTCACTAAAGAAAAGATACTCTTTTCAATTTGTTCACTGCTATATTTCTAATATCTAGCATAATGCCTAGTACTGAAAGATGCTCAATAATTGTTTGAAAACTTATTGAAGGATTAAATAAATGATTTGACAAATCCTGGTATTATAATTCAAGCAGTATTTTCAAACTGTGTGTGTATTGGGGCGGGGTGGGGGGAGTAATATTGGGAAGAGGAGAAAACAAAAGTGAAAATATTGGTCCAAGGGTAAAAACTTCCTGTATTTTTATCATGTCGCAGTCCATTCAGGATTAGTTATCCATCAAGACTCTCTGAAATGAATGGCTCACTGCATTTTATAATGCAATTTGAAGATCTATCAATGAAACTGAGAGATTAACACCATCTATAAAGTGTTGGGTATATTTTTACTAAGTGTGAATTATTTTGGTCAATGTCTTTGTTTCCAGTACCAAACTCTTCTAATTATTTTTACCCCAAATGTCTCTTACTTTAAGTATTCCCATTTATTCATCAGGGTTTGGAGGTAGGCCATATGGCTACAAATTATGTATTTATGTCTAATTTGTACACAGCTCTTGCATGTAATTTAATCAAAGGTAGCTGAAATGGCACTTGAACAATTTTCACTTGCACATTTACCAGCATTCAATCACTTTGAAAATCCATCCCAGAACATCTTGAAATTAATCTTCCCTGGAGGCTCTCTCTACATCATCTCTGCTAGTTACAAAATTCTTTGTAGAGGTTCTCAATGTTCATCAGAAGATTTCTTCTCACCCAGCAGAATATGGTTCATTTTATAGTCTTTCATCTATTATTTTAGAAGATAGCAAAAGCTTACCACCTTGCTCCCCTAATAGTAGAAGTTATTTACAGACCTCTGTACTTATACCTTAGTATCTATTTAAATGCCCCAAACAACACAGAACCAAGTATTCCCTAGACTTTCAAAGTGTCAAAGTATTTTGACCTTGTCTCTCTCAATTCTGCACTGTATATATCTAATCACACAGCACATGTAATCCTATGACAGTAACTGTCCAATGATCATATTACCATCTCCATACTTTACCAGCTAATAAAAAATGTTTATAATTCAGTATCACAGTTGGTTGTTGTTGTTTTTTTTGTTTTGTTTTTTGTTTTTTTTGGATTGATGATATTTAAGCAGTCTGGAGAATTAATAGGGTCCTAACCAAGGTTTGTAATTGCTACCTGGAAGGCTGCAGCCTTTTCCTTCTCAAAAGGCAGTCTCATTAGTGAGGGATGCCTGTTTGTGCAAAGCAGCAACGGGAGGAGCCTCGACATCCTCTCGGGGTTTGAAATTTTGGGGTTCTTTCCCCATCACAACAGTTCCACAGAAGCAAGAGAGGCAGAGTACCTCTAGAAAAGAAAGGCTCTTCAAACATAGTATTTGCAATTTATTCATACTTCTCCAATTAATGTTCAAAAGAATTTCGTGGTTTACTCCCCTAAATCTTGCATATAACAAAACAAATTTACTCACTTAAAATTAGTTTGAATTTATGATAGAATTCATTTTGGAGTGTGTTTAAATAGTAAGTTCCTTGATTCACTCAAAACTACTTTACAATATAATTGACACTGGAACTATTTTTAATCATAAGTTCCTTTAAGGAGTATAGTTTGATTTTTTGAAATTATGGTTTATACCACTATATTTTAAATTTTGTATATACTTAATAACATGATACAATGTCTGAATGGTTCAGAGGCCAGCTTTATATTATTTAACTTTTTCTCCTGGAGACCAGACTTGGGAAAGGAACAGAGAGGAGAGAAGTTTTTGAATTAGAAATGTAATATAGCTCGGCTATATGAACTTTTAAAGAATCATTCATGTTCTCTAATTTTTCCAATTTATCAAGCAGGTGATTTCATGAAAAACTTGCTTTTTGTAATTTTTTCCTTCTTCAAATACATATTTCTATTCTTTTATTTCCAAATGTACTGCTTAAAATGAAAAGATTTACTTTTGGACTCTCTGTGATCTTGACTGCTGCAATTCTCTCTTAATCTCAGCTGTCAAGGTCAAAAGAATATTTGCTTTTCATTTTTGCTATGATAGCATAGACCTCAAATCTGTTGAATGCTTTCCTTATGGTTTCTCTGCATATTAAATTGAAAATGCACTCATTTATAATATCTCATACAAATCCCTTCTTATATTTTATTTACTCCTCTACCCATAACATTTATCTACAGTCTTACTTTCTATCCTTTTTACTTTAAGTTTTTATACATTATTCCCCCCAACCTATTGCATAATAAATTAGTATATTCATATCCATTCGTTCTAAGCATTTTAATCTGTTATCAATGACCAGAGTATAAATAATTCAGCAAATCTAAATTCATTACTAAATTTAGAATAAAACCAAATGAGGTGGTCATCAGGAGAAAACTTTTTTTTTTTTTTCTGAGAGAGAGAGTGGCATAGAGAGTGCACGTGAGCAAGCATGGCAGGAGGGACAGAGGAGAGGGATAGAATCTTAAGCAGGCTCCGCGCCCAGCACAGAGCCCTATGCAGGGCTTGATCTCACAACCCTGAGATCATGACCTGAGCCAAAAATCAAGAGTCAATGTTTAACCAACTGAGCCATCTAAGCACTCCAGTAGACAACATTACTATTCAAAACTGTAAATTCCAGAAAGGCAATGACCTTGTGGTCATCTGTTGTTAACTTTTTCATGCTGGGTGACTGGTGAACTTTCTGGCACACAGACAACATTCAATAAGTATTTGTAGAATGAATGAACTACAGAAAGTCAGTACTATCATTTTCCTCATTTTATTGATGAGGTCACATCATTATTAAGTGGTAAAGCCAAGATCCAAAACCACGTGGAGAAGTCTGGAGTTCACATTCTTAATTACTATGCAACTGTGCCTTTCTTAGCAAAAAAGCCAGGCATCCAAGAGATCCCCTCTTAGAGTTAGGTTCTTTTAAATATATGAGAAATTAACAAACCTAACCTAGAAGAAAAAGAAAATAATTTTATACTTTTCATGAAGATTTTTTTTAAGTAATATAATATTCTCACACAATCTCATTCAAACATGGAAAACATTGCCAGAATATTAAATATTTAGATCTTGGAAAATCATTCACACATAATTTCTGCTGTAGCATTTACTTTTACCCAAATGCCAAAGCCTTGTAATTGCAGGCTTGCAAAAGCAATAAATAAATGGAAGGGTACACTCCTAAGGGTATGAAAGATTGAGATCAATATTATGCTATTACTGCTTGGTTTGCATGTCAGAAGAGACAGGTGAGGCAAATACCAGGGAAACACAATGGAAATCGGCATACTCAGCAAACAGTTGGACTTACCTCTGAGATGCCAGTAAGTAGGTCCTAAATTTTTTCTCCAGAAAACCTGTGTGGCTAATTTTCATTTTAAAAGCTCCAATTTATCTTTTGGGCTGCAGATTGCACAATGATCCATTATGCACTGGGAGTCAAGTCTAGTACCAGTTAGTTGTTTCTGAATGCCCATGGCTACCAACCCTTGACATTACTCTGTTCAAATGATATGTTTGGTCAGGAAAGCCCCAGAAGGTGATGACATACAAAGTTGGCAGGAGTCACCACGGAGAAGACCCATAACAACCAGTTATTGTTCTAGTAGGCTGCATCTGGTTTCATGCGGATTTAGTTCAAGATTTGAAAGTCTTTTGAATGATGAAATCCTAGGGCTATGGCACAGGATCTCTGGGGCATAAATGCCCCTGCAGTTCAGCCCTAGGGAGTGAGGTATTGTGGGAGTACATCCCTGAATCCTGGCAATAGTCTCCATAATTATTCATAACTGTGCAGTTATGGAGCTTAGTTAAACTGCCCCCTCCCCAAATCTATGGATAAGAATTCAATCTCATTTTCTTAAGAATTAATGAGATCATTTTAAAAGCATTTTTCAACCCCATGACGAGTATCAAGTATAGAAAATCCTCATGGATTTAACAAAACAATTTGAAAACCAGGTTTTATAGCTTATTTTTCTTTATGAAAAAAATGCTGGCATTTTAAACAAAAAGAGTGGAAAGTTGTAAGGCAAATATTTACCTATTTAAAACAGTAAACTACTTCTAAATGCCATAGAATAATTTACAGAAAAGTAATATAACTGTATTGTAAGTAGAAGCTAGCATTGATTTTATTAATTTAGCTACTATATTCATTTTATCTAAATCAGTGGAGATTTACTGTCATTGTCCAGTCAGTCTGTATATATTAAAGTATCTCTGACTTAATATGATTATCATTACTATACTATCAGTCTGGGCTTATAAAATATTATCTATATATTACAAATATATATTATAATACTTATTATATAATATATGTTATGTCACTATTTTTATGTTCTCTCTTTTTATGTGCAAACAGAATGATCATTAATTTGGAGGGTCACCTAACTCCCAGGCTGTATCTCTGGAAAATGAGAAAATGGTTAATCAGGAATAGTAGAGCATGGCATCCCTCTTATAGACAGGGAGAGAGTAAAGTTTAGCAGAACTACTAAATTCAGAAGCTCTGTTATGGCCAAGGAATACAAGAGGTCATTTTTCTTTGTCACTGGATCAACATTTTTTTTTTCTTACTACCCAGTGTGATCAGTGAAACAAAGATAAATGTCCACGCTAGTCCTGAAAATTAAAAGCCAGAGTTCAGGGGCAGCTTCTTTAAAAGACAGATTGCCATAGAAAAAAGCTATAAACAAGAAGAGTCTTCAGTTCACCAAGAAACACTGTAACCTTGTATTTATTTCAATGTAGTGTGTATGACTCTCTTGAAACGTACTCTTTTGCTCTTGTTCCTTGTCTAAATACACTGAAGTACTAGTCAACAGCTGTATCCTGACCACAAAGTGATGACTTCTGAATCCCTGAAAACTGATTGCTTTCCACTTTGCCCACCTAAACATCAATCTCACAACCTCCATGAGAACAATTGGAACAGAATGTTAAATTGGTTTTTCTACTGTCATAGAATCTTATCAGGGGCCCAAAGGCTAAGTATAATTAGGCCAATCTTAATTGAGAAGAGATCATCAGTTCAGGGCTGAGACATTGTAAACTTGATGTGTGAACCCCTGACACATACAAAGGTGAGGTTTAGCTCATCACCTCTACTTTAAGAATATGCGTGGTAAAGATTTCCTTAGAGAGACTTGTCAGTGGTTATGCATTTCTGCCACCACATACAATGGTATGCGGGAAGGAAGAGCATCTACTCCCCCACCAACCAAACCAAATCAAGTGGGCTTCGGAGATCCACCTAGAAAGCTATACCTGTGTCTCCCGAAAGTTAGGTGACCCAGGCTGTTGTATCTGACTCGCATCTGAAAAATTTTAAACATGAAAAAATTTAAACATGAATCGTGATTTCTTAGAAAGCAGAGTGACAAAAGAGGACCATAATAGAAGTTAAGTGTTCTCTCACCAATGGTGGAACAAAAACGTGTGTATTCTGAAAACCAGATATAGATTCTATCATAGGGAGCTGAGCTTTAATCATCTTTATGGGGACCTTGAATGGAAGGATGCAGTGACACCCACAGAGAGAATCTGAGGAGTCAGAGGCTGAGGAGGAAACTCTATGTGACAGCATAGGAAGCATCACTTGTGTCAGGGACTGGCAGACGGACATGCCACAGTTGTGGGCACTCTTAACTACTCCTGAAATCCCACCAGGAGCCAGTATTGGCATGTCTTCCATGGCAGAGACAGTGGAGAGCCAAGCGAGCCAAGGAAGACCTTTTCAGTGTATTTCTCCCATCGATCCTTCCCCTTCCCCATCCCAGAGAATCCAGAGGAAGCCTAGTAAATGAGAAACGGGTACAAGAACTGGGAAGAAGGGGAACAGGAACCACCCAAGCCCACCTTTCAGTTTCAGAGTTGTAGCCAGAACTGAGATGAGATGAATGAGATGAGAGATTAAAGCTTAAGAATCGAAGTATACTAGACTGTTTAATTACCTAGAAATGATACTCACATGACATGAAAAGCTATGGGATCATCTGGATTTCAACCAAGGGAAGGGAAGAACAATTCAGCAGAATGGGTTTACAGGGACAGTAATGGGAAAGAACAAAGTTGCTTTCTGCTTGCTTCCTATAAGTATGATTCATTTAATAAAGTGTTACATTGTGTTTATGCACACATTTTTTGTCTAGTACTTTGGGGCTAAAAAGTACATTTCTATAAATAATAATAGTAATGATGACTTGTTGACAGCTTATAAATGTCAAATGTTGTGTAGTATTTTTTCCCATTTTTTAAAATTTAAACTCAATTAGCCAACTTATAGTATGTCATTAGTTTCAGATGTAGTGTTCAATAATTTATCAGTTGCATATAACACTCAGTGCTCATCACATCATATGCCTTTTTTACAATCATTATCTCATTTGAGCTTAAGAAATTCATTAAATGTATTTTGCAGTTCAGGAAACGAGGGCCTAGGTTAAATAACTTGTCCAAGGTCACACAGCTAGTAAATGGTGAAGGCAGGACCTGAATTCAGACAGTTTGTCTCCAAAACTTAGATTCTTAATCACTAGGCTTCTTCTGTAAAACACTGAGCTAGATATTATAGAAAATAACAAAATAACTAATGTTTCAAAAAATGTCTATGTACATATCCATTTTATCATAACATTCTCCATTTTTATATTAAAAAATTCTCACATATTATATGCTTTTATCTAGATGGCACAAGTGAAGTTCAAGGGCAATACTGTTCAGTAGAATTTTCTGCAATGAAGGAAATGCTCTGTATCTGTGCTGTCCAATACAATAGTCACTAGCCACATGTGACTGCTGGGCACTTAAAAGTAACTAGAGCAACAGAGAAACTAAATTTTTAATTTAATTTGATTTTAACTTAATTTCAAATTTAAGTGGCTATAGGGGGCTAGTGGCTACAATATTGGAATAGTCAAAGATAATACAGCAGGCATATCTTTTTTTTAAAAAGATTTTATTTACTTATTTGACACAGAGAGAGAGAGCACAAGCAGGGGGAGCATAGAGGGAAGAAGCAGGCTCCCCACTGAGCAGAGAGCCCGACATGGGGCTCAATCCCGGGACTCCGGGATCATGACCTGAGCCAAAGGCTTAACTGACTGAGCCACCCAGGTGCCCCACAGCAGGCACATCTTGGCCTGTCCTTCAGCTGACAGAGCCAGGCATATTTTATATCATGGGCACATAATGGAGACTCTAGGTTACCTAAAGGAAAAAGCTCTAGATCAAGGAGGAGCTAGGTGACTCACTGGAGCCACAAATCTCCCAACAAAAGCTACCTAACATCTGCGATGATGCCAAAGTTTCAAAGATTCTTTGGATTAAGGATTTCTAATAAATTTTGGGATGCTCTCACAGAATCCAAGCTGATAAACATTTTTTATACCATCCAATTACCTTAAAACACTTTTTTTTCAGCACAACAACAACAACAACAAAAACAACCCTCATTTCCCAGTGGTTAGACTCAAGAGTAAGCTAAAAATGTACTGTCTGAAAGTCAAGGCATTTCCCCCAACAGCTAGAACATTATAATTGTTCAGGACAACATTTTAAGAAAGACATTGTGAAAATGATTCAGAAAACAACAGTCGGGATGGAGAAGGGTCTGGAAAGATAGTCATATGAGAGAACATGGGATTAGTAGCCAAGAAAAGAGAAAGCACAGAGCTGGTACGGGGCCTTCAAGCAATTGAATGCTTGTCATGTGGGAGAAGGGTCATGTTATTCTGCATTGTTCCAAAGGGCAGAACTAAGATCAAAAAGAAAAATTTAAAAGATCAGGTGGCCCCAATGAAAGCAAGAGCAGGAAGTTGAGCTGTTCAGTCTCAGAATTTGCTATTTAAAAAGTGATGCAGTCCAGTTACTAATTATGTTTAAGCAGATTCTGGAAAACCTAAAATTCCAAAACACAGAATTATAGTTACCATAGAGCTCATACACCTCAATGATACTTAATGAGAAGTTATTATGGAGCCTAGAGAACACAAAGGTTGGTGTTAGCCATTTCTTTCTGTTCAAAAGAAAATGAGGATGTTCAGTGAATATTTATATATTAGTTACCATAAAATTTAAGTTATACCCATATCTATCTATATCTTGCCATCAAAATTTCAGTTTCTATTTAAGTACATTTCCAGAAAGGACAAAAACTGCTATATTAGATTATGTGATTTAACGGTTCTAAGGACTATTGATGTGTAACTTTAAGACTATATTTCTATTATAAGACATATTTGTTCGAATTTGTAAAAAATTCAGTGTGTTCTAGTAAAGTCCTAAATTATGTTTCTATAGGAGGCAAAGTTTGCTCACCAATCTTGTGGGAATTAACTAAGACATGACTGATATATTTCTAGTTAATTCAACCTATATAAAGTGCTAAGTAAATTCTCTTAGAATATATCAAGGGGTGCGTGGGTGGCTCAGCTGGTTGGGCATCCAATTCTTGGTTTCAGCTCAGGTTGTGATCTCAGGGTCATGGGATGGAGCCCCTTGTCAGCTCCGTGCTCAGCTCAGAGCCTGCTTGAGATTCTCTCTTTCCCTCTGCCCCTCCTCCTGCTTGTGCTCTCTCTCTAAAATTAAATAAATAGGGGCATCTGGGTGGCTCAGTCATTAAGCGTCTGCCTTCGGCTCAGGTCATGATCTCAGGGTCCTGGGATCGAGCCCCGCATGGGGCTCCCTTCTCGGCGGGAAGCCTGCTTCTCCCTCTCCCACTCCCCCTGCTTGTGTTCCCTCTCTCGCTGTATCTCTTTCTGTCAAATAAAAAAAAATCTTTAAAAAATAAAATAAATAAATAAATAAAATCTTTAAAAAAGAAACATATCAAAAAGCAGTCCTTTTTATAAATATTATTTTGCAAATAAGATACATACACTCTTAACAGATTAATCTCATTTTTTCCCAAAACCTTATTTTTTCACATTTTTGCCAGGAATTCTTTCTTTTCCCTTTTCTATTTATCTAATTCCCACCTATTCTTCAAGGCCATGTGCAAGCCTCTTCTTTACCATGAAGCCTTCCTTTGCCTCAGCCCAAGGTGATACTATGGCCATATCTAAATTACTCTATATTATACAGCTCTTATCATATGGCTCTCATAACACTTTTTATCCTTGTGTTTATTTTCTGTTTGACTATGTTGGCTTATTCATATTGCAGCATGGTGTCTTGTATAAAGAGGCACATGGTAAATGATGATTAATTGATTGAAAAGAATTGGTACATCCACAGTGGGAGAACCAGCCAAACTAGGAAGAATTTCTATCTCAGTTATCTTTGCTGTGTAACAAATTACCTCCAAAACTTAGTGGCTTAAACCAACAATTTTATTATGCTGAAAGATTCTACTGGTCAGGAATTTGGAAAGAGCACTATGGGGCTGGCATCTCTCTGTTCCATGGTGTCTGAGGTCTCAGCTAGGAAGGCCAAGGCTGGGAGTAACTCAATGGCTCAGGTTTAGAATCATCTGACTTGTTCAATTGTATGTCTAGTGTGTGGGTGAGGATGACTCAGAGCTTAGGACTAGTGACCAGAGTACCTATCTGTGACTTTTCCATGTGACTTGGCTTCTTCACAGCCTGGCAGCCTCAGGGGAGTCAGACAGGACTCCCAGCATGAGCATGCCAGCCAACCAGCTGAAAGTTCTTTTGCTGTTTCTAATCTGGCCTCTGAAGCACATAGTGTCACTTCTACCACACTGTATTGGCTAAAATGGTTACAAGCCCACTCCTATTCAAGAGGAGAAAACAGACCCCACCTTTTGATCAGAGGAATGGCACAAACACATTACCAAAGAGCAAGTGTTTGGAAAGTATAACCTACAACATTTTTTTTTAAGATTTTATTTATTTATTTGTCAATGAGAGAGAGAGAGAGCACAAGCAGGGGGAGCAGCAGAGGGAGAAGGAGAAGCAGGCTCCCTGCTGAGCAAGGAGCCCGATGCAGGACTCGATCCCAGGACCCTGGGATCGTGACCTGTGCCGAAGGCAGACGCTTAACCAACTGAGCCACCCAGGTGTCCCTAACCTACAACCTTTATAGTCTTTGGAAAATGCAATTTCTGAGCCAGTTCTGGGATTATCAGAGACTACAGTATTTGGATTGCTCAGTTTGTGACCAAATGCTCTGGAACTAGACAGTCCACGCCAAGGTACAACCTGTTAATAACAACAGCAATAGTAGATACCATTTATTGACACTTAGTATTGAATACTTACTAAGTGCCTGACAAGCTTTCTCTGATTCCATCCTCAAAACAGCTTTAGGAAAAAGAGTTTACTAGTATCCCATGTTACAAACAAGAAAATTGGGGCACGATTTTGGGGGCACAAGTAGCTTGCCCAAGGCCTGATATCAGCCATATTTTCTGACTCTGGAGTCCAGGTTCTTACCCCTGAAGCTATAATGTCTCCATATAGGAAATGACTCATCTTAAAGGGTTCAGAGCCTTTAGGGCGCCTGGGTGGCTCAGTTGGTTGAGCGACTGCCTTCGGCTCAGGTCATGATCCTGGAGTCCCAGGATCGAGTCCCACATCAGGCTCCCTGCTCGGCAGGGGGTCTGCTTCTCCCTCTGCCCTCTTCCCTCTCGTGCTGTCTCTCATTCTCTCCCTCTCAAATAAATAAATAAAATCTTAAAAAAAAAAAAAAAAAGTGTTCAGAGCCTTTCAACCCTGCAGCTCTTTGTAACTACTTAAGTCTATCTGAGGAGTGTCACTTTCATCACTTACTCCTTCTGTAGCATATTCCATTGTTCCTGGTATGTGTGACTTGCACAAACCTTTGCAGAAACTTTGTAAAATTACTTCTCAGTCTGTTTCTCTAATCACAACTTGGTTATAATTGCTTTTGGCATCTGTTTTCATCAGCTGACAGCATCATTTCTTCCCTCGTTCTTGCTTATAATAGCAGTGTCCAGGGAGCAAGGAAGAACACAATCCACAGTTTTTATCCCCTAATATCAACTTAAGTTCCTATGCTCGAATCATACGTTAGGGCTCATAACCTGCTCTGAAGTAAATGTCTTATTGCATGTACTTGAAAAAGGTTTACTTGAGTGCTTGGGTGATGGTTTCTCTGATTTATGGGGCAGATGAAGGTTCCTGCTGTTGCCAGTATTTTTCCCATCCCGTTAAACACAAATTGGTGAAATCTGAGATACCACAACGGACTAATTAAAAACGACCAAACTGTTAGAAAATAGAATTTCCACATAGATTTCCTTATAGCTAGCTTATCAATTTGTAGGAAATTAAGAACAAAGATTCTAATAAGGATTGTGCACATGTACAAAAAGGCCCATTTGATAAACTAATAGTGGAAGGCACAACTGTGGAAAAGCTCCTCCACATTTGTCTCCTTGGAGGCTCAAATGCAGCAATGAAACTAAGCAGGTACTTAAATGAAGTGATTTTTTTCCCTCTGAAAAGGAATCATGTTTCATCCCTACTTTCTAAATTCTTTTTTGTCTTGTTAGGCATCTGTCCCTTTATTGCACAAGAATAGAAAGCCACAAACTGCCTAAGGGCAGGTGGTCTAGCTTTGAAAGATGCTAATATTCACCATTCAATTAGAATCTCCCCCACTGTTTCATTGGAATTGGCCTTTTTTGTTTAGCATTAGCAGGGGAACCAAGAACTGTCTTTCCTTCAGGCTGAGCACTGGGGAATAGGTGTTCTGAATATCAACTTAAAAGCCAGAAAACAAGAAAAAAAATATTTCAGGTAACAGAACATCTACTGAGCTCTACAGAATATAATTACTAAAATCATCTTGGATAGCTGTGGAGGAAAACACAAAGAGCTTTTGGCAAGTACTGGTTCCTGGGTAGATTTTTAAACATCTGTTCTAGGACACTACGTGGATATATCAAAGTAGAAGATGCATATCTGAAACAATCAGAAAATAACTGGACGGAAAAAAAAAAAGGAAAAACAACACTGCAGCAGCCACTGAACTACAGCAACCCGTGAACTGGAAGGACGGATTCAGCTGCAAGAGACTCTTGTAGAAATTAAATGAGATTGTGTGGAGAATACTCATTTCGAGGTTCTTAGATTGACAGAATGTAAGAGTAAAAAGGAATCTGAAAAGAACAGTCTGCCTAACTTTCTTATTTTGTGCTTTATTTTATTTGATAAGAGTGCATTGGGGAGGACGTCTGGGTGGCTCAGTCGGTTAACTGTCTGCCTTCGGCTCAGGTCATGATCCCGGGGTCCTGGAATCAAGCCCCATTGGGTTCCCTGCTCAGCGGGGAGCCTGTTTCTCCCTCTGCCCCCCCCCACCGCTCATGCTCTCACTCTTGTGCTCTCTCTCTCATGCTGTCTCTCTCAAATAAATAAGTAAAATCTTTAAAAAAAAAAAAAGTGCATCAGGGAAAAAGTAGATAATTAATAGTATAAATAGGACTAGCTACAGGTCTCCTAACTCCTGGGCTCTTGTCTTTCCTATCATACTTCTTACCATCTATATTTTGTAGAGTAGTTTACAGTGTTGTCACATATTTCGTTATATTTTTACACAATGTAAGATGTCAGAAAAGGCATCAGTCCATTTCAAAGATGATGCATTTACTTAAATGTAATTAGATATAGAAAGTTTAGTGTCTTAACATTAGCTACGTAGGTAATGATACCAATAAGACCAAACCTCAGGCCTCCAGCTTTCCAGTTTTATATTCTTCCTACTGGTTCAGATGTCCCACGTAAACAGAAATACTGGTAATTTACAACATCATATGATATCTACACTGGAGATTAAATGACTGTGCCTACTGAATATTGACTGAATATTACCAAATACAAATACTTGTTACACTAAATTCTAAACAGTAATACCTTGGACCAATGTTCTTTTATAACAAATCTTTTCGTAAAGAAGCCCGTGATAGAAAGCAAAACAAAACAGAGCTAATAGGCACATAGCAGCAAGCCTTCACAGGTGGCAAGATTTAAAACCAACCAACCAACTACTTACTCAAGGTGTTTTTTTTTTTTTTTTTTTGGCCTTGACTATTTTAAGAAAAGTATAGTGACCAAAGCTGAAACCTAAAATAGTGCAGGATGGGGAACAGAGTGAAAGGGCTTCTGATGGAGCAATAGATGTAAAGGGGGGGGATGAGAGGGTGACAAAGGTTCTCCTGTTAGAAGAACTGAAAGAAAATGGTGGGAGAAGGAGCAGGGGACATAGTGGCAGAAGGTAGGACTGGATTGGAAGGCTGGGGCCACAACTACTGGGTGCTGCCAGCCCTATCAAGACCTCGAACTCCATCTAAGGGGCAGCTAGAGGACAATGAAAGGACTCAACTGGGGAAGATGTGAATAGATGCAAATTTCAGAAAATTACTCAGGCCAGTTAGTGGACCAGTCAGGAGGTTGTTACTCTCTTTCTGGAGAGAGATAATAAGGGCATAAAAATAGTTGCACAAAATTGTTGGACTCCCAGGACACAATTTTGTGGCCTCGATTCCATACTTTGATTTTACATTACTTATCTGCTGTTTTTCTTCCCTGTTGAAAATTTTAAGATACAACCAATCAAATGCAGAGATATTTTAGGAGCAGGAGCCTCTGGAACGACACACTCCCTTAATCCTGTGAGCCTTCCAGGTTCTGAAGGTGATATGCTAGGGGCTGGTCTGGCTGAAACACATCAACTCTCATTCTGTAACAACACCCCCCTTCCCATCCCTATCTTTACCCCAGTCTAGGCCACTGTTTTGAAATCTTTTTCCTAAATCCAGCAATAGTTTTCTTCTTCAGCTCTAAGTTTTCTGCACGTTTTCTTTTTTTTTTTTAATTTTATTCTTATGTTAATCCCCATACATTACATCATTAGTTTTAGATGAAGTGTTCCATGATTCATTGTTTGTGCATAACACCCAGTGCTCCATGCAGAATGTGCCCTCCTCAATACCCACCACCAGGCTAACCCATCCTCCCACCCCCCTCCCCTCTAGAACCCTCAGTTTGTTTTTCAGAGTCCATCATCTCTCATGGTTCGTCTACCCCTCTGATTTCCCCCGCTTCATTCTTCCCCTCCTGCTACCTTCTTCTTCTTTTTTTTTTTCTTAACATATATTACATTATTTGTTTCAGAGGTACAGATCTGAGATTCAACAGTCTTGCACAATTCACAGCGCTTACCAGAGCACATACCCTCCCCAGTGTCTATCACCCAGTCACCCCATCCCTCCCACCCCACCCCCCACTCCAACAACACTCAGTTTGTTTCCTGCGATTAAGAATTCCTCATATCAGTGAGATCATATGATACATGTCTTTCTCTGTTTGACTTATTTCACTCAGCATAATACCCTCCAGTTCCATCCACGTCATTGCAAATGGCAAGATCTCATTCCTTTTGATGGCTGCATAATATTCCATTGTATATATATCACATCTTCTTTATCCATTTATCTGTCGATGGACATCTTGGCTCTTTCCACAGTTTGGCTATTGTGGACATTGCTGCTATAAACATCGGGGTGCACGTACCCCTTCGGATCCCTACTTTTGTATCTTTGGGGTAAATACCCAGTAGTCTGCACGTTTTCTTGACACAGGCCCCTTTTCCACAGGACTCTAATTATTTTGACCTCCGCTTTCTGAAGAGGAAGTTTGACAGAGATGTGTATTCTCTTCATTAACAAAAGAGTAACTGATCCTGAGTTTGTTGGTGCAATATATTTAAAATTGCTCTTTGCAATGTCCACAAGTTTATCCTCTTCTTTTGGGCTCCCACATTCCCTCTGTGTCCCCTGGAGAGTCTCTGCCTCTGTATCCATATAGTAACAACCTTGAGCAGCAGAGCTGGTCTCAGAGATCACCTTGGCCAGGATACTGCAGAAGGAAGCTGAGCGTCAAGAGAATGAAGTAGATGAACTCTCAGATTCTGTGCTCTCTGCTGGAGTGCTGTTTCCTAAAAATTCATCAGACCACACATTACACACACACACACACACACACACAAGGCATCATACTTTGAAGGTTATGAAAGTAAATTTTGCCTGATTTTAACCAAATTCATATTCTCCCACAAAAGGGCATGAAGATAGCTTTTTATTGTTTTGATTACCAGAATGGTTTTTGGCAATATAACAACGGAAAACAACTGAAATGTTTGGGGTGATTAACTTATGTCCTGCAGATTATTAAAGGCTACATGGGTAAAACCAGATTCCAATTCAGTTTGATTCTTTGATGAAGAGAAACTGAAAAGAAACTGACCTGAGTTTGCACAAGTCCCATCTGTACTAAACTTTTCGCATTCCCAAAGTGGTGTTATTTATGACTACATTATTCTGACATTGGGAAAGGAATGTACTGAATAGAGCCACAGGGTCTTAATTCACTGCGATGGTTGAGAGTGAAGTCTCCCTGGAAAAAAAAAATTGATATTCACACTGTCAATCATCCCACAAAGAGATAGATCCTAAGACAAGAAAAGAGGGCTTGAGAGATGTATGTCAGTCCCTGAGGACAAAGAGAACCTTTTCATTTTCTAGATTTAGGAACTCATCTTGATGAACACTAAAGCCTGAATACTATACAGCAGCTTTAGTGACTGGGAGGGGCTGAGCTGTCTCTGGCTACCAGGAGTGAAGCAAAAACTTGCCCCATGAGAAATTCCGAGAAGGATCTGGAACAGAGGCAGTGATTTAAGATGTCTTATATAGGTTGCACTTCCCTTTTTTTATCCTCAAATAATCCTTAAAATGCACAAAATCCTAAAAATCTTAAAATGTTAAAATATACGTTCTGACCTCTGTTTGAGTAGGGGAAATTAGGGGAAAGAATAGAGCCCACAGTTGGAGGGGACTGGTTCAATACAGTAGTCTACCTTTTCCCGAGGCTAAAATAGTATTGGCAGCAGCCGTCATAGTTGAAGAAAACTGTGCCCACAGAGCGATGCTCTCACGGAACTAGGGCAGCAGCAAGCACCAGCTGCAGATGGAGTCTGAACAACTGGCGTCTCAGCTTGGGCTGTGGTTGCCTGTGCCATCGGGGCCTGCGGCTAGTTCTTGCTCTGCCAGCAAGCAGGGAGAACAAATCTCACGTCTTGTTGGGAATGAGGAGTGAGCATACATCATAGTTCAAGTCAGAACCCCACCCAGCAGATCACCATTAGAACACCATCCACAGGTTTGCTAATTATGCAGTTTTCAGTTGCTTTTGTTCTTATTCATTGCTTAATTTATATATGTGGTATATCACTGGTTAAAGATAGGAAGCTAGGGGTCCCTGGGTGGCTCAGTGGGTTAAGCGTCTGCCTTCGGCTCAGGTCATGATCCCGGGGGCCTGGGACGGAGCCCCGCATCGGGCTTCCGGAGGGAGCCCACTTCTCTCTCTGCCATTCCCCCTGCTTGTGCTCTCTCTCTCTGTCAAATAAATAAATAAAATCTTAAAAAAAGAGAAAGATAGGAAGCTAAAGGACACGGATGTTGAGAATACAAACTCATAAGGAACATAAAAAACATAATTCTATATATTTCCCTTAAGATTTTCTTTATCACATGTTGCTTTCCATTGACCAGAATATTTATATAACACATCAAGGTGTCTCCAGCTGTACAAAAACCAGTGTTAAAAGGGAAAACCTTTCACCACGAATATGGGGCTTTTTTTGTTTAATGGGATTAAAGATTATCCATAACAAAATATTCTTTTTGAGAACAAAGATTGGTAATGAACAACATAAATCCTTTCTCTCATTTCATCTTTTAAGAACAAAAACATGATTATGTAAATAAAACTTTATGTTTTTAAGAGCAAAATACAAGAATTTCAGTCTTATAAAATAAGCAGTTTTTTTCCATGATGAATCAAACTAGCTCACTATGACCTACACAACAAAATAAGCAGTTTTGTTAATGTTGCCACATATAGCTAAGTTTATATCTGCATTTTAATGTATATTTAGTACCCAACTAAACATGATAGATATCATTTTACATTTCTGGTCCCTTAGTAATGTTTTCAGTTACATAATTAATTTTTAAAAATTGAATAGCTAGTGTTAACTTGTTAAGTTAGGAAAAGTTAAATGTATTTTTATATAACCATTATTAAGATTGTATTTAAACAAGTAAATAATTAAGGTAACCATATGATTTGTCATCCAAATCAGAACAGTGTGAGAGTAGAAGGCACTACTAATAATCACCAGGATAATATGTAAAATCCAGGGCTGTCCTGATGAAACCAGGACTCTCGATTATACTACTAAAATTATAATAATAAATCATTGGTTTATTTTTTAAACATTTATAATTATTTGTTATACAATCTGTAAGATGATGAGATGATTTTTTAAAACTTCAGGGAGTCAATGAGATAATATATTACTGTAGAAGGAATTTATGAGCCTATGAGCCTAAGAGAGTATTATTTTTATCCATTATATTCATTTCACAAATGAGGGTCCTAAGCCTAAATAGTCTAAAAGCCATGACCAAGGTATCATAGTCAAACTAGAGGAAACTTTCATGACCCTGAGTTATACCGAATATCTAGATGATGGATGGCAATTATAGGCAAATTCATAACCATGCTTCAAAGAGCAAACCAAGGAACTAAAAATATAATTTTAAAAAGTACTTCATAAAACTCTAACAATGCGAAATAATTATCCTTTTAATAAAAATCATGAAAAATAATTCTTATTGTCAATAATTCTCTAAGGCTTTATACCACATTTATTTGTAGAAACCCTCTTACCTGTCTCAGTGGCAGGAAAGATCCCTAAGGGCATCAGAAGTGAGAAGGAAATGTCTGGACTGGTGACCTGGGCTGCTTCATATCTGGAGGCCCATGGGGAAGGCAGATTCTTTTTTTTTTTAAGATTTTATTTATGTATTTGAGAGAGAGAGAGAGAGCACAAGCAGTGGGAAGAGCCCAGGGAGGAGCGGGGAGAGAGGAACAAGCAGACTCCATGCTGAGCACCAAGCCCAATGTGGGGTTCGATCCCACAACTCTGATTCTGCAACTCCAAGATCACGACCTGAGCTGAAATCAAGGGTCGGATGCTTAACCAACTGAGCCAGGCGCTCTGGGGGAGGCAGATTCTAATATAACAGACAACCAAGTCTATATCCCCACCCAGCCCCTCCGATATGGTGGTTCACTTAAGTAGTAATAGCTCATGAGAAAGTGCACTGAAGAAAAGATAATCACAGCATCCAAATGTAGATCCAAGATCTGGGTAAGCAGAGCCAATCAACAGCAGTGGACCAAAATCCATCTGATCTGTGCAAACTGTTCACAACACTGAGACAAAGTGGCTAGATTAGGCTTTAGTTCTCATGCTGTTTTCCACTTACAAACAGGTTCAACCCCTAAGATTCAATAAACCTCAGAATCCTTGGGCAATTTTGGGGAGGAGGGCGATGGGGGTCTCAATAAGACACCATAGGACATTCTGCAGAAGGGCAGAAGGGGCGCCTTCAGCAATTAAGTGGAAAAATAAGACATGTCTATGCTTGTACTCCAGGTAGGTGATATGGTTAATACCGTTTACACAAAAACCATTCTCAGGTGGTATTTTTATTGTGCTTAAATTCAAATTGTATGGTAATAGGCAAATGTAGACTTTATAAATCATATATCTGGATAGTTTAAATGATTCCTATATGATTCCAGTATATTTGCTGGCAAATTGGAAAAGGAAAAGATGAAGAGAAGTTATGTCTAATTAAAGGAAATTAAAGGCAACAAGTGAGTAGAACAACAAAGAAAAGTGAAATAAGAGTAATGATGAGGGAAGCCAATGATGGCGCCTAATGGGGGAAAGTCCTTCCATTGTTACTTAGTGGCAGCTTTTCTCCACTTATTTTGTCTTTACAGTAAACTTAACATAGTCCCTTGAGTTCTATAGAGAAGAGAATGTAAGATTTGAAGACATAAAACTTGATCTCATATCCTTGCCTCACATTGACCTTGAGCATATCCCTTAGCACTTTTTGTCCTTGTTTTCCTTTACTAGAAGAGTAGGAACACCTTACTCACAGGGCTTGCTGAAAGGAATAAGTAAGATGACCATAGGAGCATGCTTGACATATATAAGACCATCGACTATGTTGCTTTTTTCCAAGAATATTTAAAATGATCTTGAAGAATACTTTGAAAGATAGAATGTGTAGAAAAAGAGAGAAATAAGAAAGGAAATATGGAACTTGAAAAGTCTTGAAAGTAATGAGTTAACAGCCATTTAAAAGTGCTCATTAGCATCTGATAACCTTTGCAGTTGGCAAAGTGCTGTTCTGAAGATTCTATTATTATATGTTATATAAGTTGCAATTAGTGAAATAAGGAAGAATGAAAACTCAATCTATCAGAAAATTGCCAGTTAGCAGGACAGGGATTAAGAATATAATTGTAGTTTGAGAAGAGACATTAATAATTAAAAGGTCAAGATGGTTTACCCCTTAAGAACTCATGTAATAGGGAGTTTATAATGCAAATCATAGCTCCTATTAGCTATGTGAGGGGAAAACTTCACTTCGAAGCATGCAAACTTCTAAAAGAAAACAGGCCATCTGTTTTCCATACCTAGAAAATTCCTACCCTCCTGCTCTTTGGTCCGGTCATCACCATCACCACCATTAGACATTCAATAAATATACTCTGATCTCCAACACCCAAGGACAGTGAGGGTGGCAATAGACATCCTTTACATGTGTGTTCTCACTACTGACACCCAGGGTGGTCACACCAACCTCTCCACAGCTCTACGCTATATGTGAAGCAGCCTTCTAGGGATGGCCTCACCTATCTCCTCCAAGTGCTTCTGAGACTTGCTCCTCAATGTCAGCTGGCCCTTCTGATCACAGACCACTCTTGCCTCTGGTCAACGTACTGATGTCATATTCACCTAGGTTGCCAGAGAGGATACACCAGAAAAAGGACAGACATTCTTTCTGTGAATGATACCACTCTATTCTTTTTTTTTTTTTTTTTTTTTTTTTTACCACTCTATTCTTTCTGCCCAGGGACCCTTTGCTTATCCTGTCTACTGGTGGAGGTGTGTGGACGGCAGGGATGCAGTCAACACTGAAAGAGATCCCATTCTAGGAGTTCAGTGATTATGGCCAAAAGAGGTCAAGAGAAGGCCTGGTTTAAAGATCTGGTTTCCTATGTTTACAGTATAAAATTCTGAATGGTAGATTTAACATGATGAGAAAATTAATCATTGCTCACATTTTATTGCAACTTTCCGTGAGAGTTACATTTTTGTTCATCAACAATGAAATAGTATTCAACCCTCGACATTGGACATGACTATTCATAGGTAGCATGAAGAGTGATGCAGTGTCATGAATAATTGTGCACACAGTATTGAATTAGTGGTTCTAGAGAACTGCAGAAGCAAAAAGATCTTTACTGTTTCTGTACAAATGACTCCTGGATAGTCAGGTCCTGGCACGGTGAGTAATAAAAGGATTGCTGCCTTTTTCACACAGTGGGAAATAGGAAACTGATGAGGAATTGTGGCCCATTTGACAATAAAGAATACAAAGAGAGAGTTTCTGGATCTGAACAGGAAAAGATCATGCTTGGACAGTATTAAAAAAAATCTTCATGGGACAATATACAAATACCTAAGTATTTCTCTATATCTTCATCAATAAATCCCTACACCTTACATCAACCCATACACTTGGTAATACATGTTAAAATCAGATTGTTTGACCAGAGCCTTACAAAAATATTTTCTTAGTGTCCCAAACAATTGGTGGTGGCTTGGGGCTAGAGGATGCTCAGAGTGACAAAAATTGTGCTGAGCAAAAATTGTCCCTACACTTGGACACAGACCCATGTTCTTTGGCCAGACTTTAGCTCCCTGACAATCTGTTCTGCTAACTTCTTCTCACCAGTGGTGTTTTGGTCCTTTATTAAAATAAATCCTTGTTGGACCACCTTGTCAGTCCTCCAGGCATGTTTTACATAGCCTAATTAGAAAAAAAAAAGTGGTCAACAATGTAAGCTAACCTCAGTGGTTCCTGTTGTACAAAACTTCCCATATTGATGCATGTTCAAGAGCGAATGAAGATGAGGTTGAACAAAGGGAAATCATGAACAAAGGGAAAGGAGAGGGAAGGGCAGGGGAATTGGAGATCTGATATTTTTTAACTTAGCAGACTAGATGGCTGAGTGAATAAATTTAGGTAAAGGAATATGGGTCTATGCCAATTTTGAATATAGCATAAATTTTGTCATTCTTCTGTTCCTCCACATATATAATTCCTCATTGTTCCCAGGAAGTAACATTCCTTATCCAGAGAGGGGTATTAGAATCTATCTCCTGCCCTTCCTGGACAATCCATAAATAAAATATCCTCTAGAGTACATTTCCGAAGTCTGAGCTATGTTGACTAGAATAATATGAGAACAATAGGTAGAAGATTCATTCCAAGGTCAGGTTTAACCTTTGAGGTGGCCTGTGGCCAAGCTTACCATGCTCTTAGGACTTCTGATATGGCAGATCAAAATAGTGTAGCAAGAGTATGCCTATTTGTTGCCTGGCCACTATTACATAATTTGAAGCTAATGACACAATATGCACTGGAGATGTTGCAAAAACTGAAAGCCAAAATTTTTCAACCATTTAAGTAATTATTCTGTAATTTTTGAGTGACATGCCTGGTGTGCAAAAAGCACAACAAAGACCTTATTTGTCACTTCTTTCAACCGTGCAGAATGACCTCCCTCAAGAGGATGAAGACAATAGCCAAGTGTCAAACATGTCTTCCTTGAGGAAACCAGCGCAGTTGTACTCACGGAGCATGCCCAAATTGGTGTTCTCTTATAGCCTATGTTGAGAGTTATATCCTTTTAGCTAAATGCAACAGAGTGTAATTCATATATAAACACTGTGTTTGTCTTCAATTTCTCCCATCTTCAAATCCAGGCTTCTGTAGACCTAATTCATATGCCAAGTCCCTACTTGTTCTTCTGCATCACTGAATGGATTACTATTGAGCTCCAATGGGTTACACACATGCACACACCAAGAACAAGAGTTAATTTTCACAGTCAGCACATAAGGTGAATTTTACGTTTTGACCTTGTAAAAATACACACATGCAGAAATATACCTGAACAAATGTTGGACACACAATAATTACCCTAATACATATGATATATTCTGATATTTTCTATTTTATTTTTAATAATAATTTTCATGAACTGATTAGATGAACTAATAATGGGCTTCATCCTGTAGTTTAAATTCATTTTGCTCTATATCCACTTTGCAGATTGTACCCTAGAATCCATCAATGCCTAATCAATGAAATCCATTACAGAATTATCTGCCCTGCAGGCCTACCACTCAGGTTATTTTCTTTCTTTACTTCTTGTCTCAAGTGAAAAAATTGTGCCAAGTATTTTACAGTTTTCTTAATTAATCTCTGAATTCAAAAGGAAAGCATGTACTCTCACCTTTAAGTAAATCTAAGAGTGAAGGGCTTCCTTTCCCAGAAAGATAAATATATACATTTGCACTTATAAACACACACACACATACACATACACACACACACACACAAGCTAGGGCTTAGAACAAGGTCTGAAAGGAAAGACCCCAAAATTATAACAGTGATTATCTTAAGAGAGAAAGATCAAGGAGAAAAAAAAAAAGTGAAGGGAATGAGGGACTATCACTTTTTACCTTATGTATTTATGTTTTACTTTTTATAATAGACTTGCATCATTACTATAATTCTTAAATTAATGAAGGTATGTTTAGTTTTAAAAATTTGAGAAACATAAAGATAAATATTTTAAAGCCCGTATTCCTACCTTCAGAGAAAATCAATATTAAAAATTTGATGTATTTTCTTTTAATCTGTTCTTCTGTGAACATACATACATAAACACACACACACAGAAGACTATAATTATAGTGAATACAGAGTTTTGTTCTTTTTCACTTAGCATTACAATAAAGGATGTTTACCTATGATGCTAAAAATTCTTCAAAAAGTTAATTTTTCATAATTGCTTATAGTTCATTAAATGGGTATTTTATAAAATAGAAAACTAATCATTTATTATCAAAACTATTTCCAAAATTTTTAGGTAACAAAAGCAAAAATAAACAAGTGGGACTATATCAAACTAAAAAGCTTCCACACAGCGAAAAAACATCAACAAAATGAAAAGGCAGCCTACTGAAAGAGAAAAAAGTATTTGCAAATCATATATATCTGATAAGGGGTTAATAACAAAGCAAAGAGAGAACTCATACAACTCAATACAGAAAAAGCAATCCAATTAAAAAAATGAACAGAGGATCTGTTCAGATCCTTTCTTTTTTTCCAAAGAAGACATATAGGGGGCTAACAGGTTCATGAAAAGATGCTCAACATCACTAGTCATCAGGGAAATGTAAATCAAAACCACAATGAGATATTACCTTATACCTATTAGAATGGTTATTATCAAAAAGACATGAAATAACAAGACAAAGATGTGGAGAAAGGTGAGCCTTTGTGTACTGTTGGGAATGCCAATTGAGGCAGGGAGAAGACCATGGTCACACAACAAAACCAGGCCTAGGTCCTTATTGACTCCAGCCTATCCAGACCTCTCTTCCTTTTAGCATTAGAGTCTATATATATATACTCTTCCTTTAAATCTACATCACACATTTTGTATTCCTAAACATATTGTGAGCTTTTCAAGGGCATGTACTACTTTTCTTCTATTGTATATAGTGTAGAATTGGACCCTAAAGGAACTCTGAGCTTCCATTTGCAGCAATGACAGAGTCCATAATCCAGACAACCTTGTATAAAATGTGAATAAGATTTGCTTTAAGGCACCAGACTCAACAAGATAGTGAGTAATTACCAAGCTATGATCCAGAAGAAGAGCGAAATCAAGAAAGGCAAGTCAAAATTTAGACTCGCTTTTCCCCTGGGGCGCTTGCTAACACTGAAAGAGGCTGAGCAGCACGCTGGTCATATCCCAGGAATAGGTAGATAAAAGTTGGAGTCAAGGAGCTGCTGGATAGTACAAGGAAAGGCTTATAAATCCCATGCACTTTGGGTTAAGACTCTGGAGAGCTGTATTTTGGGAGTACAGTGAACTAGAAGTGGCCCTCCATTTACAGCCAAACTTTCAATCCTTTCAATCCCAGACATTAAATTGAGGATCCCGGATTGCAAGTGCCCAGAGGCAACTACAGAAACAAAAGTAAATCATCGCTAGAGAAAGATATTATACTAGCCTCAATTCCTACAAACAATTTTTTTAAAAATCTATTTACTTATTTTAGAGAAAAAGAGAGAGAGAGACAAAGAGCAGGGGGAGGGCCAGAGGGAGAAAACCTGACTCCCCACTGACTGCAGAGCCCAATGAGGGGCTGGATCCCACAAACCTGAGCTGGGATCATGACCTGAGCTGAAATCAAGAGTCGGGAGCTTAACCGACTGAGCCACCTAGGTGCCCCCCTATAAACAACTTTTAAGTACAATGTCTGGCTCATAATCAAAAACATCCACACATGTGAAGAGACAACATAAAATACATGAGAACCACCAGAAACAACAGACAATTTAAAAGGCCTATCGGGGCTGTAGCTGTTGGTGTGATCAAACAGGCTTTAAAATAATAACTATGCTTACTATGATTAAGGTTATAAAGTTACAACTGAGAATTTCCACACAGCTGGAAACTATGAGAAAAGACATAGAACATTTTTAAAAACACATAGAAATTCTAGAAATTTCAAATACAATTAACGAAATGAAGAACTCAATGATTGGTTGAACACCAACTTAGATACAATGAAGAGAGAATTAGTGAAATAATATATAAATCAGAAGAAACAATTTAGAAAGAAGCACAAAGAAACAAACAAACAAAAAAGATAAATACAGAAGCAAGGATAAGAGGCATAGAGAATAGAATGAGAAGTTCTAAACCAAGTATAAAACCCAGTCCCAGAAAAAGAGGGGTGAGAGCATGGGGCAGAAGTAATACTTGACCAACCATTGAGAATATTCCAAAACTGACCACTCTAAGACACAGTTCAAGAAACCGTACAAAACCAAGGGGTGAAATAAAAAGAAATACATGAGTAGACACATCTTAGTAAAACCAATTATAATAATCAAGAACAGATTGTCTGGAAAATAGCAGAGGAGAAAAGATTACCTCAAAAGAAGCAATAATTACACTGAAAATTGACTTCTCAAAAAAACCAATGAAAGCCAGAGATAATGATATTTGTAAACTGCTGAGAGAAAATAAGTACTAATTTATATTTCTAATGAAGGTAAAACAGAAACATTTTTGGATAAATAAGAACTAAGAAAATTCATTAACAGCAGACCAATATTAAGATAAATAAGTAAGGGCATTCTTTAGGTGGGAGAAAATGAAACCAAATGAAAAATAAAAGATGAAAAAAAAAAGAAGAAATAGCAAATAACATTATAACTTTATAAGTAGATATATATGAATGCTGTTTATGTGAAATAGTAATTAAAATTAACAACAAAAACAGCATTTAAGTTGAGGGCAGTAAATGGCATTAAGATGCTCTAAGATACTGTATTTTTTGGAAATAGGTTAAAAGTAACAATTAGCATTAGACTTTGATAAGTCAAGGATACAGGCTGCAACCCTAGGATATCACTGAAGAGTATATAAATTCTAAGCTAATGGATGAGGGAAATGGAAACAATTTAAAAGTATCAATCCAAAAGAAGGAGAAAATACAGGACAATTAGGACAAATAGGAAGCACATAATAAGATGGGAGATTTAAATCCAAGTAGATCACAAATTACACTAATATAAATGTTAAATGCTCCAATTAAAATGCAGATTATCGGACTGGTTTTAAAAAAAAAAAACGACTGCATGCTATATATAAGAGACATGTCTCAACAGATGGATACAGAAAAAAAATTTTTTTAAAGGATGAAAAAGATAGATTTTGCAAACAGTAACAAAAAATATTTAGCTATGGTAGTGCCCAGTCAAGTAGATTTTAAGGCAAAAATCATTACAAGAGATAAAGAGGGACATTTTTGTTGATCAACAACTATATACCTGTGAGATAGCTAAAATTAAGGAGTGAAGCAAAGGAGAATATGGCACAATAATTCTCATGCATTCCAAGTAGGAGTATGAATAAGCTCATTTGGAAGACATTCTAGTATTCTGTATTAAAGATGAAGAGGCACATACCTGTTATGGACTGCATATTCATATGTTGAAACCCTAACCCCCAAGGGATGTTATTAGGAGGTGGGGCCTTTGGGAGATAAAAAGGTCAGGAGGTTGGAGGCCTCACCATGAGATTAGTGCCCCTGATAAAAAGAGACACAAGAGCCTTGCTTCCTCTTTGTCCCTGCTCTCTACTTTGTGAGACACAGCAAAGAGATGGTCATCTGCCAACCATGAAGAGGGCCCTGGTCAGACACTGGATCTGCCAGGGCCTTCAAGGACCTCCCAGCCTCCAGAACTATGAGACATAAATATTTGTCATTTAAGCTACTCCGTCTCTGGTCATTTGTTATAGTGGCTCAAACTGACTAAGATAGTACCCTATGACCCAACAAAATCCATTCAAAGATATAGAAAAATATATATATATGCATCAGGATTCACATACAAGGATGTTCATAGTAGCACTACTCATAGTTTCCCAAAACTGGGAGCTCCCAAGTTTTTATGAACATTAGAACAAATAAATAAATTGAAAATACTCATACAATGGAGTAGTATAAAGCAATTAAGATGAATAAATTATATTATGAACAGCAACGTGAAAAAAATTTCACAAATATCTTACAAATACTATTTTTAGCAAAAGATGCCAGATACATAAGAATGCACGATTTCCTTTGAAAACTAATCATTACTAAATTATAGCATTTAGAAATACATATGTGGGTGATAAAACTCTAAAGAAAAGCAAAGAAGTGACACTATAAAGTTAGGATAGTGATAATCTTTGTGAAGAAAAACATAGGAGGTATTAACTAGAAGGGAGGATAAGGGACTTTTGGGATGCTGGCAATGTTCTATATCTTGACCTGTGTGGTAGTTTTACAGACAATCACTTTGTAATGATTCATTGAGCTGTACATTTTTGCCTCTTTTGCATTTTATTCTGTTTCTATATGTGTGTTTTGTTTTGTTTTTTTTATAATGTTTGAGGGGCGCCAGGGTAGCAAAGTCGGTTAAGCAACTGACTCTTGGTTTCATCTCAGGTCATGCTCTCAGGGTCGTGAGATTGAGCCCGGCGTCAGGCTCTGTGCCCTGTGTAGAGTCTGCTTAAGACTTTCTTTCCCTCCCCCCTGCCCCTCCCCCTGCTCTCTAAAATAAATAAACAAAGCTTTAAAATATTTGAAATAAACATATAAATAAAAGCCCTTTGTGAGATTTGTACTTTACCTGATATGATCTGGACTATGTAGTGGATTGGTCAATTAAATTGGTTCATTAATCTAAGAATCATTTAAATAAAGACACCTCCATACCTAGAACATTTAATTTTCAGTTAAAATGTATATAATTCTACTCCTAGGTATTTATCCAAAATAAGTGAAAACATGTTTCTTATACAGAAACACTTGTATAAGAACCTTCATAGCCACTTTATTTCTAATAGCTTCAGAATGGAAATAGCACGAATGTGTATCATTGCAATTTTCTATATATCTACATGATACACTGACATACAATTTGTGGTCTATCTCTACAAAAAAATACTATTCAGCAGTATAAACAAATGCACAACTGATTTTCCCAACATGTGAATGAATCCAGTGATGTGCTGATAATTGGCTCTCCGGGGTAGGGAAAACCCTGATTTGTAGGGTTTGCCAGTTTCTACCATGTAAATGTTTCCACTTCAATACTCCTAGTTCAGCTTGAAGTCACTGAATGCAGAGTTGGGAAGAGATGCACTCCGCTGACTCTTACAACCGGTATAACCTGGTGCTGGAGCACCACGAGTGAAGTCTCACAGACACTATGCTGAGCAAAAGAAGGCCACACACACAAAAGTACACACTATATGACTTCATTTATATGAAGTTTTAGAAAAATAGTCTAAAATGACAAAGAAAATCAGAAAAGTGCTCACATTTGGGGATTTGGGGTGTACCATTTCCTGGCAAGGGGCATGAGGAAATTTTCTGCGGAGATAGAAATGCTCTGTATTGTGATAGGGTGGTGATATAGGACATATATAGGACAAGTATATCTATTTGTCAAAATCGTACAGGTAAGGTTTGTGCATTTCCAAGTATATAAATTTTACCTCAAGCCAAAAGGAACCATAGGAAAATGATGAGAATAATGAAGCTGGGGGGATGAGAGGAAGTATGAATAACAGTACAGGAAAGACAGAAAGTTGATAATTGTTGAAGCTAGGTGATGAGTATGGAAGTTCATTATATTCTCCTGTTTATCTTGTATATGTTTAGCTTTTTCTGCATAAAAAGCTTAAAAATAAGGGCACCTGGGTGGCTCAGTCGTTAAGCATCTGCCTTCGGCTCAGGTCATGATCCCAGGGTCCTGGAATCAAGCCCCACATCAGGCTCCCTGCTCGGCGGGAAGCCTGCTCCTCCCTCTCCCACTCCCCCTGCTTGTGTTCCCTCTCTCGCTATGTCTCTGTCAAATAAATAAATAAAATCTTTAAAAAAAAAAAAGCTTAAACACAACACATACATAGATGAACATAGATCCACCAATTTTTCCAATGGACTACCATGGCTTTTTCTTAGATCAAGGGTCCTCCAGTTTTGCTTTGTGTTTGTTACAGAAAATAACCCATATATTTCAAGTTGTTTTGCCTTGGAAGACAAAGACATGCATAAAGCCCTCATTATGCAGAATTCTAGATTATCATGATTTTTCCTCTAACAGTTTTCCTCTTTAACAGTTGTCTTATCCATACCTAATTGGGTGGATTTTTTTCAGCCAACTAAATGTATTGTGCCTTTCCATAACATTAAACTTAGTTGCCATAAAATCAATAAGCTTCTTTATTTTTGCATTCACATTTTATCAATTTATATGATTTTTAAAACATGATATTAAAATAATGGTATACCTGGCATATACAGGTTTGGGAAAAAAGTCAAATTCAACTAACTAGCCCTTGGTAAGCAAACAACAACTCAACAACTCAACTAACGTATAGGGCTTCCAGGGTGCACAAGAAAATTCCCAACCACTTCCCAGGCTTACTGGACCAGCTGACACTCCCCATTCCCTCTGTTAAATACATAGACCAATGCCCATGGCTGTTAGATTCCTAGACTGTTTCATAGAAGTCTATTAACCTCTAATTTACCTCATTAATATACTATTGATACACTTCAACTGTAGCCAACTAAAATATGTATCATTTTGTCTGTTGGGGAATGCACTTTGAGTACCCGCTTACACACATTTCAGCCTTCTGATGGTAGTAGTTCTACCTAGCAGTGACATTTGAGGTCAGGAGAGAGAGATATGCTAGTAACTTATAAACTGAGTCCCTTTGCATAAGTCATACCACCAAACTCCTCCAACAGTTGAGGAAGGCCAGAAACAAAAGACTACATACCTTATGATTTAATTACCATAAAGTTCTAGAAAGCTAATACAAAATGAAAAAAATTTCAGAAGGGTGATCATCTTTGGGGATGGTGGGCAGTTTACTGAGAAGAGGCATGAAATGAATTTTAAACATACACAAAGGGCTTTTTCCCTGGAAACAAGGACTTCAGACCAACAGTCTTATTTTACACTTACAAGAATGGTAGAAAAGAGAAAAGAAAACTGGGCACAGCTCTGTCTAGTTATCTGTTTATCTAGCCTGAACTCACCTAGACAAAAGGTTGTTGTCTATTGCATTATTTTACTTCCTGGAGGGGAAGTTAGAACATGAATAAAGAATGATTTTTTTTGTTCCAGAAGAGACTATGGTCAGATATACTCTGGCCAATGAATATCCTTCAATGGCTAACAATGGTCCTTCCTTTAGTCCTTTGAAAGTCAAGAGAGCAGGAGAGAATAACTCCATGACTGACAGCTCTGCAGTGGAACTCTGAACACCTGTGTAGGCTGGCCCTGAGGCCCTCAGTTCCATCCAGGTGCACCTTTTAGAAAATCTAGGTAATCTGACCCTCTCCATCTCTCTCTAGGTTAAGAATATTTAATTTCATATGTAATAATAATAATAATAATAGTTGTTATTACTATTATTATAGCAAGTCTTTATAGAGCTTTTAATTTGCACCAGGGAATAATCACTTTATATACATATTCTCATTTGACCTTTGCAACAATCCTGTACAGGAGACGCTATTATTGCCTACATTTTTTAAAATGGAAAAATGAGGCTCAGAAAGCTTGAATAACTATCCCAAGATTGCCTAGCTAAACAAGAGGAAGAGCCCAGATTCCCAGCCATGCAATCTGACTGCAGACTGCACCTCATTAGACACTGACAAGTTAAGTGACTAACACACTGTAGGGAGCTGGGGAAAATGTCAGCAAAGTACTCTCCTTCCTTATACTTAGTATTAGCCAGCAAGCTAAAAGATGCAGCTGATGAATTTTGGCCCAAATCTGCCCAATAAGCCAATGTCTCTAAAAGATGATGAAAACAGAAATGATGTGATTAGTGTCCTGGAAAACTAGCAGAGATATTTTTAAATCATAGGATTCAAAATCAAGAAGATCAACAAGAGCTCTGCATTTTTTTTAGGCAAAAGGGAAAGGAAGAATAAGAGGGGAGGCCTAAATTTTTAAAGGACATTTTCCTTTATTTTAGAACATTATCATTTTTGCTCTAGGTTTCAAGAAGAAAGCAGAGTAATGTGTACCATTTCATATCCTTGCAATTTAGGTCAGACATGAATTATCAGAATTGAAATGCTTCCTATATTGTATATTGGATCAGTTTATTTTACTACTTTGATGTTTTCATTTTGCCCAAATTCAGACACATTTGCCTCCTGTCCCTGCAGACAAAGGAACTATTACTAGAGGCAAAACACGTATGCATGTGTGTGAGTGTTTATACAGATAGAGGACAAAGATATATTTCTATCTTATCAAAATACAGACTTCTGACAAGTCAGAAAGAACAGACCATATTAAAACTATCACCATCAAACACAATGCTCAATGAGCTCTAGGCTAAATAAGAAGAAAAAAAATTTCTTTGTAAAAAGGAATTTCTTGTTTATCACCTTGAGATTTTTTTTTCCCCCAAGATCGAGTACCAAAATATTACAAGAGGATAATGGCATGATTAGCCAGATGACCTTGGGCAAGTCACTAAAATTCTTTTTATCTGAGAACAGGGAGCTGAGGTCAAATCTCCAACTCTGAGTTCTCCTTGAGCCCTAATTTTATGTAGGTCTCTGCTGCGGCATGGAGGGGGTAAGCCTTCAATGAAAGAAACTTTCCACGTGTTCCTTCTACCTCCTCATTCCATTTCCCCATTCTGTATGGAGGCACCTACAAAATGATGGAGGCTGAACTAAGTGAGGCAATTGACATCTCTTATAGTTTGCCTCTAGCGTTGCATCTGAGTTTTGAAAAGTCATCAGACATTAGAGGTATGTATTCCAAAGCCCTGTGAAACTCAAACTGTTCGATAAATCTTGTAAAAAAAAAAACCTAGGTTGAGTTGCAATAGGAAAAAGCATCTGGGTAACACTTACGGGAAGCTCCAGCTGATTGGGAATAAATGGGCTCTGTGCTCAGCAACAGCTGCAACAACAGAGGGCTAGCCTGGATAGGTGGATGCGTACAGAACAAGCTGAGCTGGGGCCTGGAATTTCCCGAAATGAAATCTGAGAAGTATTTAGGTTGACCTTCTCTCTCTCAGCACAGTTGACCCTTAAGAAATAAGAGATGACACATCCCAAAGCACACTAAACTTTTAAAACGGCAGCTCAAAAAAAAAAAAAAAAAAAAGTTTAAAAATGCATGGGAGTCCTGCAATGCTGGCAGAATAAACTGGTTGATTTGACTGCCTTCTGTGTGGGGAATAAACAAAGAGATTATTTAAGAATTGTATATGCTGGGGCTGCTGTGGAATGCATAGTTTCCAGAAAACAGATGTATCTGTTGATTATAATCAGGCTTCCTACACTGCAGGATTCACTTTTCCATAGCAGTCAGGGTTATAATGACATAAAACAGAATGCCATGAACTGTATTTAGAAAAGCAGATCTAAGAAAAGTACAGTGGGGAGAAAGATTGAAGTGTTTGGAAAAATATACATAAGCAGGTACAATATGGATGGGGAAACGTATTATTTTCCAATGACAGCTTCCTCAATAGTGTTTTCCAGAAAATTGCAGAAAAAATTTTCTTAGCAGGGAAATCATGGAAGTGGAGTCACCTCTTGGGCAGGTGTATAAGACACACCTTAAAAGGTATCTTTAGAGTAGGTTTCACATGTGGAAAGTGAGGCCATTATGAGCTTAGGTTAGTCACTTCCATTTTGCCTAATAGGATGGGATTTAGTGAGGTAGAATAGAGTGGCACCTAGGATCCTGTCCTGGAGATAAGCCTCCTCTTCAAGCTATGACCGTGTGAAGTCACTTAGCCCTTGCTTCGCTCTGTTGGATCCTCATAACATACACCTAAAGGATTTTGTAAAAACTGCCTCATGTTCACAAGTATAAAAGAAATAAAAGCAGTCCTAAGGACAATCTGGCAGGAAGTGCTGGGAAATATAATGCTCCGCAATGATTCGGTTGGGAGGGACCTTAGGAGTCATTTAGGCTCTTAGTTTCCAAATGTTGGCTCGAGCACTGTGTTCTTTCTAAAGTAGTGATCAAAGAAAATAGAGATCAGAGATAGCGCTGATTCTGTGTTACATATAGAATGTCTATAGACATAATGATTTTAGTAAACGATCCTACACTGAATGCAACAACACAAATAAAGGAACGGCAAAACTCAAGAGTTGTCTGTAATTCTCTTCTCCCATTTTCTTAATTCCACTCCTCTAACTCTTTTGGCCCCAACAGCAATAACTGCCCTTATCAAGGCTAACAGTCATGTTGTCAAATCTGCACTCAGTTCTCAATCTTCATCTTACCTGACCCCTGAGCAGTATCTGACATAGGTGATCATCCCCTCCCTCCTGAAACTCATTCGTCACTTAGATCTGGACCATCACACTCTCTTACTTCTTCTCTCGCTTCACTGGCTAATCCTTCTTATCATCCCTCATCCTTCTTCATCTAGCCTCTAAATATTGAAGTGAATTTGTAACATCTCCCAGGATTTATTGTATAGGACCTCAGTAATTCAAGCTTAAGGAAAAACAAAAAGAAAATCATGAGTTATATGACAATTGGGTGCACCAAGAAAAGCAATTCTTAGCAGCGGGTGCTCTCAGAGGCTGCCTTGGAAACACCAGTCAGGGTAGACTCTGCTCCCTCCAGGCTCCAGGAAAACAGGCTGCTCCCATGCCCTTGTTACTTCTGCAACATAGAAAGCAGAGTAAACTCCTCTGTGGGGCCCTTCGTCTTATTCACATGCTGACACGTGATGACAGGGTGGCCATATAGTCTGGAAACATATGTTTGCCATACTTAATGCCATACTTAATGCCTGTCGCTGATAGGTTAAGAGAAAGTCATCCAGAGGGATGGTGAGAGAGTGGTAGGGTTTGATGCCTATACAGAGACTGATGAAAAGGCTGTGTCACACGCCATGCTCCTTGCAGTTTTGCACAGCGCATTATACTATACGTTGTGAAAGAGGGATGACACGGTGAACATACTATGTATCATAAGCTAATATCCACAAACTGCTTATCATGTGTATTCTCCTATGTTTCCAAGATTTTACTGCATTCTATGGACTGAATGTTTGTGTCCCCAAAATCCATATGTTGAAATCCTAATCCCCAATGTAATTGTATTTAGAGATGAGGGCTTTGGGTGATTAGGTTATGCGTGGAGCCCTCATGAACAAGATTAGTGCCCTTAAGAAAGAGGTCCTTTGTTCTTTCCACCATATGAAGACATAGCAAAAAAACCCAGCCAGCTATAAGCTGGAAGCGAGCTCTCACCAAACACTGATCTGTCAGAACCTTGATCTTAGACTTCCCAGCCTCCAGAACTGTGAGAAATAAATTTCTGTTATTTATAAGCCACCCAGTCTATGGTATTTTGTTATAGTAGCCCACACAGATTAAGACACTAGAGAATCTACTCCCGTTGAGCAAGGCAATAAATGTGTCCTGACTTGTTCTGGCCCTCTAATTCAAACGTTTATTGACCATATGAGCAGAGGTCCTTTGCTCCTGAAAAACAAAGGAGTTTTTGACCTCTACACAACTAACTGCCCAGATAATGAACAAGGAAATTAATACTCATGTAGTCCTGGCTGTACACTAGGCATAGTCCTGGAGACTTTCACACACCCACTCCATTTAACCCTTATGAACTCACAGGCAGAGATAGACCTTAATCCTCATTACAACCATATGAAGGGGATACTAACACCTTTCCAGCTCCAACAGGCTGAGGAACTGGGATTTAAACTCATTTCCTCTGTTTCTAAAACTAATTACCTCTCCTCCATGCCACATTATTTATTCCATTTTTATAAATGAGTAAGTGGGGATTTTAAGAGGTTGAAAATTTGTCTAAAATTACATGGCAAGACTGAAATTCAATCCTGGATCTTTCTGATTTTAGAGTCCCATGTTCTTTCTGCTATATGGTAAAACAGTTATATATTTTTTTTTTTTGAAATTGACAATAAAGAGAGAAGATAGAATAAATCAAAAAGGAATTTGGGGTCTAAGTCCTTATGCCAAACAAAAATGAGCTTGATATGTTAAAAAAAAAATGAACAGATTTCAGTACATTCATTATTTTGTATTTCTATGGCCTTGAGAAGTTGAGTTGGAACCACCCAGAATTAGGACCAAATTAATGTTGCATTCACTGCAATTGTTTCAGAATACAGGAGCATAGTGCTAATGAGGTCCGGATAAGAACTTCAGACTACCTAACTTTTCTCTGTTTTAGAGCCCAAACTGCAAAGTTCACCCTACACAGTCAACTCAGAAACTCATCCTGTTGGTCATGGTAGGACACAGGTAGAGATCTCAAGTCAGTATATCGTTATAAGTGCCAGAAGAACGAAGTTCAAGCCCATGTCCCATAGCTGGTGGCTCAGAGCCACTAGCTTCATATTATATTCAAAGGAGAGCTTTTTATATTGGGCAGAGGAACAACCAACATGCACATCACCTGTGGATTTTATCAGATGCAAAGCTCTAGGATGTGTAATAGCATTGTCAGAGCCGATGGAGAAGACATACTCCTCTGTGTTGCCCTCCTATTACCCTCTGGGCACAGAGCTCCCTGCGAAGTGAACTTGGTCCTGCTGGAGACGTACAACAGGAGAACTGGGCCACTGAACCATAATATTTACAGCAGCACTAAAAGCAATCAGTTCTTTGCTTCAAAAATAGTAAGAGTTCAACCAAATTTCGTAAGATTTGCAATTTTTTTAATGATAAGTTATTTCAGAGAAGTACTTGTTAAAAAAAGGAAAAAAGAGGGCGCCTGGGTGGCTCAGTTGGTTAAGCGACTGCCTTCGGCTCAGGTCATGATCCTGGAGTCCTGGGATCGAGTCCCACATCGGGCTCCCTGCTCAGCAGGGAGTCTGCTTCTCCCTCTGACCCTCTTCCCTCTCATGCTCTCTGTCTCTCATTCTCTCTCTCGCAAATAAATAAAATCTTAAAAATTTAAAAAAAAAAAAAGGAAAAAAGAGCTAAGGTTTTAAGTCTAGTGGAATCTCCATTAGGTTGGAAGTGTCTGTTCTTTCTTCAACTCTCACACTATTTAATGAAAAGAGGTCAAAAGATGAGTGTCGTCAGAGAATGCAGGGTACGGTGAGGTACAGGCTTTATTTTTAATGTTCACAAAAATCACAAGTGACATTTTTCAGAAAATTACAACAACAGAGTGCAGCAAATATTATACAAGATTGTTTTCCTTCTAGGGAGGGGAGTTTAGAAAGTAATGCATCCCCTTTGGACGATTTCTTTCGGAGAACAAAAGCAGCTCTGTCTGCAGTTAGTTCCAGGTGATTGTGATTATACTGGCTCATTCTTTTGCCCTAAAAAAGGGCTGGTCTCGGAAAGATGACTGGCCCTCTTGGTTAGATTTCTTGGCAGCCCGGCATAGGAGAGGCCTCAGGACTTTTTCACACCCAGTGCATGTGAGGCCAGCGTCCTTTTTTTTTTTTTTTTTTTAAGATTTTATTTATTTATTTGCCAGAGAGATTGAGCACAAGCAGGGGGAGCGGCAGAGGAAGAAGCAGGCTCCCCGCTGAGCAGAGAGCCTGATGCAGGGCTTGATCCCAGGACCTGGGATCATGACCTGAGCCAAAGGCAGACACCTAACCAACTGAGCCACCCAGGCATCCTGAGACCAGTGTCTTTAAACTGCTTTCTAAAATAAGTGTTAGTTACCTGCTCTGGCAACCGGGGTTGTTTTAGCCCTTAGGTCCTACAGCCTAGTGTACATGGCCATTGCTTCCTGGCTTTCTGTCTTAATGCATACATTTGCACATGCCCACCGACAGCCAAAAGTTGATCTCTACTTTCTCCAAGGGGCCTGGTTGTCTAGTTCAACATTCCAAATGCTGATGGGAACTGTATATCCTAACTTTCTGTCTCTGGCCTGCCTGCCACTGTGGCATGGGTGTATTTAATGCTCTGGCTGTCTTTTCTTACCTTGAGTTGCTATCCAACCAACAATATCTAGTAATGCTGGAAGGAGTCATCATTCCATATAGATTCACAAGAATGAGCTAGTATGTAAACACAGGAAAAAAGGCACCACAAATCTTCAATCTGCCCATAGTTTCATCTAGCCTTGTCTTGAAATGTCCCAAAGTAGATGGGAAATGTGTCTGTAGACATCAGACATTGAGTCCAGGTAATTCATTACCTACTTATTAAAGAAACACACCCTATACATGCTAAATATTTCCTGGCCCAGATGCTCCCTGCTGTAATAGAGGTCAGTGGACAAATTTATTTGTGTATGCAGGCATCACTCAAGGATCGTTGTCTAAGCCCTCACTTTAATTATACAGAAATGATGAAACTAGTCAGGATCATGGTCTGTTGCCTCAGTGTGAAAAGGGCAACTCCTCCTTCTGGAATGTGGAAATTGAAGTGAGCCCCATCACAAATTGAATCAAACTGACTACTAGAGCTGAATTATCTGCTTACAAAAAGTCTTCTAGCCATGTGGAAGGAGAAAAGGAATCCACTCCTGACATCTCAGACACAGTCTTATTCCACTGGAGTATAAGAAAGGTATTCTCTGCAAAACTAACTGTTCTGAAAGTCACTTGGAGAGGAGGGGAGGATGGGCTGCAGCATGCTCTGCTCATTAGGTAACACGGAGCTGGATTGACTGGAGGCAAGTATCTCCTACCTGTTTCCAAATGCCCTCCTTTCTCCGCTCTGATTTTCCACCAAGCTCCCCAGTGTCATTGTCTGGTCAACAGAAACAGAAGGCAATGCCAAGATTAGTACTTGAAAAATAAAACTGGAAACAAAAGGGAGATAAAAATTGGATCGGATCTCAGAATTTGTCTATTTGTTCTTCCTCATATACAGCATGTTTTCCCTCTTATGCCATAGTTCTTTGTATTGTGTGACAACAGACCAGCTCCTCAAAATAGTCATTATTTAGGTAGACAAATGTCATAAATTAGCCAGGTAATATGCAATTGGTTTTATTTTTAACACCAATGGACTTTGGCCAGAATTAATTAATATGTCATCAGTATCTCAAAGTTTTTAAAAGTGTATATGAGACAACGTGCTAGGTAATGATCAAAGCAAATACATTTATTACTTGGGTCATTTACTTTCTGTACAGGACTAATAGGAAAGCCTAGAGAATTTTAAGTCACAATTCAATTCTAACTTTTGCTTAATTTATCTTTGGGGTTCATAGTTAACTTTCCTTAGAGTTTCAGCTTCTACATGAGGATTTAACTGGAAACCCATAATTTGTATTATCATTTGTACTTCCTGTCTCAATAGCCTCACATTGAAACTGGACAAGTGCCCAAGAATATAATGTCAAAGTCAAGTTGAACTACTTTTCAAAGGCTTTTTTGGTGCCCTTTTCTAATCAAGGGACCTTTATTTACCTTGACTCATGGTTCCCAAGGGTTTAGAAAAACCTTTGTTGCTAATGCGGCTAAGACACAATAATTCCTTTTCAAATTGTCTAAATGTTAAACAAATGCCATCCATAATTAACTGAAAATTATCAAATGCCAGATTTGTAGCATTTGATACCTATCTTTGCTTTTCTAAAAAAAAAGTTGGTTGTTCACTCTAGTAAACAGAACAATAAAAGAGCAATATAACTATTTTTAAAATTTCCAATGAACCTCAGTTATATGACATAATGACAAGAGTTGTTCCAGTTGATAGTTTTCCTGATACCAAGGAGTTGACCACTTGAAGCTTCAAGAGCTATGAAGGAATGAAGAAATATGTAAAAGATTCTGGAGTCTTTTCTCTTAATTCGCTAAGCGGCCTTAACCTCTTTAAGCTTCAGTTTCTATATCTATAAAATAGGGATTATCTATTTTATGTGATACAAAAAGTATGCTGGCACATAATAAAGACTGAATAGAAAATCACACTATTTGTACAGAGGTGTGTGTGTTCTACACCATCATCTTCAGATACCACTCAACCTAGCTCGGGAGGAGAAAACGCCCATTGCCTATTCTTACAAGGACTGATGAAACAGGAGCCAAACAGACGCACTCTTTAGCCATCTCTGTCTTCTTTGCTGGCTCCATTCCCCCCTTACCCCCCAGTCAACCGGATGCCTCCCACCTGTCACCCAGCTGCCTCTGCCCTACTATCATGCCCACTACTACTATTCCTTACAGTTTCTTTTCTTCCCTCCCTCTCTTCCCCTTCCCCCCTCCCTTCCTTCCTTCTTTCTGCTTCTGATTCTTGTTTTCCTTGACTTCTCTGCAGATAGACATCACTACTTAGCATACTCTTTACCTTCTTTTCCTTCTAGTCAGAAAACTGACCAATCACACAGCACATTGTTCTTCTGTACAATTTCCATGCCAGTTGTTTAGAAGTGCTTTTTTCCCTGCCACAAGTTATTCTTTCTATGTCTTTCTATTCAGAACACTTGAGAGTGAAAACAGATCTGATCACTCGTTGCCCAAGGTTTTGTTGTGTCTAATGCAAAAAAGTTATAATCAAAGCCAGCTATCATTTCTCCTTATTCTGCAAGTCTCTCTCAAATATTAAAAACATTGATGACTGCTTTGTTTATTAATAATGATCGACAATACTCATTGAATGTTGTGTGTGTGTCAGGTATTGTGATGAGTATTTTACTTGTAATATCTCATTTACTTCTCACCATAATCCCGAGATGATGATGATGGTGTTGATGATGATGATGGTGGTGGTGGTGGTGGTGGTGATGGTGTTGGTGATGGTAATTCCCATTTCATAGAAAAAGAATCTGAAGCTCGCTCTCTGCCCTATCCAGTCTTAAGTGGATAGGATACAATCATGGAACGGTCTTGCTTAGGAGTCTCAGTCCTTAATACCATAGGTTATATATCTCTTACAAGTTTGCTGGTAGGAAGGCCTCTAGCCTGATACAGCTTCAAATCAGAGAATTCTCAATTGGGATCCCTATATAGAGAAACTCACAAGATTGGATATAAAAGAAAACAAAGTCTGTCCCCTCCCATCGGACTCTGTCATTCATCCCCAGTTGAAAGACAACCACAAAAATCCAACTAAAAGATTATTTTAAAGACCCTACCTATGGGTCATAAACCTCTGGGGGGACTCGATTTATTGCAGAGTTCCCATATCAGAATGTATACCAAGCAGAATACATATCTGTTCTTAGAATTAAAGAAAACTAAGTAGAGACTGTTGAAAGGAATAATAATAATGAATTTGAAAGATCTACTGAATTCATAGTCACTTAGTCCTTTTTAACCAACTTGTATTTTCTCTATCAACAGATGACTAAAGTAAAGCAATTATTATATAATAATATATTTTACCTTTAAAATATTTAGACTAAAAAAGTAGGGATCTGGATATGTTTGTATTTGAGGCGACTTTGTTATTTTGAAAGGCAGAGTTGTCCCAGCAGCCTGAAATGATGCCAGGAACTCTACATTCTGAGATCAACTCACTGCTTTGTGGGAATTGTATAGCTTAGCTGTGAAGAATGCTGGTGTAGGAATCATAGCTCCGATACTGATTGACTATGTCATTTTTGGCAATTTACTTAACTTCTCTGTTCTTCAGATCCCTCTCCTATAAAATGGATAAAGTAATAATGTCTACCTGTTGTTAGGAGTTTTTGAAGTATTAGATGTCATGTTTTAGAATAGTACCAGGCACGGAGTAAATTTTCAGTCAATATTTGTTTTCTCTTTGGTGCTCTTGGTAGAAACAAACCCACCCACTCATTTTAAAGGCTCATGAACTGAACAGGGAGGTTAACCCACTTTGGTTATGAACAGAGTCTTAGATTTAACCTAGCCCCACTTCCCATCCCTCAATGCCCTTGATTCCTCATATGGACTTTACTTTTTTCCTTTTTTTCATGTTCCTCTAATGTAATATATAATTTATTTAGTTATTGTGTCTATTGCTTATTAACTGCCCCCCTCCAATAGACTATACGTTCTACAAGGGCAAAAATATTTATTTTGTCTACTTGCATATCTCACATGCATAGAACAGTGCATTGCACAAAGTAATTGCTCAATAAATATCAGTTAAAGCATGAATAAATGTAAGGATGGTTTGTCAAATGTCTTTCCACAAATTCTGCCCATCTTCTACTTTTCTTTAGCCTCACTCCCCTTTCAAACTCTATTCCCAATGACAGTAACAGTAATATAATGGCCAATATTTATTGATCACTTCCTGATTTCCAGGACTATGTTCAGAAAAAAACACATTATCTCACTTAATCCTATGAAATAAGTACTATTATTCCCCTTACTTTACAGAAGCTCAAAAAGTTTAAGGCACTTGTCCAAGGTCACACAGCTAGTTTAAATGGGGAACCAGGTTAGAGGTCAGGGCAGTCTTCTGTGGCATCTGATCTCTTAATCATCACACCATGGTCTGTTTATGTGACTGTGGGCCTAGTACAGTGCCCTTTTCCAGGACTGATAGAACCCAAGTTCAAAGAATAGGACCTATCTCATAGAAGATAGTTTTTCTACACACATCAAGAGCAAAAATCCCCACAGACTTAGTAAAGTGAAGCTGAGACCAACTATATTTACTGGCATGCTAAAATAACATTCTATGGTAATATTCCTATCTTCCAGCTCATTTCATTCACTTCATCATTGTGAATAACATGTCCAGTGCATGCTAATCTAGCAACCTAACCCCAGAGTAATGATAAGTTTAAATCCTGCCATACGTGAAGCCCTGAATTTTTAGCAGCATTTACCACTCAATATTAATTAACTTGAATGATCCACAGAGATTTGACTCTGCAAGGAGTTCGACTGTCTATGGCTTCAAAGTTCTATAAGATTATGTCTCTGAGCTATTGGGATAATTAATTCCACTAAGAGTGAAGGAGAAGCCTTGGGATTTGCAAATGAGACTTGGGATTTGAGCATTTCCTGATTGCTGTAGCAACAGTGGTTTCAATGACAACCAGTCAGGGCATGGAGTTACCAACTTTGTCACCCTTGTCTAGCCTTGGGCACTTCCAGTTCACTCAAAGCAGAATCGTTTAGTACATCTGAGAATATGCTCATTTTCCAGGCCTGTACAGGATTCAACAACACAAGGTGGCATGTGTTAGAGTGGTATCCTAGAGCTCCCAGGCAATGAGATTTGACAAAGAATACACCAGAGAGAAAGTGATGGAATTAAAGTTATAAGGTGAGCATTGAGACAGTTCATGATCAAAACCATTCCATGGAGACCCAGACACGGCTGCGCCCTCTATCTGTTATGACCTGATAGTAGTGCATATATGAGAAGGAATATGATCAGCACCATTGCTACTCAGCAGGCAGGGAAAGCTGGATGGGACTTGAGTCCTACAAGTGTTCTCTCTGCCATTCTCTTCTCCTCTTTCTTTTAGTCCAACTGATCATAAATACCCAATCTGAAAAATGAAATGTGGCCTTTTAGGCGTTAGTTCTTCTGCCATGCCTTATCTATCCTATTAGAAAATCAAACTCATTTCAAGGGTAACTCTCTTGATTATTAGACAAAAACAGATGAATTTGTGTTTCCATGAATGAAAGCTGGAATTAGAAGAACAAACTGGTATTGCTTAGTGAAAGTTGACCAAAAACTGCTATTTAACAAACACTACAGTTGCTTAAATGATCTACATCAGAAGAATAATTTAATTTATTTTCCTGAGAAGCAGGATGGTTAAATAAAGAAAAATTTCATCAGTCTGATATACTTAAGTACTTATTTGAACTAGAGTTATAGGAAATGGCAAGGCAGGGAAGCTGCTTTTAGTCATCTTAGGGGAAGCCAATACTTTTCCTTCTGTGCACCTAAATATGCATGTACCTCCTTTCTTGATAAAAACTCTCAACAAAGTAGAGATAGATGGAACATAACTCAACATCATACAGGTCATATATGAAAGACCCACAGCTGACATCATCCTCAACGGGGAAAAACTGAGAGCCTTTCCCCTAAGGTCAGGAAGAAGACAAGGATGTCCACTCTCACCATTACTATTTAACATAGTACTGGAAGTCTTAGCCTCAGCAATCAGACAATAAGAAGAAATAAAAGGCATCCAAATCCGCAATGAAGAAGTCAAACTTTCACTATTTGCAGATGACATGATACTCTTTGTAGAAAATTTGAAAGATTACACCAAAAAATTGCCAGAACTAGTACATGAATTCAGCAAAGTTGCAGGGTATAAGATCAATGTGCAGAAATCTGTTGCATTTCTATATACCAATAATGAAGCAGCAGAAAAAGAAATCAAGGAATCGATCCCATTTGCAATTGTACCAAAACCAATAAGATACCTAGGAATAAACCTAACTAAAGAGGTAAAAGATCTGTACTCTGAAAACTATAGAATACTTACAAAAGAAATTGAAGAGGACACAAAGAAATGGAAAAGTATTCCATGCTCATGTATTGGAAGAACAAACGTTGTTAAAATGTCTATACTACCCAAAGTAATCTACACATTTAAAGCAATCCCTATCAAAATACCACCAGCATTTTTCACAGAGCTAGCATAACAATCTTAAAATTTGTGTGGAGCCACAAAAGACCCCAAATAGCCAAAGCAATCTTGAAAAAGAAAAACAAAACTGGAGGCATTACGATTCCGGATTTCAAGCTAAATTACAAAGTTGTAATCATCAAAACAGTATGGTACTGGCACAAAAACAGACACATAGATCAATGGAACAGAATAGAGAACCCAGAAATGGGCCCACAATTATATGGTCAACTAATCTTCAAAGCCAAAAAGAATATCCAGTGGAAGAAAGACAGTCTCTTCAATAAATGGTGTTGGGAAAACTGGGCAGCAATATGCAGAAGAATAGACCTGGACCACTTTCTTACACCATATACAAAAATAAATTCAAAATGGATGAAAGACCTAAATGTGAGACAGGAAGGAGGAGAGCACAGGGAGAAACCTCTTTGACCTTGGCCGTAGCAACTTCTTACCAGACATGTCTCCAGAGGCAAGGGAAACGAAAGCAAAAATGAACTATTGGGACTTCATCCAGATAAAAAGCTTTTGCACAGCGAAGGAAACAATCAACAAAACTAAAAGGCAGTCCACAGAAGGGAAGAAGATAATTGCAAACAACATATCTGATAAAGGGTTAGTATCCAAAATCTATAGTGAACTTATCAAACTCCACACCCAAAAAACAAATAATCCAGTTAAGAAATGGGCAGAATACATGAATAGACACGTTTCTTTAGAAGACATACAGATGGCTAACAGACACATGAAAAGATGCTCAACGTCACTCATCATCAGGGAAATACAAATCAAAACCACAATGAGATACCACCTTGCACCTGTCAGAATGGCTAAAATTAACAACACAGGAAACAACAGGTGTTGGCAAGGATGCAGGGAAAGGGGAATCCTCTTGCACTGTTGGTGGGAGTGCAGACTGGTGCAGCCACTTGAGAATAGTATGCAGGTCCTCAAAAAGTTAAAAATAAAACTGCCCTTTTGAACCAGCAATTGCACTACTAGGTATTTACCCAAAGGATACAAAAATACAGATTTGAAGGGGTACATGCACCCCAATGTTTATAGCAGCATTATCAACAATGGCAAAACTATGGAGAGAACCCAAATGTCCACTGACTGATAAATGGCTAAAGAAGATATGGTATATATATTCAATGGAAAATTACTCAGCCATAAAAAAAAAAAAAGAAATCTTGCCATTTGCAACAATGTGGATGGAGCTAGAGTGTACTGTAAGTGAAATATGTCAGTCAGAGAAAGGCAAATACCATATGATCTCACTCATATGTGGAATTTAAGAAAGAAAACAAATGAACATATGGGAAAGGAGAAAAAACAGAGAGGGAAATAAACCATAAGAGATACTTAACAATAGAGAACAAACAGGTGTGCTGGTGGAAATTGGGTGGGGGATGGGCTAGATGGGTGGTGGTATTAAAGAGGGTGTTTGTTGTGATGAGCACTGGGTGTTGTATGTAAGTGATGAATCACTGAATTCTACTCCAGGAACCAATATTGCACTGTATGTTACCTAACTAAAATTTAAATTAAAAAAAAAATAAAGATACATGTACCTTAGCTAAGATGGGTGGTAAACATTGGATGGATAGATTGATTAATTTATTCAGTAGATATTTATTGAGCACTTACTATGTTCTAGGTCCTAGGGGACACAAAAGTGATGAAAAACTGATAAAAATCTCTGACTTACAGAGCATATATTCTAATGGGTTAATTGACAGATGGCTGAATAAATTCTAAACGGGTAAGAGAGCTCCTAAGTCCCTGTTAAATTGCTTCAGAGGCCATAAGATTGTGCATTTATCAGAATAGACCCATAAAAGTATCTCCAGATTATAGGATTATTGCTGGCATTGATATCAAACTGCTCTTTACACTGATGAATGCGGATCCCATAGATGGATTTCAAGATTAAAGCAAGAGAAGGTGTCAGAAAAGGGCATTTGCCCCTTCTCTGTGAGTACTAACAGATGTATCTAAAAAGTACCAGGTGTGCGCTGTGATGAAATATGATGGCAAAGCAGAAGATTGGTATTGGTCATCTACTTATGAGAATACGTTTGGATTTTGCTTACTATAAACAAGCAAAAGAAAATGGAATTATTCATGAATGGAGATTATGGCATCTGCCACTCTCATTTCTAAAAGAAATTAAGCCTGCCTAGGAAAACATCTGTGAGGTGATTTTTTTTTTCACTAAAATTTATGGTACAACCAATAAAACAGTGGGATAAGACCTTTAAGAACTAATATTCATCATCACTGTATGTATATTTTAATGACAAAAGTAAAGAAAGGATAAATTTCCTCCCTAAATCTGTTTCCATCTTTAAAATTCTTCCAGTAAAGAAAAACTGAGTGTGTAAATCCTTTAGGACAGAACCTCATGTGGGACTGGAGGAAGTAAAGCATAGGGGCTGCTAATTAGGAGATGAGGCTGAGTTTGCTGGTATTACCATGGTGAAATTATCTTGGGCTAGCTATTATCCTCAAGTTTTCAAGTTCTAAAACTTAATTTTTATCATGGTACACAGAGATGTTCAGCCCTTTAGAGGCCCATTTACCCACTGACCAAACTCGCAAGATTATGATGTATAAGCCATAATGCCAATTTATGAATTTATGCTAGATGTTATCTCCTGGTTGGAGTTTATGCCTTCTGATGGGAATGAATACCAGACCTCCAAAATATCCTTCAAAAGGCTTAAATTAAAACCAAGGAAGTTTACATAGTCTCAAGACATGAGAGATCCACCAAGCTAAGAAATCAATGTATTGTATTTATCTAGGGAAACAGTCCAGCACAGAAGCTAAGTGATTAGGATCTGGGTGAGACTAGGGTTGGGTTCCAGCTTATCTAACATATACTAGTGACTTTGGGCAAGCTTACTAATGCTTATTTTCCTCTTCTGAATATAGGAATAAAGGGAAAAAAGGACAATCCATTTAAAGCACTAAGCACAACAATTGGCATACAGGAAACATTCAATAAATCTTCAGCATTATTTATATTCCTATCCAAAAAACTGATACTGATTTTCTGGGATAAAAGTCTATCTTAATAACAGGGTTGTTGTGAGAATTAATTAAGATGTTCCAACAATATTAACTATTAGAAATAGGTTTTATAGAATTAAAATAGCCTTTGCCTGAATAGTAGTGCTTGACAGACATTAAAACTTCCCCACTCTCAAGAGTGCTTTCATAAAATACCACCAAACACCCTAGATCACGACAAGTGAATTATAATCCAGCTGAATGAGGGCTACAGTTTCCTTTTCCATCAGTCACATTCCAGGCATGCCTTTCTGTGACTGGCAGCATCCTCTGGACTTGGGGGTTTCCTAAATCTCTCTCAGAAAGGTTAATTTGACAGGCATTTTAAGTTTATCCATTATGTGACTATTTCTACTAGTTTAGCCTCAGAATGACAGGTGAGTTTTTCCCAACCATGGTACTAAATCCACTGATTTTCCAAAAAGATGAAGAAACGCATCTGCATCCAGATCACTTGAGCAGCTGGTTAAAAATGCAGACTCCTGGAATCATTAAAATGATGGTTATCTTGAGGCAGGGTGGGGTGGAGTTGGCCTGGGAAGGGATATCAGCAAACATTCTGGGGTGTTGGAACATTCCACAGCTTTATCTAGGTGGTGGCTACACAGATGTATACATATGTAAAAATTGAGTGGATTGGAGGACTTCCCGTTTTCAGTTTCCCAGGTAAGGAGCTTGGCAGTTGCCACTCCATCCTAACAACAAATAAAAAGCTGAACAGACTGAAAAATCAACAACTGCTCTTGGAGTCATGAGAAGGAAGGACACAGAGGAAACCGCTGCCCTCAAGACGGGAGAGACAGACAGGAATACAATGGGACTCCAAAGTGGGAGCCATCTTGGTATGGTGATGCCTTTTAGATACAACACCAAAGACAAGATCCATGCAAGAAATAATTGATACGCTGGACTTCATTAAAATTAACCCAACTTCTAGGGATGCAGGGGTGGCTCATTCAGTTAAGTGTCTGCCTTCAGCTTAGGTCATGATTCCAGGGTCCTGGGATCGAGTCCCACATTGAGCTCCTTGTTCAGCAGGGAGGCTGCTTCTCCCTCTGCCTGCCACTCCCCCTGCTTGTGCTCTATCTCTCTCTGACAAATAAATAAATAAAATCTTTTAAAAAAATAACAGCTTCTATGAAAGACAACATCAAGAAAATTAGAAAAGAAGCCACAGACTAGGAGAACATATTCGCAAAAACACTTCTGACTTTAAAGGACTATTATCCGAAATATACAATGAACTCTTAAAACCCAATAATAAGGCAACAAAAATCCATTTAAAAAATGGGTCGAAGACCTTAAAAGAGAGCTCATCAAAGAAGACAGACAGATGGCAAAAAGCATGTGAAAAGATGTTCCACATCATTCATTATCAGGAGAATGCAAATTAAAACAATAATGAGGGGCGCCTGGGTGGCTCAGTTGGTTAAGCGACTGCCTTCGGCTCAGGTCATGATCCTGGAGTCCCGGGATCGAGTCCCGCATTGGGCTCCCTGCTCGGCAGGGAGTCTGCTTCTCCCTCTGACCCTCCTCCCTCTCATGCTCTCTGTCTCTCATTCTCTCTGTCTCAAATAAATAAATAAAATCTTTAAAAAAAAAATTAAAAAAAATAAAACAATAATGAAATACCAGTACCCACCTACTAGAATGGCCAAAATCCAGAACCTTGACAACACGAAATTCTGGCTAGTCTGTGGAACAACAGAAGTCTCATTCACTGCTGGTGGGCATACGGAATGCTACCGCCACTTTGAAAGACAGTTTGGTGATTTGTTATAGAACTAAACATACTCTTACCATTTGATACAGCAATCACACTTATTGGCATTTGCCCAAAGGAGTTGAAAACTTATATCCATGCAAAAACCTGCATGTGGATGTTTATAGCAGCTTTACTCATAATTGCAAAAGCAAATCTGGAAGCAACTAGATGTCCTTCAGTAGGTGAATAGAGAAATAAACAGTGCTACATCCAGACAACAGAATATTATTCAGTGCTAAAAAGAAATGAGCTATCAAGCCATGAAAAGACCTGGAGGAATCTTAAATGCACACTACTAAGTAAAAGAAGCCAATCTGAGAAGGCTACATAACTGTACAATTTCAACTATATGACTTTCTGGAAAAAGTAGAACTATGGAGAATAAAAAATTCAGTGGTTGCCAGTGGGAGCATGGGGAAAGCAGGGGGAGGGGAATGACAAGGCATAGCACAAAAGATGTTCAAGGCAGCGAAAATACTCTGCATTTTATAATGATGGCTACATGTCTTTACACATTTGTCCAAATCATAGAATGTCCAACACTGAGATAAACTATGGACTTTGGGTGGTGATGATGTGTCAATGTGGGTTCATCCTTAGTAAAACATGTATTATTCTCGTGAGTGATGTTGATAAGGGGGAGGCTATGCATGTGTGGGAGCAGAAAATATACGGGAAATCTGTACCTCCCTCTCAGTTTTGCTATAAACCTAAAACTGCTCTAAAAACATCAAAGTCTTAAAAAATTGAACTGTGAACTTAAGGTGAAGTGCTTTACTGTGGGTATGTGACGACTCAATAAAAAGATTTAAACATCAATAGAAATATCTGGCTCCACCTCAGATCTTTTGAATCAGAATTGGAGAAGGGCATGTGAGTCTTCATTTTTAATAAGCATTCTCAGATGATTCTAATGTACACTGAAGTTGGAGAGCCACTGATATTAAAAAAAAGCACATTTTCAATATCAAAGACCAAGAAAAATAATCTGAAGTCAAGACCATCCCAAGAAATGTGAGATAAATGCCACGTAAATACCAGTATTCATATATTCTGAGAGCTTAGAGATTTGAGTCAAGGAACCAACATCTGTTTCTTGTGCTATCGGAAAGGTCTCTACATGCAGCTCTAACATATAAATTGAAATGAGCCACTGGGAGGTGAGGACCAGCTGAGAGGAGTGTAGCAGACATTCACCTCTGCAGCCGGAGCCTCACGCAGAAGTGCTTCTCTCTCCAATCTGATAATGTCAAAAGCTGGTCAAGTTACTGGGGTTTGAATTACAATGCAGTGCATTTGGGAAGAGCACTTGTCAAGAACATACCTCCTCCAAAAAGCAGGGGTCTGTTCCAAAAAGAAGAAAAAGGATCTGCCTAATGGAGCTTTTTGAAAGCTGAGATAAAAGATTTTCTTCCATGTAACTGCCTGCAGTGTCATGATTCCAAATGAAAAGCTCTGCTGGCTCACAAACAGATGGTCTAATGTTGGAGTGAATGAATTGGGAGACTATTTAGAGACTGTCCAAGATTGCTGCAGGGATTTGTTTACAAAAAGGCTCCTTTTGCTTTGGTGTTACTTTGTGCCACATCATTTTCTTGCAATATTCACTGTGGTGTTATTAGGGCTGTATGCGGGGAAAGGCAGACGTGCCTTAAAGGGCACCTTGTGCCTGCTTGCTTGCAGCCTGGGGGAGGAAGTGAACATCTACACTGCAGTAGAACAAACCGCAGGACTCCAGTTACCCACCTCTTGTGTTTTCCTTTTACAATTCTGGACCAATGGAGCACTCTTTTTATAAAGAGGGCCCCAACAGAACAAACGTTTTTGAGGGTTGCAAACAGAATGAGAAAATGCAAATCTAGGATCTCCCTCTGGACAGTATGGCTAAGGTTACAGTGAAAAATGATCCAGAGCACAAGTTTCATTACTAATCCTCTCCATCTATATCCCCCGTTCCCCACTCAAAATAATCATTTCCTCTGTTCGTGCCCCACCCCAACAACACACCTGTTACTGCATCCCTGGGGAAATGGCAAAATGACTCAAGGTATTTATCTGTTGGCAAAACTGGGCTTCCCTCTGAGACTGTTAAATGTACAGCGATATTTCTCCTCACATGAATCACAGCATTTTCCAGCTGGAAAAGACCTTGAGGATAATCTAGGGGAATCTTCTCATTAGTTAGATACAGAAACACAGGCCCAGAAAGGCAAGAAGGCAAGCTTACCCCAAGTAACAGAGCCAGTTAGGGATAAAACTGAGCTTCAGTTAATGTCCTCTGGCTAAATTAGGAATGTCTTGATCACTGAGACTTTGTCAACAACTCAGTCCTTTTTTTTTTTTTTTTCCAAAAAATAGATTTTATTGCTTAGAGCAGTTTTAGAGTCACAGAAATATTGAGTGCAAGGTACAGAGATATCCCATATGCCCCTCTGACCCAACATGTGCTTCCCAGTCCTTTTAGGAGTCTTAGTGACCCGGGCCAGTTCATGGAGGTTAAACCAACTTCCTAGCCTTTTCTCTCTCTATTTGTATATTTTTATTTTTTTATTTTTTTAAGATTTTATTTATTTATTTGACAGAGAGACACAGTGAGAGAGGGAACACAAGCAGGGGAAGTGGGAGAGGGAGAAGCAGGCTTCCTGACGAGCAGGGGGCCCGATGGGGGGCTTGATCCCAGGACCCTGGGATCATGACCCGAGCCGAAGGCAGACGCTTAACGACTGAGCCACCCAGGCGCCCCTCTATTTGTATATTTTTAAAGATTTTATTTATTTATTTGAGAGAGAGAGAGAACATGAGCAGGGGGCAGGGCTGAGGAAGAGGGACAAGCAGACTCCCTGATGGGCAGAGAGCCTGATGCAAGGCTCGATCCCAGGACCCTGGGATCATGACCTGAGCTGAAGGCAGATGCTTAACCAACTGAGCCACCCAGGTACCCCATCTATTTGTATATTTTTATTTATTTATTTATTTTAAAGATTTTATTTATTTATTTATTTATTTATTTATTTATTTATTTGACAGAGAGAGAGAGCACAAGCGGGGGAGTGGCAGGCAGAGGGAGAGGGAGAAGCAGACCCCCCTGCAGAGCAGGGGGAGCCCAATGTGGGACTCGATCCCAGGACCCCAGGATCATGACCTGAGCCAAAGGCAGTCGCTTAGCCAACTGAGCCACCCAGGTGCCCTATTTGTATATTTTTATAGGATGAAATATCAGACAGGACATGATACCCTATCAAGGTCACATTAGGAAGAACTCCCAAAATGTTCCCATTCTCCTGCAACCAAAACACACTTGTTTCCTTCTCCCCAGAAATGAATCCTGTTCCCTACCTCTTGGCAAGGGGTCATGCCTCCCACTGGCAATACTACGTTTCCTTCCTAACTTCTGGAATTTCTCCACCTGGACTTTCCTGGGATCCACCACACACATCTCTTTTGAAAACGTTTATATCTTTTTCACAGTGTTTATTAACAGTTTTCTCACACGGAAGCATGGGTCACTTTGGCATTCTTGTTAGTCTATGGTTGCATTTTCAATAGTTTCCTATAAACTGAATGACAAAAATGTCCACAATATTCAGTAAGTTGAACATTTTCATCATGCTCCATTGTCCTGAGCAATGAAAGCACATGTTCAGGATGAGTCATCCCATTTCCTGCCAACAATAATTGGCAGGCATACTGTGGCTTCCTTTAGTTTGTCATTTCTTAGTCTCAGCCATTTAATTTTTAAATCTCGCAACAAACTGTGTGATTTTATTAAAATCTGCGATTACTATAAGCAAATGTCCTATTTAATCTGATGATAGAGGTACATGTGAAATATGTATGTATGTGTATACATATATACACACACACACACAATCCAGGAATTTAGCATTGCTAATTAATATGTGGTTTAGCCTATTTGTTTCTCAATAAGCATCAACACGATCCACAGTGTTTCCAGATTACCTAATTTAAGATGGAGATCTTAAACACTTTCCTGATGTCATATCCTCCCAAAATTTCAGTTATGTTAGTTTATATAGTATTGTGCTTTAATTTTGATGGATGAAAAAGTCAAATCATCAAGTCCATGGTCATGAGGTACCCATGAGAGAACAAGGAGTACAATGTGTATCAAGGCCGCCTAACCAGTGAACCAAAATCTAGCAACAGATCTTGAAATCTTTCATGATAGGTTCCTAAATTGTCACCATTGCACTCCCTACTTAACCAAGCTCCCCCATCATTCCTTTCCATGCCAGTTTTCCTAAGGTTTCCCAGATATTAAGTGGAGCATTCTGATTTACCCAGCCTGGCAGGACCTTCTGGTCAGTATCACCCAATGTCTGTTCCTTCTTATTTTTCCTTTCCATACACAAAGAGATAGCAAGAAAATGGAAATGAGTTACAAAAAGGCTAGAAATCCTTGACCTTGATCTTCTAATTTTTAATTATTGGAAAGAGAGACAGAATGATTTAGTAGAAAGAATAATGGATTTGGTGTCAGAAAATGCAAGGTTCAGTCTGATGTCACTTACCAGCCCTGTGACTTTCACTGACAAAAATTAATCTCACAGAGCTTCCATTTCCTAATCACTTATGTAGGGATGGTACACTGGTTTACTGTGAGGTGCAAAATCCACTGAATGCATTTGGTAAACTATTCAGTGCCATGTGAATGTAAATAATATGGTGCTGATACCTCTAACCCTGAGGGCAGAGGGTCTATTAGGGCTTTAGTGACAGCCACACAAAAAGCTGATCATCATGTCTTAGGCCAATGATCTCAATTTTTTTCCTGGAAAGGAGAATGGAAAATGAACCAGTACCTGAGCTAAATGAAAGAAATTTATTTTAAAAATTATTTCTACTTTTTAATGTATGTCTCATTTTAGGACAAAGAGTTTAAATTTCAATGAAATTGATGCTTTGGAAAGATGTGACACATTTACCATGTGGTTTTCCATACCCTCTGGAACTGCATCCTATGGCATCCCTGTGGCATTGTTTGCAGACCTCTCCCTTCCTCATCTGTGTTTCTGTGGAAGTTATCAGAGCTATATTATAGTCATCTGTTTACAAGTCAGCCTCTTGCAGACAGGCACTTTGGTTAATTTCTTATTTTATCTCTAGAGCTTAGCATAGTGCTTGGTGTACTGTAAACCACCCTATACATATTTGCTGAATGAATCAATCAACTTCCTGTTTTCAAAGATACATTTTTGGGGATGGTTGATAATTAATACTCCAATTACTACTGACCTCCACTGATAAACATGAAAAAGGCAAAATGAGCACTTTCAAAGTTAAATAGCTAGACCGAAATCCTAAGTCCATGCTGGCTTTCAGCTCTTCCATCCAGTGCCCCAGTCACCCTTCCCTGATGCGCAACAGTCTGCCTCTCGGCATAAATGTTTATTTCATCACTGTTGGCCCATCTTTGCATATGAACACTATTGATGGTCTCTTCTACCCATTTATTTTCTGTAAGTCTCAATTATAAATATAAGAAACCTTGCTCTAGTCTTTGTTCCACATTCCACAATGTCTGTTTCACATACACAGATTTCCATTTGAAACACCAAGGAGCATTCTGAGCCAGAAGATATCCTGGGGATGGGGGAGGAAGGCAGGGAGAGGAAAGAAAGAATCGGAGTCACCATCTGTTGACAATACTCTTGTGCAGGGCCAGTTTTGAAGGTTAATGACATGTCACGCATCCTCTAGTGTCTGGTAACAAAAATAGGCTGCTCTCCCAGAATTCGATAGAACAGTTGTTGCGCTGTGGAAGATATAACGTGTCAGCCAGCACTCCAGCAGGGTCCAGGAAGGGAGTTCTTGCCAAAAGCTGGATGAAATTTAACAGTGGTCCAGGAAAAACAACTTTTACCAAAATTCAAATGTGGAAGTGATCATTTTTCCTTGAGGCCAGTAAAAGGGCTATAAAGCATTGACCTTCCAAAATGACCGTGCATACTGGGTCATTTTTTTAAAGAACCCTTGAATTTCATCAGTAACTCTTCAAAATATATCTACTCCTTTCTCTACCCATTTTCAGAAAAATAAGGATCATAAGTCTGTAATAAAAACAGGTCCAAGGGTTTACCAAGGGTCCTCCCATGGTTTCTTTGGATGGTTAAATTATTGGCATTGCATCTGATCCAAGACAAATCTAGGTCTCGGCTTCATTGACAGCCTACTGTTTAATGACTCACTTTGCTGTCTCATCAAGAATTCACCCAGTTGAAAGGCTGCACCTTCTCAAATGTAATTGCATGCTCTCCCCACATCTCATCTGGGCTCTCTTTAATTTTCAAAGTCCTGCTGAATAACCTTTGAAAATTCAAGCCCTTTACCACCTGGCAATCCAGGGACATTTTAAGAGGAGGCAGATCTGCCTATCTTTCTGTTAACCTAAAAACAAACTGTCTGGTCCCATCATGGAGTAGAGTGGGTTGAACGGGAACTTGTATAAAGGGACAGAATAGGGGAATTGGAAAGCATCCAAGTTCTTCCAGATCATGTTTTTATAGTGTGACATCATTACTTTGTTTGAAGTGAAGTTTCTGGACTTTAGCTCTGCCTAAGTTCAAATAGAAGTGTAGAATACAAATAAAAAAACTAAACGATTCTTTGATTACTTGCCAGTTTGGAGTATCCAAGCTCCTCTTATTCAAGAGCAGACATACCAGTAAAAGTTCAGTGGTGTGAGGTGCTAAAATGATCACTTCCATGAAAGTCAGGAGATTTGGGTTCATTTTCAGGCTCTTCTTGTGTGATTTATGTAAATCATTTAACCTCTCTGGGCCTCAAATTCCTCAACCCTAAAATTAAACTCAATTTAATAAATATGTTTTCAGCCACTGAAAATGGGAGAGAATTTGTATAGATCAGCACTTTCTGCAAAAATTGAAATGTTTTATATTTGTGCTATCCAATATGGTAGCCATTAACCATATTAAGCACTATTGATACCATGATTGAAGAACTGAATTTTTAATTTTATTTAATTTTAGTCAATTTAAACTTAAAACAAATGTGTGGCTACTGGATATATAGATATATATATTAGATGGTTCAGATTTAATTATTTCTAAAGTTCCTTATGAAAAGTTCTGTTTTGATGATTTCTAAACCTAGCTAATGACCCAGTGAATCTTTTTTCTTGTTCTGCCTACCATGAAATGACTTCACAAATTATTTAGCATAAATTAATAATTTTAATCTTTATCAGTGTAATAATTAATCACTTCAATAAAAATTAGATCTCCAAATGAGCAAGATAAAATATATGCGAAATAATTTTATAAATTCTAAAATACTTTGCAAATATAAAGTGTCACTAATAAAGTCTCTGTCACATCTAGTTGCACTCCTTTGTCAAATGTCAGCTGGCGTATATAGATTAAAAACTCTTCTATTTCATATCCCAGACCAACAGAATTACCTTGATGGGACCCTGTAGCAGGCCAGAAAACACATTTTTTTGGTATATTCTTCCACTGATGTTTAAATAAGCAAAATTTGTATTCCTTTTTTTACATACCACATCCATCAAGGGTTTCAACCTAAATGTTGCCAAAATCTATATAAGGAAATAATTTTTTAAGTTTTATTTAAGTAATTTCTACACGCAACGTGGGGCTTGAACTCACGACCCCAAGATCAAGAGTCTCATGCTCTTCTGACTGAGCCAGCCAGGTGCCCTCAAGAAAATAATTTTTATTAATTATATAACACCTTATAATACTTGAGTGCATTTCTTCTGCTTCTAGGCTTTGCCTCATACCAGCAGAGCACATAAAACATTGACAAGAATAAGTCTAAAGGGGTGACTCACCAGAGGCTCCCACTTTGGCCTCAACCTGGGTTTGCCTCTTTCTACCTCTGTTCAATCCCTTTTAGCTACACAGCCTCCTCTTCCTGACCTTCGGACTCTTCTACCCCTTACCATGTGGCATCCTGACTAATGTTTTTCTTGAGTTCATAACCCTCTCCTTTTCTTCTCTGGTCTATTCTTGTCTTTTCTCTCCTGGCACAACATTTGCTCCGCTCTGTACCTTCAGTGACTATCCCTTTCAAGTTGGCTCTGAGATGTCTCCTGGTTAGTGACCCAGTGAACAGCTTAATCTGGCAAAGCTTAGAGATTATGCCTCTAGCCCCTCCTCGGCTCTTCAAGATCTAGGTTCTAGACAATGAGCTCTGACTTGAAGGAAAGTCCTCTCTTACCAACTATTAAGAAACAAAACTTTTCCAATTTTGTCTTATTTTTAAGTGATTCTATAATCTTCTAAATAAGATATATGGTTCATAGTTTGGAAAAAGTTATTTTAAAAATAACTTTATTATATGTATAACTGGCATGCAATAAATGAAACACATTTAAGGTGTACAGTTTGTTAAATTTTGACATATGTATACACCCACAAAATCATTGATACGATTAAGAAAATGAATATATCCATTACTACAAAAGTTTCCCATGTTCCTCTTTAATTCCTTACTATAACCCTTAACTTCCACCCTTACCTTTGCCCTGGGCTTAGGCAACCACTGATCTGCTTACTGTCACTATAGATGACTTTGCATTTTCTAGAATTTTAAATAAATGGAATCATACAGTATATACTATTTTTTGTCTAGCTTCTTTCCTTCTTATTGATGAGTACTGTTCATTTTATGGATATAACATGCACATGGATCAATATACCATCCATTCACCTGTTGATAGACATTTGAGTTATATCCTGTTTGGGCTGTTACAGATAAAGCTCCTATGAACATTTAAGAACAAGTATGGACACATCGCTATATTACTCTTGGGTAAATACCTAAAAGGAAATAGCTGGATCATACAGTTTTTAAGAAACTGATAGCATCTAGCATACTCATTATTTTTCATTTAATCATTCTAATAGTTGAATGATAGATATTTCTAGCTTCTTGAAGTTGTTTCATAGTTCACTGATGCTTTATTTATTTACTTTTTATTCCTTTTTGTCTTTATCTTTCATTTTGGATATATTCTATTGCAATGTCTTCCAATTCACTAATCTTTCCTTTTGCAATGTCTAATCCACTACTAATCCCATTTGGTATATTTTTCATCTGAGGCATTATAGTTTTCAGCTTTGCAAATTTAATTTGGGCCTTTTTTACCTTCCAAGTTTCTATTTAATATCTTTCCTCTAGCTGTGGGACTATGAAATATAATTATAATAACTGTTTTAACGCCTTATGCTAATTCTAACATCTATTCCAGTTCTGGTGTCCTTATTCTGGGCCATATCTTCTCATTTCTTTGCATGCCTGGTAACTTCTTAATAGATGCCAGACATTTTGAATTTTACCATGGGGTGTACTACATATTTTTGCATTCCTATAAATAAATATTTTTGAGTTTACATTACTTGGAAAAATTTGAAACATTCAAGTTCTATTTTTGAGATTCATTAAGTTGGACCAGAGCAGCATTTAGTCTAGGCCTAATTATTCTCCACTACTGAGGTAATATTTTTCTTATATTTCAAATATCTTTAAATTTATTTTAGAGAGAGAGAACACAGGTGGAAGGGAGGGATAGAGGGAGAGGGAGAGAGAGAATCCTCAAGCAGACTCCCTGCTGAATGTGAGGCCCAATGTGGGGCTTGATCCCAGGATCCTAAAATCATGACCTGAGCTGAAACCAAGAGTGGGGCACTTAACTGACTGAGACACCCTGGCACCCAGATGCAATATTTTTCTAAGTATTCTATCCAATGCCCCATGAGTTATAAGTTTTCCAATCTGACTGGTGGGAATAGGTACTATTCCTATAGCCCTTTGTGAGATCCTAGAACTTTTCCTGCTAATCTTTCTGGGAAATTCATTCCACAGCCGAGAGTAGTTTTCTCATCACATGTACACATCAGCATCCTGCTTAAAACTTGAAGAGGCCCCTCAGCAGAAATCTGAGCTTCTCTCCTGTGTTGCTTCTTCTCTCCAGAACTTTGCCCCACAAAGTTAAACTGCCTTTGCCTCCCCAGCCTTTCAGTTTTACTCTTCAACTCATGGGGTCCACTGGCCCACCTGGGTTCTCTCTTCCTGCACAACAATCCAGAAACCCATTCAAGGCAGGAATTTGGGACAATTATAGAGTTTACCTTATTTGTTCCCCATCTTTCATGTGTCACTGTTCTTTGCTGCTTGATCTCCAATGTCTTAATAACTTTTGTTTCATATATTTTGCCTGTTTTTTTTTTTTTTCATTATTTCAGGGTGGAGGGTAAACTTAGTCCCACTTTCTCCATCTTGGCCTGAAGCAGAAGTTAATTAATTCATTTTGAAAAGTATTTATTTCTACTCTACACCCTCAACCTAAGGAGGAGGAACACATCAAAAATAATTGTATCCTCACAGGAAAGTTTATGAGTTAGGTTAAATCTACCCAGGCCACCTAGAGAGAACCAAACAAAGCTTCAGTTGGAAAAAAGGGGAAACTGATTGGTCTTTCTTTGGTGTTTAGGCCCAGAAATGCAAAATTTTCTGAAATAAGGTCACACGGAGAAAGGCAATAAGAAAAAAGCTACTTCTGAGGAGAGACTGGTTACCAGATGGGATCCTGAGTCCACTGAAGAACAAAAGGAGACTATGGAAAGTAATTCACACTTAACTCACTCAAGTTCCTCCCCTTCCTTCCCTCTCTAGTTCCTGCTTCCTTTGGTACACCGAAAATTATAAGCCTCTACAATCCTTGTTAATATGCCTTTGCTCTAGTCTCTAGCTAATCTTGTCCTCTTCCCTCATTTTTTCCAAGCCAAAACTCTTGCTTCTCACACCATTTCTCTTAGTCAGTTACACTTAGGTGGGTGGGCAAGAGCTGGTACAGGAAAGCTGTCGTCTATTGTGTGTCAAAGGGAGAGGACAAGTCTATCTGGGACCTTTGGCGATATAGAGGGCTCAATTGTAACTGGTGAGAATTTTCTTCCTAAATCTTTTTTTTAAGGTTTTATTTATTTATTTGAAAGAGAGAGCAAGAAAGCACAAGCAGGGGTAGCTGCAGAGGGAGAGGGAGAAGCAGACTCCCCGCTGAGCAGGGAGCCTGACACAGGGCTAAAGGCAGATGCTTAACCGACTGAGCTGGTGCCCCCCATTTTTTTTTTTTTTACTGTTTTTCTTTCTTTTCTTTTTTTGTAATAGATTATTTATTTTAGAGAGAGAGAAAGAGAAAGAACATGGGGAGAGGGGCAGAGAGAGAGAGAGGGAGAGGGAAAGCAGACTCCCCACTGAGCATAGAGCCTGATACAAGGCTCAGTCTCACAACCTGAGATCACAACCTAAGCTAAAACCAAGAATCGGAGGCTCAGACAACTGCGTCACCCAGGTCCCCATTTTACTGTTTTTCTATCAAGTGGATGTGAATTTTAGTTTTAACCTAAAAACATGTGCCTTCTGAATACCTAAATTTAGATAAAGGTAAGGTTGAAAAACAGATAACCCTTTTATTTCAGATAGAAAAATGAGACTCCAAATACTACCTTTGGATGGGTGGATGGATGAATAGCTAGATGATAGATAGATAGATAGATAGATAGATAGATAGATAGATAGATAGATGATAGATAGATAGATAATCAACAAAATGTCATTTTCACATTTTTTTCTTTGCATTGAAGAGTATACTGAGGTAGTAGGAAACAGGAGGGGACAAGCAGTCTTTCAACAACAGTAACAAAGACAGGCTAATGTTATGATTTAGAGCAGTGTTTCTCTGAGTGTGGTTCACAAGTATATGAAACATTTGTTAAAGATCCAAATACTCAGGCCCCTCCCAGATACTAAATCAGAATCTTGGAGAGTGTAGCCTGGGATTCTGAATTTTAACATACTTCCCTAGTATTTTTACTTCATATTAAGACTGAGGAACTCCAGGTTTCAGGCATGGATTCTAGAGCCAAACTTCCTGGGTTCAAAATTCAATTCCACCAAATAGCTGTTTTATCACAGACATAGTACTCTATTTTTTCATCTGCAAACTGGGGGTGATGATAACAATAGTTCCTACCTCATAAGATTATAAAAGAATTAAATGAGCTAATATTGAAAGTCCTTAGAATTGTGTTGGGTACAATATAAGTATTATCTGTATGAGTGCAACAAATGTAACTAAGTCAACTGTATTCCAAATTACTATATCCTATAAGGACAGGAATTCAAAAGGAACGAAATATCAACAATAAGTTATAAGAATAAAAACACAAGTTTGATCCACAGCATTCCCTATAGCTAATCATTTCAGGTTCTTTATTTCATTTTGTTTTGCTTTTACTGGAAAAAGAACACCCTTTTATGAAGCTGTCCCTTACTGCCCTACAGGATATGGTGGCACCAACTAATTCTTCATCTGGGGCCAAAACACCACTGTTATCCTTACTGTAAAATTCTAGTAAATTCTGGGGAGTTGTCCTCCCCAGATTAAAGCCATATGCCCCTGAAGGAGAAATTATTCTTTGTTCAGCTCTTGTCAAGACACCTGGCTACACAGAAGTGTTCTGGCTACCCACCTGTCCTCTGGATCTTAGGTGACTCAGGTGTTTCAACCTCACTCATACTGTCAGGAATTCACCTTGGCCCAACTCCACAGTATCTAGCAAAGACTAACTCCTGAGAAAAATTAGTGGAGAGGATTCTGAATAAACAGGGTCCAGAAACTGTACTTACATTGTAAGTCATTGGTTAAGACCGGATAGAGAATTAAATATAATAAGCCTTTGAACAATGTCCCATTTATAATTCCACAGTTTCATTACCACTGTGGGCCAGGATATAAACAGAGCAATGAGAAGTCTGGCAAGGTATATACCCAGTCTTTTATGAACCACACCTTCAAATTATCAGCCTCCTCCAGGCTTCATTCACCTTTCCATGTTGCCTGGCTTCCCTGGTCCATGACTTCTATCTCTCTCTAGCTCTCTTGTCCCTCTTTTATTACCTAAACGAAATCTCATCTTGAATCAATATAAATATTCACTATGATAAAGCCCAACCTCCTTATTTTCACCCCCAAAGCTTCATGCTCTCCACTCTCCCTCTCTCTCTATTCTGTAAACATATTAAACTGCTTGCAGGTGCCCAAATGTGCCTCTGTCTCTCTTTCTACAGATTTTCTTAGATGCTGTGCCTTCTCCCTAGGACATCTTTCTCTCCCACCCCTGCCCCACCCATTCACTTGACTAATGCTGACTTATTCTTCAGAACTCAGCTAAGGCATCACCTCGTCCAATGTCTTACCTAACCCAGTCCCTCCCAATGTACACATCAATCAGGCCCTTTTTACACTATAAGTCCTATTTATTCATTTGTCTCTCCTTCTGAACTGCTGAAGCCTTAAAGAACCATGTTTTATTCATCCTTGTGCCCCAACCCCTAGCAGAGGTACACCACTCAACACCATTAGTGAGATGAAAATGTTGGTTCATGACTATGTGGGTAAGAGTGTCACAGCCATGTGGCTCAATGGAAAGAACACATTCCTTGGAGTCAGGCAGATCTAGGCTTGAATGACAGTGGTGCCACTTACTCTCTATGATGTTGGGCAACAAATTACATAAACTAATTTAAATCCAAGTTGTACATCTGTAAGTGGGAATGATAATCCTTATTCTATAGATATGTTGTAAGAATTAAATTAGATATTACATACCAAACACTAGTGTCTAATAAAAGGTAGCTTTTACTATTGTTGCATTAATGATGAGAATCAGAATTTATTCTTATACAGGTCAGATCAAAATCAATCATAGCTCATAGACTCTGAGGTCTCTCTCAGGTATCTGAGATTTGCTGCACACACCTGGGAGAGACCCTGAGGATATTAGTTCCCCATAATCATGCTGCCAATAAAATATATATCAGAGTTTTTTCGATATCAGGATTAATTTCAAATCAGTTGGTCCAGCTTCCAACTGTTGCTATGGGAAAAATTGCCAAATGTGCTAAAAGTAGTGTGGTCGGTATAACATATTACGAATTAAAATCCTTATTGAACATGGCACTAAATGCCATATATACTTTTTTAAAACTTAATCCTTAAAACCAACTGATAAGGTACTCGCTATTGTCCCTATTTGACAGTTGAGTCTTAGAGAGGTTCAGCAAATGTTTAAGGTCACACACTGTGTGGAACACAGCCTATAAGATTTTAGAAGATTTTTTTTTAAGATTTATTTATTTATTTTAGAGAGAGAGAGAAAGTACAAGCAGGAGGGGCAGAGGGAGAGAGAATATCAAGCAGACTCTGTGCTGCATGCAGAGCCTGATGCAGGGCTCTATCTCATGACCCTGAGATCACGGCCTGAGCCGAAACCAAGAATCAGATGCTTAACCCACTGCACCACTCAGGCACCCCTAGAAGATACTTTTGATAGCAGAATCACTTTATTATCTGTTATGGTGTGATAACTCACACCAAAGGCATGTGAATAAACTGAAGTTCTCCAGAGTTTCTCATCTGAAAGTTCCTCTGCCCCAGCTTGGTTCATTTTGTGATTTGAATAGTGTGAAGTGGTAGATCAGAGAGATATCTGAGTTCAAATTTTCCACTGGTGCTGGTATTACCATAGTCTGGGATATGCTATGGATGACAGCTCAAAACAAGGTTTCAGCTGCTGCTTTTCTGGGCCTGCAGTCATAGACCAGGGACTCTGAAATAGCATGGCAGGCGTTGTAATTGAGGGTGCCAGTTTCATTGATGGCTACAGAACTTCTGGACTCCCACAATGGCAGCAAGGGACTATTTGTCAATTGGGGCTTATTTCCATTTTGTAGCTAATCCTGTTGTTTGAGCAAAAGGAAGATGGCGATTCTCTGCTAACCTGCATCATTTCAAACTCAGGATTTTTTAGTAGGAGAGTGGCTTATTCTTAATCCATTAGTTCTGTAATTCATTAGGTTTTTTTTTTTTGCCCTTAGTATAATTCATTAGTTTATGTAAGAATTTATTTACTTACTTATTTAAAAATTAATGAATTAATTTAAAATTGCTTTAAATTAATTTAAATTCCTTATTTAAAATAAATTAAATGTGGATTTTTCAAGTCAAGTAAGCAAGGTTTTGCATCCTACTTTGTAATTTACTAGCTAATAGCCCACCCTGGTATAAATGATTATTAGTTTTGGAGTCAGACAGACTTGGCTTAAAAATACCGCTCTTCCCACTTACTTATTTATTTGTTTCTTTGTTTGTTTATTGGTCACACATCTGCCTTTATTGTGAGCAGCTGGTGGGACACTTCCAGCAATAGTAAAAAAAAATTAATTTACAAAAGAATTCAGTGTAGCTACCCGGTTGGAACAGCAGGAAGAACAGCAGGAAGAGGACTCCAGAACCCATGAAGAGCAAGGGGACCAAGGAGATGAGGAGCTCTTTGTAGATATCCCAAGTGCACTTGGTGGAGGTGACCTCATAAATGAAAAACCAGGCTGTAAAGAAGATGCTAGTAGCCAACAGTACCACGGTCAGACGGGGGAAGACAGCCAGGTTCACTGGGTTGGTGACCTCATGACCTCGAGCTCCATTTTGCCAGGCACAGGGTAATCTACCACTCCTCTGCCTACTTATTTGATCTGTGACCTTGGACATGTTTCTCTGAACTTTAGCTTCTCCAACCATAAAATGGAAAGAATAACACCTAATGTATAGAATTCTCATGGAGAATTAAAATGAAATGTGACTATAAGGCACTCTGTGGAGTACCTGACAGACAGTGGGTTTTCACCAGATTTATTTCTCTTTCCTCTCCTGCTCAATTCTAGGCACTGTAGAAATAGATATGTTTGAAATTTATAGCATCTATAAAAAAAGACAATAAAAGGAAAGGAAGCTAAAGTATCAAGCGCCTATTTTGTGCCAGGCATTTGCACATGATATCACTGAACTTAGGTAAAACACGTGCTTTCATTTATTCACTCATTCATTCATTCAAGAAATATTTCTTCAGCACCTGCTGTGCGCTAGGCACTTGCTTAGGCACTGGAGACACCCCAGTGAATACAATGTACTAAGGCCTGCCTTGAGTTTACATTCTAGAGATCTATTCCCTTTTTGCTCTACCTTGCTGTACAAATAAAAAAGCTTGGAAATTAAAAAAAAAAAATCCCAACTTAGAAATCAGAAAGGCTTTATGGAGAAGGGTAAGTGTAACCTGGATTCAACAGCATACTCAATAGCCCAAAGGCAAGAAAGGGTGGGACCCATGAGGAAGCATGAGTTTGATCTGGTCATTGGGTGCGGTGGGTGAAAGTGAGTAACAGGAAAGAAATTCTCTGGGAAATGTATATGGAAATCAGATGGTGGTGCATATGGAAAGGCTGACTGATGAGTCTGGACTTAATCTGTAGACCACAGAGAGTAATTTAAGTTTATTGAACAAGGAGGTAATAAGATTGAGAATATGCTTCAAAAATATTAAATGGGCAACAGTGTGTAAATTGGATTAAAGGGGAGAGACCAGAGACAGAGAGAGACTCAGAAGGTTGTTGATTAAACATCACATATGTTTGGGTTTTTGCTGTTGTTTTTATGCCCAATGATAAGCAAAACACCAGGAAATTCAGGTAAATCCTTTTTCATCAGAGTTTGCCAGGGTAAAAGTGGGTTTAAGAAAAAAAAGGAAAGAAACCTGTTTCATCTGAGAAAGCACTAATGATATCGTATAAAGAACCAATTCCTTTGATATATGAAAGAAAATGTCTTCAGTAGAAGAACAAACTAAATTAGACCTCAGGGAGGATAAAACCCAAGACAACAGGCCTTATGTTATAATTTTCACACTAAATTGATTCTTAGGCCAGAGCTTTAAAATGTTTGCCAGCAAATTCTGACTCCTTAATGGCTTTTTGTCATTAAAGTCCTTATTATAAAATAAGAATAAAGTTAAACATGTATATAAGAACACTTGCAAGGTGAAAATGCTCCCAGTCCATTTTTGTTCATTAAGAAAAGGAGGTTTTGGGTACAGTTTGTGCTCCTTCTGGCTAGTAGTGCTATGGGTCTAGCTCCAGCTCTCAGGGATGGAGAACAATCTATTCCCAGACCAGGAGGTGTCACACAGCATTCTGCCTTCAAAACATTACCAGTTTTGCTACCTTCTCTTGGTTACTGCAGAATCAACCCAAACTATCTCAGATTGAGGTCGTTATCTTCTCCGATCCCATCCCCTTCCAACTTCTTCTTGCCTTCTTATTTATTCAATAAAAACATATTTAGCACTACTCTGTACCCAGTCCATACGGATCCCTGTGATCTCTGCTAAAGGTATCACTGACCAACAAAAGCTGGGAGTCACCCCCAACTTCTCTGTCCCCGTTAGCTCTCGTGTCCTCTCAGCAACCAAGGCCTTTGGAGTTTACTTCCCCAAAGCCACCAAACTGATCTTTACCATGCTCCCTCCACCCCCACCCAGTCTCTCTCCAATCCAGGCTCTCTTCCATGGAAGGATCCAATGCAAGGTGTGGTCCATACATCATACCTTGCAGCAGCAGTATCATTTGGCAGCTGGTCAGAAATGAAGACTCTCATGACAGAATCTGCATTTTAACAGAACCCCCAGATGATTCATATGCACGAGTAAGTTCAAGATCACTGGCTGAAAGCACAAATCCAACCCTGTTACTCCCCAGTTGATATTCTAGTGTGGGGGCCAACAAATTACAGCCCAAAGGCTTAATCTGGCCCACCACCTGTTTTTGTATCTTCTGCAAAGTCAGAATGTTTTTTACACTTCTAAACGATCAAAAGAAGAATAGTATTTCACAACACAAGAGAATGGTATCAAGTTCAAATTTCAATGTCTGCAAATACAGCTGTATTGGAACGCACCATGACCAGGCACTGACGTATTGTCTAGGGCCGCTTTTGCACTCCAACGGCAGAGTTGAGTAGTTACAACAGAGACTCTTATGGCCAGCGAATCCTAAAATACTATTTGGCCCTACATAAAAGAGTTTGTTGACCTTTGTTCTAAGGAGAAAACATATATGGTAAAAAAGAAAAAAACCCTGCAAGTTATGAGATATAAAGGAAAAAAAGAAAGGCCTGAAAAAATGTTGTCTCTCCTCGGTACCCATAGCAGGTGCTCATGCCCTTCTATCATCCTACATGACATGTTGTTGGTTTAGTCTTTGTCGGGTGGGGAGGAGAGTCAGTTACCTTCGTTCAGTTTTGTGGCTACTGATTTCGCCCCTCAGAGGGACAGAAGGTAGGTTTTAAACATCATGAGAGTAGGAGGATTATCCTGGGGGTTCAGATATGAAGAGGGAATCATGAGGGATTTGAGGGTTAATAATTTCACAGACACTCTTTCCACTTGGGTCCTTATTCCTAAGGCAAAAAAAAAGAGGCATTTTCAGGCTCTGGAGAACTAAATGAATCACCACAGGGATTTAGTACTTTGTTGGGGGCAATAATTCTTCCACGAAAAGGAATTTCTGCAAGTTCCAAAATTTGGTGTCTTAAATACCAACAACACCCCACCTGCAGGCTTTCTCCTAGCCACATTCTCTGATTTTATGTCTATATGAGGCATTAAGAAGATCAGCTCAGATTTCATTCATTTTCTGTATGCAGATCCTTTTAGGAATAACACTGTCAGAGCTATTTCTAGTGGCTTGCTCTTTGCTTAATTGGTACATTCCTTTAGAGTCACTTTACACCCCTGAAGCAGGTGTGAGAAAATAGTCCAAATTCCAATTGCATCCCAGAATGAGAAAGAAGGGGAAGTCCGCGGATCAAAAATCTCTTAGATATGTTGTCACAGAGACACTGAACATCTTAAGGCCAGAAAGTGGTTGCCTTTCCACGCCTTTTCCCCCATCCCTATCTTCACATTTTTGGGAAAAGTTAAAGGAATGATTTTGCCTCAATCCAATAGCAAGTTATATTGCCAACTGGCAGTTGAGTCTAGTACTATGGTAGGTCCCTGGGCTGCAGTAGTAAATAAGATATTGCTCCTGTCCTGGAGAAGGAGACTGCCTTGTGGAGAAGGCAGATGCAGAGGCTGCTAACTAAACACAGTGATTTAAATGCTACAGTTCACAGTGAGTAAAGGTACTATGTGAGCACAGAGGGACGCAGAGCTCAGCTTCTGGGGTCAGAAAGATGACCCAAGGGAGATGTCTTGAGCTGAGGTCTAAAGAACAAATAGAAATCAACAGATAAAGGGTACAAAGTTACGACTAAAAAAGGTATTCAAGGCTCCGTGGCGCAATGGATAGCGCATTGGACTTCTAAAAAAGGTATTCAAGGCACAAAGATACCAAAGATGAAAGTAAATAGAAGGCAAGAGGGGTACAGCACTAGAGGAGAGGAGAAAAGCAGTAGAGTCAGGAAAGAGTGGTATGTTTGTTAAACTAGAGAGTCTGGACCCCATGCAGAGGACAAAGGGGGTGTATTATAGAGTTGTTGGCGGGATGACATGATCAGAGTTGTATTTTAGAAAGCAAATCGACTGCTGTGTAGAAAGAGTACTGAAGAAGGGCAAGATTGGAGGTAAGGAGAAGAATTAAGATAAATATTGCAGGAAAGAAATGCTAATGACTTAAACCAGGTCAAGATAATGGTGGTGGAAAAGAATAAGACCAAAGCCACCATATATAGCCGTACAGCTTCTGCCCTGCCTAAAGCATTTTCCCAGGGGCAAGTGGTTGCTGAAACCAGACTGTGGTCTGCTAACCAAGTACTGTGGCCCCGCAGGAGGAGAAAAGGGACCCTTTTACATTCATCAGCCAGATGTATATACAGTGTTGAAGGCCCTCTCGAAAATGAATATATCCTGGAGATTTTATTTATTTTTTTAAAGATTTTATTTCTTTATTTGAGAGAGAGAGAGAGAACAAGCAGAGGAGGGGCAGAGGCAGAGGGAGAAGCAGGCTCCTGCTTAGCAGGGAGCCTGACACGGGGCTCAATCCCAGGACTCCAGGATCATGACCTGAGCCAAAGACAGACGTTTAACCATCTGAGCCACCCAAGCGTCCCTATCCTGAAGACTTTAAAGAAGAAAGCAGCTGATCAGAAATCAGAGTTAGAGGGAAAGAATTCAAAGAGGACACTGAAGTGTTTGGTCCTTGCACTTTGCCATTCACCACGGCAGGAAGATCTTCCTCAGCCTTAGCCTGGTTCCACTTTGCCTGTTCAACCCAATTCCTTTTCTTGCTATCATGAATTTCTTTGATAAATTCAAATAAGTTCATCCGAATAAAAAAAGAAAAACATTTTACTTCTCTTTAATGTTTTTACTTATTTTATTCTTTGCCTTTTCCTGGTTTTATTTACACCACATCCGAGACAACGTAGTATAGCGAGAAGGAAGTCAGCTTTGTTGTCAGACAAACTGAATCTCAGCTTGGCCAACAGTTATAGGACCCTTCACTCTTCTGAGCTTTGATTAATTCCTTTGTAAGATGGAGATGATAATACTTATTCATAGGATGGCTATAAGAGGCAGTGTACATAAACCATCTCACCTAGTATCCAACACGTATAGTAGTGGACATCAGTACCTTTAGCTACTATTGTTATTATTTACTGATCAAATATTCTGTAGCTTACTTCTTTCTCTATTCCCATGTTCTGTTTTGATTTCAACCTTTATAGTCCTGTCATCTTTTTTCTTTTTATATGGTCAACATTATGACAGCAGTTAATATACCTTCTAGAAGTGCTTGCCTCTTTACAAAACCCTCCCACCTAAAGAACTTCTCAAATGTACATGTTCACCTCATAAAACTCCACTGATAATTCTAAAACCATATCCAATATACAAATCCTTAAAAACAATAGATTTAAAATTATGAGTATTGATAATACATGTGCTTATTTGGGAAGTTTTCCTGAAATTTATTGGAAAATAAAAGAAGAATCCAGATCTTGTTAGGCCATGTAGCTTACATGACTTTTCATAAACAGTAATTCTACCTTACATAATTTTGTTTAGAGAGCTTTAAATGTATGTGGCCAGCACCGCATGCATAATTTAGAGACATCTTAAAGAAGAAGAAGGCATGGTTCCTCTTCTTGGGAAATGGGGCTTCATTTTCTATTTTCAGTTGGAGATTTTGAGAAGCTGATTCTATTGCAATAAAACTGTATTTACTGAAACATTTAGGTAGGAAGCAAGATCTCAGCCAAGAATTTTTAGTTAATCTTCAGCAGCCTATGCATAAAAAGATGTTACTGGAAACACTTTCAGATTTGTTTATCCTTAAATAATGTGGTCCATTTTCATTTTGAGAAAAAAAAAAAAAGGAATTCCACAGAAAGAAAGGCTTGCATGACTGGCTGAGTCATACTGTGTAAATTTTTTCCAGTAAGCTACATTATGCTGGATGCTGTTCAAGAGGGAAAATGTCAAACGCACTGGGGTTCAGTCTGGCATGTGGGTGGGTTTACTCAAGCACAGAAATCAAATATAGGCATTGGAGCCAATACTTTGGAAAACAACAGAATGGCTTACAAATCAGAGTTGGAATTTCCAGAACTTTTTTTCAGCTGAATCCTACAAATGTAATATAAATGAATAATACACAGTATGCATTTTAATGACATTTATTGTATTTCTTTCTTAGAATCTTAAAGTAGAAAAAATTAGACATTAGGCATTATAACAGTCAGCCTTCCTTCCATACAACAACTCTTTATATGACATATCTCTGACAGATTCACATACTTCTACTTAAAAACATCTGATAATTCATTCCTTTGTAACATAGCCCCCTTCCTTTGACAGATGGAATGCAGAGGAAAAGACCTGGATGGATATAAGCCAAAGTAATAACAGTGGTTACCTATGGATGAGTGAAATCAAGAGTTTTTGTTCTTTTGCTTCTCTACATTTTCTAACTTTTCTATAATGAGTTTGCATTTTTTATAATATGAAAAAATAAGTACTTGAAAACCATGAAGAATTTAAATACTAACATTGGGATTATTCTAACTTCCCACTACAAAAGTCAAGGTAGATTAATTGGTTGAAAATTAGGCACCAAAATTACCAATGTTCCAAAAGTCTGTAACTAGGAAATACCAATTTCAGCCACATCATTATGTCAACCAAGGTGCTGTTGTTCAAATCATTTTCAGCTAAATCGTTCTTGGTCATATTCTTAAAAAAAAAAAAAAGATTTTCTTTCTTTATTTATTTGCCAGAGAGAGAGAACACACACATGCAGGGAGAGGGGCAGAGGGAGAGAGAATCTTGAGCCGACTCCGCACTGAGAAAGGAGCCCAGTGCAGGGCTTGATCCCAGGACCCCGAGATCATGACCAAGACGAAATCAAGAATCAGATGCTTAACTGACTGAGCCACCAGGCGCCCCCTAAGTGATTTTTTTAAAGATATTTTTTTTATCCATTTGTTTGACAGAGAGATAGCGAGAGCACAAGTAGGCAGAGTGGCAGGGAGAGGGAGAGGGAGAAGCAGGCTCCCCACTGAGCCGGGAACCTGACATGGGGCTCAATCCCAGGACCCTGGGATCATGACCTGAGCCGAAGGCAGACGCTTAATGGACTGAGCCACCCAGGTGCCCCTAAGTGATTTTTTAAATATAAAACTTTACATCTATCCCTGTTAAGTTCGATTATATCATCTTAGTTTGTTCCTTCTTATGGGGTGTTAAGCAGAGCATTTAACATGTTGTAGGGGATAAATTGTTTCTGGATGAGAAAGTCATGTTCTGAAAAATTAATTATTCATCCTCAAAACTGCTTCCTCTCCCCTGCCTCAGAGGTCCTTGGCCTTCTCCCCCTGTTCCCAATAAATTATTAGCCAACTCCTAGTAAATCATATGTTTTAAAATAAATCATAAGTATTAAACACCTACTATGTACCTTTGTTTCCACATAGGTTATCCCACCTATTCTTCAAAACAGCCCATTTATAGGTATAGGTATCATTATTTCCATTTTTATAGTGGAGAAACAGAGGCTCTGAAATTAAAGCAATATTTTTAAAGTCACACAGTTACTCATTGACAAGGATTGGATCTGAACCTACATCCGACTGGTTTTAATGCCAATGCTGCCTCCAGGTATTTTGGGCCTTGGCTGCCTGCCCTTACCCTTGCCTCTCTGGTCTCAGATAGACTCTGTCACCTTTTCTCTGATCTCCAACACTGACCTTGACACCACTCAGGTTTTCTTCCTTTGCATGATCCATGATTATGTTGGATGAAGTGCTTCCCACCTATCTGGAGTCAGGGTATCCAACGTCTGAGCATTACTTTCGAGATCTGTAAGAGTTCATATTTGCTCATTTATATTTTCTTCTATTTAGAAAACTTGTGAAATACCAACAGAGAAATTTTCTAGACTAACATATTTCCATACAGATAATTTGAGTGTATATTAAACAAACTGCAGTTCACCCTCTTGTCGATGAGCCTATTTCAAATACCTTGCTAAAACCAGGCTCAGAACATTCTCCTGCTCTATCATTTTAGTAACTTCCAATTAGTAAACAGAAAATCGAACTCACACTGGACTCTACCAGCTCATGTACCTGAATAGTTCAAGAACAGAACGGGGTTGATGCAGACACTCAAGTAATGTCATCAAAACCTGTTCTCTCCATTTCTTGGTTCAGTGCTCCTCTATCTCAGCTTCGATCTTGGGCTTTATATGGTACAAGATAACTGCCAGCAGCAAGTAGCCTACATCCCCCCACGTCCAGTACATACAGATCACTTCCAGGAGGCATATATATGAGGAAAAGAGAGCCCTGGATCACAAAAAGGCAGCATAGCCTAATAGAGAGAGCATGTGTTTTGGTGTAAAATGGATCTGGATTTGAACTTGCACTTGTCCTTGAGTGAGTTATTCAAACTTGGTTTCCTTAATTATAAAATGGAGATACTATGCAGTTATATAGTTGATGTGAAGTTGAAGTCCTGATATTTAAGTAAAATAATGTAAATAAAATGTCTAGCACAATGCCAGGAACATCACAGGTATACGACATATGAACAAAGCCATGTACACAATGATAAGAATACGAGTAGGGATGCAGGCGCTATAATATTGAGACAAACTAGTATACTAGAGAGTTAGAAGGTTCATACCCAATTGGGATTATGGGGTTGGAAAAGATTTCATGAGTGGGATGTATTTGAAGTGGATCTTTTTCTTTTTTTAAGATTTTATTTACTTATTTGACAGACAGAAAGAGAGCATAAGCAGGGGGAATGGCAGAGGGAGAAGCAGGCTCCCCACTGAGCAGGGAGCCCAAGGCGGGGCTCGATCCCCAGACCCTGGGATCATGACCTGAGCCAAAGGCAGACACTTTACTGACTGAGCCACCCAGGCGCCCCTTAAGTGGATCTTAAAAGGATGTATGAAATTATGATAAGTAGCTCTAAGAGAGAAGAGCCAAGGGTATATTCAGGATATGATTGAAGTAGAGGTTGTCAGTACTGGAAGTGACCATGGGTGCACTTGCAAAGGCAGATCGAAGCCTACTTTTGTGGGTTTTGGATATGAGTAAGGAGTTTGTGTTTAATTCATTAAATGAGACTCCCGAAGGTTGTCAGGTAGGAGAATGACATGACAAGGGCTGTGTTGTTGGAAGGAAGACTGACACAATGGAGAGCAAAATCAGGAGACAGAAGGCAGAGACAAATTAGGAAACTATTTACAATCGTTTACAACAATCTGACCCCAGAAAGTCTTCCATAGCCCTGCTCCCACCCCCACCCCATCAAGAGGGGTGGCCCACAAGTCCCTTTCCCCCCCTGGGTGTGACAGCTGCCCTGTAGGCCCTGCAGTCACCAGCTGGTGCGGCCACCAGCACACTGACATCTTCATGTGCCACAGTTGTGGTCCCCAGAGAAGTGGGAAGAACACACCTTTTGCTTTTGTATCACTCTACTTTAAATGATCCCCAAAGCAGGGCTACCTGATACCATCAGGTGCCCATATGTTTTAGAGGAACTAAAAATTCAGTTATTATTACAGCTCCTCATGGGATCCTCACTTGACCCACTGGACCCACAAATCCTGAGTCTAGATTCATGTTCCCAGAAGACAACCTGGAGCTATGTCTGGTGCATCCTGACTAACTTGCAAGACACGTATGTTTGTATCATAATTCAGTCCTTTTGAGTGAATGACTGAGTATCATTTGTTGATACTGAATTGTAATTCAACCAACGTTTAGATCATAACATAATCTAGGGGCCATGCTCCATGAGATTCATTAATAGTTTACCATTCCATCTGTTTCATCTTTATTATTTTTACATTTTAATATGAGAAATAATTAAAATTAAGAAAATAATCTCCTTTCCTTGAGCCAGGAGAGCCCACAGCAGAGTATATAGACTTATTAAATATTTTTCAATGAATAAAAGGACAAATGAACTATATCAAATGATTCAAGGAAAGCCATGGAAATAGAGCAAATGTTAAATTATTTCCTTTCTTAGACAACATCATCCACAGCTCAGCTAGGATGGTAATCTCACACTTCAGAATTTTGAATTCTAATGCAGGCAACATATACAGTGAAAATAGAAATTCTATAAAACCAGAGTGTATATAGTCCAATTTGGTGCAGTGAGAACCCCAAGGAACCAAGTATCAAAAGACCAAGCACAGGCCCTTTGTGAGCTTGACTGTTAAGATAAAAAATATTTTTTAAAGATTTATTTAGGGGCACCTGGGTGGCTCACTTGGTTAAGCAGCTGTTTTCGGCTCAGGTCATGATCCCAGAGTCCTGGGATCAAGCCCCGTCAGGCTCCCTGCTCAGCAGGGAACCTGCTTGTCCCTCTGCACCCCCCACTCCATGGCTTGTGCTTTTATTTATTTGAGAGAGAGAGAGAGCAGGAGGAGGGGCAGAGGCAGAGGGAGAAAGAGAATCCGTAAGTAATCTCCCCACTGAGTGCTGCTTCGGCTTTGGACATGGGCCTCGATCCCAGGACCCTGAGATCCTGACCTGAGCTGAAACCAAGAGTCAGACACTCAACCGACTGAGCCACCAGGCTCCCCAAGATAAAATTTTAAACGTAGGAAAAAAAATGAGGGTTAATTCTGAAAACCTTTTTGCCAAGTGCCTTTTGCATTTAGGACCAAGCTGTAGATTTTAATATACGTAGCGAAGTAAATCAGTAAATCATTATTCTGACATGTGCATAGCACTTTGCCCTTAAGTAAAATTTTCTTTCTTATACATTGTATCATTTCATCTTTTTAAGCAGAGCACAGGATAGAAGACAGAGGGGAGGAAAAAGGTTACACATATCATCAAAGCTTCCTAATAAAACTTACCAGTGTGGAGCTAAAGCAGTGCTGTGAATTTCAATCAATTTATACCTAAGTGAAATCTGTATGCTTTAAACATCGTGACTACCTAGAGCTTGTGGTTTGCAGACACTGAATTTTGCAGATGTATAATCAAGGGAATCACCTTAACACAGGATTTATGTAAAGTAACCTTCTGAAACAAATCATACAAATTCTCTGTGAGAGGAAAATATGGGCAGAACATCAACCCACCGATTTGGGAGAGAGGGAGTTCCCTGCCTTTTATATCCATGAAGGAGGCCATCTTTATGTACAGTCTGTTAGCCCCATTTAATTCCTCTGGTTTGCTTGCCCTGGTGTAGAATCATGAGCAAAAATCTAAATGCGCTAATGTTGCACCTGAGAGCATTTATCTCTCTCAGTGGGGGAGAGCCAATGTCAAAATTATAAACTACATGATACCTGAAATAGGTGGATAGCTTTTAAAAGTCATAATATCCAGACAGAGCACTCTGTTTACATTTCCTTAAGTGAGTGAAATACCAAAGCAAACCGGAAGTCTATGATGGGCTTGGGATTTTTACACACACACACACACACACACACACATCCTGCCTCACACCTAATCCCTCTCTCTATTCCCCAACTCTTCCTTTAACAATATGGCCATTAAGTGCCCCCCCACCCCGGGTGTATTTGTTTTGTGGGAACTGAAGCCCAAGGGAAAGTAAACAGAAAGTATACAGATGTATACATGTATTTTCCATTACTTTATTCAACAAGTACTTGGAAAGTGTTTACTATGGCCCAGGTACAGTATGATCAGTAGGTACCATATGGCCAGTTGTTTTGTGAGTTGCCCATATCCTTCAGTAACCCTGAAGTAAGACAAATTATTAAAACAATACTGGGGAGAAGATGCCACTTTTTCCATTTTACAGATAATGAAATGAAGACCCAGAGATCTCAAATAGATTTCTCAAGGTCAAGAGGTTTGTAAGTTGTAGAAGTGGGCTTTGCATCAGGTGTGTTTTATTCCAAAGTCTACACCTCTCTGACTCTTCAATTATCTTTCCACTTACCTACTGAGGTGAACCAGCATCAATTCTGATGCTTAAAAAAAAATCCTGTCCAGTGGGCACAAAAATCAAATAAATAATCCAATCTAGAAAAAGAAATCAGCAAGCAAAGCACAACATTCACACTCACTCAATTAAATAATCCGTTTTGTTACTGTTGTTGGACATCTTTCCTCCACCCCACCCCCAATTTTATGGAGATATAATTGACATGCATCACTGTATAAGTTTAAAGTATACCACATAATGTTTAACTTACATATATTGTGAACTGATTACTGCAGTAAGTTTAGTTAGCACTCATCATCTCATACAGATACAATAAAAAGAAAAAGAAAAAGAATTTTTTTTCCTTGTTATAAGAACTCTTAGGATCTGCTCTCTTAACAACTTTCCTATCTATCACACATCAGTGTTAACTATAGTCATTATGTCATACATTCTAGCCCTAGTACTTCTTTATCTTATAGCTGAAAGTTTGTACTTTTTGACCTTCCTCCAATTCCCCTTCCCTCCACCTTCCACCTCTGATAACCACAGATCTGATCTCCCTTTTTATGAGTTTGGTTTTTCATTTGTGTTTTTAGATTCCACATATAAGTAAGATCATACAGGATTTGTCCTTCTCTGACTTATTTCATTTAGCATGATGCCCTCAAGGTTCACCCATGTTGTTGAAAAATGGTGGGATTTCCTCATTTTTAATGGCTTAATTATATTCCAAACAATCCATCTCAATAGAATCTGTGATTCTTGTTCCATTCCTGGAAAAGCAATGAATAGGTAAATGGTTACTTCTCTGAACTGCAATCATTTGCTATTTGCTATTTATTACCTAAACTCATTTTTGAATTGCAATTCCTACTGAAATGAAAATTATCTGATCAGAATAATAAGACATCAATTTACACACATTTAAAAAGAAAATCACTTTACTGAGTTAGATACCAGAGCTAATAAGCCAAACTATCAGTGTATCTTGTCCAGCCTTGGCAGCTTTCTCCCTGGCCCTACCCACAATATTATTATTATACTTTGTCTCTTGTGTACACAACAAGGAACCAAGTTCTGGGTAACTCTCCAGACCAGGATATAACTTACTGACTTTGAACACATGCAAGTGAGGAATGAACAAATTAGCCATGGGAAAGTACAACCTTATTTTCTTAGCAACTATTATGTTCACTTGGGAAATAACTGAAACATGCCAATACCATTCCGGAATTAAGAAATAAAATTCTTCTTCATTGAAGGCAGTAGCAAGCAATACTTCATCCTACACAGAATTAATCCCATTTTGGGGAATACCTAAGGGAAGAACATCAAAATATTTCAGGAAGCCAAAAAAAAAAAAAAAAAAAAAAAAAAACCCACAAAAAAACAAAACCACTGCAAATCAGGAAGAAAAAAAGTGATCTGAGTGAAAAAGATCAAAAAGTTGCTTTGCAGAACTTAACAGGAAGATAGAGGAGGAATCTGGTAACCCCTGCCTATTATTTGAGAAGGATTTTTTTATACAGAGAGAGGGGAATGGTGCATTTGTTGTCTAATGGCTAAGAGTAAATATTTGTGAGTGGGTATTTGTTAATACCCATCTTATGGCTGCAGCTGCATATGACATAGGTGACAAAGTAACAGTGAGAGAAGTGCATTTCTAAATAGAGTTTTGGGGGAAGACAGGCCATGGCTAGCAGGCAGCTTTACCCTCTGTAATGCGTGGCCTCCACTTCATTGTCTAAAATGGCTGCTTAACCTCCAGACATCATGTCTGCACTCTACCCAGCAGAAAAAAAGGCATGTCCCTTCCCTTTACGAAAAGACCCTGAAAACCGCACATACTTCTGTTAACATTCCATTGGCCAGTCACATGGTCACAGGAGGCCAAAAGCTCCTTCCCAGGAGCTGGGAAAGGTAGTCCTTATTCCAGATAGCCAAATGCCCAGCAAAAAGGTGTGGGTTCAGTTACCAAGGAAGAGGAGAATATAGATATTAGGGGGCAACTAGAAAATTTTAATGCAGAACCACACAGGGAATTGAGCTACAAATAAAGAAGATCCTATATAAGACCTTACAGAATAAGGTCTACTGAAGCCTGAAGTAGTTTATTTAGGGACACAGTGTCTCCCTCTTTGAATACTGCCAGGCAAAGATAAAATTAAAATCTCTTCTTCCCAGTGTTTTGTAGGAGGCAGAAGATCTGGGTTTAGAGATTTTAAAAGTCCCAACTGGCCTCCATGACCCTAAAGTAATTGTTTTCTTGCAGTTATACCCCCACTGTTCCTCTGCTTACAACACCCAGCTCACGATTATACCCCCATTGCTCTTCTGCTTACAACCATCCAGCGTCTCCCTACTGCCTACATAATAAAGATCAAGCTCCCTGGAACAATATTCTATGCCCTTCCTGCATGATTTGGTCTCCACTTCACCTACTTCTTCACAAATTTTATTCAAACAACATCAAACTACTCCCGTACTCCTGAGGATATCATGGTGTGTAAAATTTCTGTTCCTTATTCATTCACTCAACAAACACATACTGATTGTCTGACATACCCTCACCCCTAGTGATAAGCAGTAGGGATACAGTGATAGCTAATATTTAAGTAATATTAGCAGCAAATATTTATTGAGTGCTTAGGATATATCGAGTACTATGTTAACTATGTGTATTATCTTATAATCACTTATGATAATCCTATGATATTGTACCTATTTATCCCCATTTTATAGATGAGTAAACTAAGGTACAGAATGGTTAGGTAAGTTGCTGGAGACCATAGATCCTGTAAATTGAAGAGCCAGATTTGTCTGAGTCCAGAGTTGCTCAAGTTTATAATCATAAACTACTTTGCGCTGTCAGTTTCCTCTGCCTGAAATGTTCATCCACCCTTCCCCACCCCCCACTGTTTCCCCAGTAGGCTCCCACTGACCATGTAAAACAAAGCCCAATCTTCACCTTTTCTAAGAAGCCCTCTTTTAACTCCCTTGGACAGTAAATCACTCCCGCTCTGTCCAACACCACATCTGGACATGCTTGCTTTTTTACCTTTCATCTACAAACCCAGGTCTGCTTCATCCCTGCTAAACAAACAAGGAGAAGCACAAATCTATGTTGGGAAAGGATTACTCAATAAGTAGTTACCTATTTGGAGGAAAAATCAATCTAGATGTCAGATCACATCATAAACCAAATAAATACATGTGGATTAAAGCATTAAATTTGTTTTCTTTTTTTTCAAAAAAAGAAATCAAAGCATGAAAGAGCTAAATTAAGAGTAAATATTTATCAACACCCTGTAGGGGAGGGAGTTTCTACATTTCAAAAGAATGAAAGAATTCATAAAGGAAAAGATCAATGGATTTTACTGTGCAAACCTGTCTAAAATGTCTGTATGTTGAAATATAACCAAAATTATAAGGAATCAAAAAAAAACATGTTTGCCTCAAATATGATAGAAAAAACTTGCTATCATTTTTGAAGTTGCTGTAATAAATGGAAATAATAACCCTGTGATGCACTCACTACAGCTCCACCCGGCAACATGAATAAATCTCACATATGAAATGTTGAACAAGTGGGTGGTCCCAAGAGTTCAGAGTCGGATTCTATCCATATAAAGTTCAAAAATAGATGCAATTAAACTCAGTTGTTTATAAATGCCTACATGGGTAATAAAAATATTAAGAAAAGCAAGGGAATGATTAGTCAAAGTAAGGATTGTGTTTACTAGGGCCAGGGTAGAGGGCTGGGGTGTAACTAGGACACAAGAGAGAAGAAGGTGGTGGTGAAGGTGGGCACATGCATCTTGGGGGCGGAGACAACATTTTACATACTATTTCTTAACTTGGGCTGTGGTTGCATAGGAGTTTACTATATAATTTTTCTCTAAACTGTGTGTATGTTTTATATACTCTTCTGATGTACAATATATATTTCACAGTAAGAAAGGGGAAGATCTCAAAAAATGAATGAGCTAGGGATGTGTATAGAAAATTCACAAAAAGAGGATATGCAAATGATTAATCATCTTATAGGAAAATATCCAGTTTATTGGGAATCAAGGACATGCAATTTTTCAAATGATACATTGCCATTTTCTGCCTAATTTTTGTTTTTGTCCTTTTTTTTATGAGAGTATTCAATGCTGATGATAATGTAGTAAAAAGGGTACCCTGAAACACTGCTGCAGGAAGTGAAAACAATTTGGCAAGGGTTAAACTAATATTTAACCTTTAACCCACAAATTCCACCTTGAAGGTCTCTAAGAGAAAAGAGTCCTAAATTGGACAGGAAAAAGCAATAAACAGCAGAGAATGATAGCTAAAAACTTTTCAATCCTAATCTTCTGAAGTCTAATAAAGGAAAAAGTAAATAACTCTACACTAAAGTGATAAAATATCACGTAGACATTAAAATAATGTTTACCAAGAATTATGGTAACATAGAATACACTTATGTTATATTAAAAGAAAGAGGCTGGACACTAAACTGTATATATAATTTGGCACATCTGTGTAAAAGTATGTAACTCTTTTACCTAGAGGCAAAAAAGACTGGAAGGAAATATACCAAAGTGTTAACTGTGGTTTTCTTTAGAAGGTAGGAGCTATGGTCAATTTTCTTTTTCTTTATTTCATTTTTTCAATTTCCCTTTGGGACACCTGGGTGGTTCATTCAGTTAAGCGTCTGCCTTCAGCTCAGGTTATGATCTCCGGGTCCTGGGATTGAGCCCCATGTCAGGCTCCCTGCTCAGGAGAGGTCTGCTTCTCTCTCTTTCTCCCTCTGCCCCTCCCCATCTCTCATTCTCTCTCTCTCTCAAATAAATAAATAAAATCTTTTAAAAAATAAATTTCCCGGGGAACCTGGGTGGCTCAGCCGGTTAAGCCGCTGCCTTCGGCTCAGGTCATGATCCCAGGGTCCTGGGATCGAGCCCCGCATCGGGCTCCCTGCTCAGTGGGGAGCCTGCTTCTCCCTCTCCCTCTGCCTACTTGTTCTCTCTCTCTGTCAAATAAATAAATAAAATCTTTAAAAATAAAAAAAAAAATTAAAAATAAAAAAATAAAATTCCCTAAATGCTCTAAATTTTTTACAATGAGAATACATCATATACAACTTCCTCCCTTCTTTCCTTTTTTCATCTATAACTTCTTTCCTTCTTTTCTCTCTTCCTTTTTTCCTTCCTCCCTCCCTTTCTCTCTCTCCCTCTTCCTCCCCCTCCCCAACCCTTTCATTAGTCAGCTTCCTTTAAGGTGCTGATCCTGACCCAACTGAAGTAGACTAAACAACACATCAGCCAGAATTCTGACTTTGCAATATTCAGTCTGAATTAACCTTTTTTATTCACCTTAGCTTTATCTTGATCTACACTGACATTGTAGCCCCTGATCCATAGCTTTATTTCCAAAACTCACTGTTCTAACTTGGTGTTGAGCTCGGCTGACCATCAATGCCCTGATGTCTCTGTTGTGGCCCCTGCATCAGCTCTCCCAAAGGGCTTCCAGGGAAAGCTCTGGTGTGCATTGCACCACCTTCCTGGGACTTAGTGATGCCAAATGTTCTAAGTTTCAGTTTTATGATGGGTATCAATTACAGCATTCTGTTTCCTTTAGAAGGGATTGCTGTACAGAGCTACACCCAGACCAGAATTACCTCAATATAGGGTAATGGTTAAATCACTGGACTTAGATTCAAAGAGACTTGAGTTTGAGTCCTAGTCCTGCCACTTATTGTTATGTGACCTTGAACAAGTTATTTATTCTCTCTATGCCATGCCTAGTCTGCAAAGTATGCATAATAATAATACCTACCTTAAAGCTTGTAAAGATTAAATGAGATGAGAGTGGTCAAAGATACCACATCTTTGGAATGGAATGTGCAGCATGGTGACTCTGGCTAACAATACAATATCATATATTTGAAAGTCACTAAAAGTTCTCATTACAAGAAAAAAAGGCATAACTATGTGTGGTGATAGATATTAACTTATTGTGGTAATCATTTTGCAATAAATACATGTATCAAACCATTAGGTTGTACATCTAAAACTAATACAATGTTATATGTCAATTGTATCTCAATAAAAAAAAAAGTAAAACAAGAAAAAAATTCAGCGGGATGGGTCATGTAAACCACTTTGTGCCTGGCATGTAAAAGCGTTCTACCAGTGTTCCCGTTATTACTACTTGTGCAGCCTCATCTACCACCACTTCTCACTTCAAATTATATATTCTAACAAAAGGTAAAACACTTATTCAGAATGTTTTACACTTAATTTTATTATAAGCCTTTGTCTTCATTCATCTCCTGCCAAACCAACAACTCACCTAAGAATACTCTTCAAGAAACACTGCTCTCAATTCTTCTTTGTAATTGATCCCTTTAAGCAAGTTATGAATCCAAAAGAGTCCTAAAAGGAGTTGAGGAATATGCACTAAGCAATGTCCCTGGAGAACTGGAAAGAGGAGAAACCGCAGAGTGTTTGAGAGCCATCTCGAGAAATCGAATCCAGAATAATTGAGAACTCCTCAAGCATAGGAACCAAAGAAACAGAGCATGGAAAGCTTCAAAGCTGCATATGAGGTACTTACACCAAACCTGAGGATGAACCATGAAAAATAAGACTAGAGCCCAAGGTTTGACTATAGAGCTCCTAGATTGATGGCTTTGTTTTAGTTCATTGGCTGACTCTATGAAAACAAACCATCAGTCAGTTCTGTTGTTTTGCATTTTGAGAATGTGGTAACTGATGGACTCGTTCACTTGGTTGTTTGGCCATCTTATGAATAAGCAGTGTATCCCTCCCTCTGATTATCCCAGAGCAATTGGCTGAATTACATAGTAAAAAATAAGCACTTTGAATTTCTTAGATGGTAATGCCTCCTCTTTGCACTGTAGGAAGACTCTGTCCCTTTTAGTTTCCTTCTGCAGGAAATCTAGACCCACTGCTGAGGAGAAACCTGTTTCTTTGTAAGATAAAATGCTCCCTACAAATAGAAAAGCTTTTATATCCCAGGACATATTATTCAAAACACCTTCAAACTCAGCTTCTTATGGTGATGTCTAGAAAAACACAAAACAAGAGCTCTGTCTTATGAATAAAATCAATAGTTCCCTCACAAACTAGAGGACGTGGCACGCAACACAAAAAGCAATTACATTTTGGATCAGGCTGAGCAGTAACACTATCAGCCTAACAACATTATCAGTATTTACCTTGTTAAATGCATATCCAAGGACACAGACTTGCTCATTTCTCTTGATATCTTGCCTGATTATCTGCAAGCAAATGGATAGGTTTTTTTGTTCTACCTTTCCAGACCAGAAAAGGCACCAAAATATACAGAGGACTAGAAAAAGGCAGATGTTTCTCCTTACAATTGCATTTAACTTGAACATATTGCACAGAAAAGCCACAGAGACTCTGGCTGACATATCCCATGCTTAATTATGTGTTTCACATTTATAGGTCATTTAGTACTCGTTCACATTATAATTTTGCTGTGTGCCATAAATGTAAAACGAGGTTTAGTGCTTTTTGATATATGATTTCAGTTTATTACATTTCCATAAAGCTGTCCAACATTTACTAAGATTTTGTAACTTTATTAAATGATTTTCTTCAACTACCAAAGAGATGCCATCACCATAGTAACAAGTGTTATTTCCTCTATCCCATTTTCAGCTTTCTTTGGTTTCATCGAAGTGGCACATTTTCCATTAAACTTTGCAGGACATAAAGTCGTTAAGGTGACAGTTGAGCACTATTATGGCTGTAGTAAGAACATTGACAGAAACTTTACCCTTGGGCCATTTGAAACAATTATTAGGAAAAGCTTCACGAGATACCGAATGGCTTAGAAAATTCAAATTTGCTTCTTTAAGCAGATGACAAAGGAAGAACATTTTTGAAAGTTCAGCTTGCCTCTGGACAACTCTCTGAGCTGTAGCAACCAGATGAGCAAGGTAATGTCTCCTTTTCAGTGTCTTAGAAGCAGCCCTAGGGACCCCAGATCCTGATCTTGCCCCAGGGTGCTCAGCGTTAGGAAAGATTTGCACTAATGTCAACACAAACCTCTAATCCCTGTGTTGGTTTCTATCCCCTTCTCAGGATTTAATCACAATCTGTAACTACAGAATTTTTTAAATTTATCTGTGTATTTGTTGACCTCCATGCTGAATCAGAGAAGAGCAGTAAGTTCCATGGGGGTGGGTATCTTTTCTGCCTTTTGTCTTATATCCTAATCATTAAGCATAATGCCTGACCCTTGGGTTTAGGTACTGAATAAATAAGTAATTCAAGTACATGATGTCATTCTCCTCTCATGTGTAGAATCCTCACCCCTGTAGATCCCCAGTTATCCAAAAAAATGAAATATTTTACTTCAGGGGGAATAAAGCTGCAATAAGCTTGAATTAGATTATTATAAGACTTCAATATGCAGCATCTTTTTTTTTTCAATTTTTTAAATTATTATTATGTTACGTTAATCAACATACATTAAGTACATCATTAGTTTTTGATGTAGTGTTCCATGATTCATTGTTTGCGTATAACACCCAGTGCTCCATGCAGAACGTGCCCTCTTTAATACCCATCACCAGGCTCTTTTTTTTTAAGCAGCTGTTATTCCAAATGTACTTTATGCATCAACCACTCTTGGGCTAGGATCCCTGTCCCTATTCCATCAGCCCCTCCCTGATGACATGGCCCAGACAGATTGCTTTAAATGGCAGATATCTCCGTCTTCACTAATGTTGCAAAACAACCTGCTCCTGACTCAGCTTATCCCCTACATCATGGCAGCTTGATTCACTAAATGATATTTCCATAATGACATCTTTGACTACAGCAGAAAAACATACCCATTTATCCCACATAGTCTACGTGTGAAAAATATTGGTTTCCTGCATCAGAAGTTATGATCTAAAGGTCTCAAAAGAGAGAGAGCAAGAAATCTAGCCTTGTATTTTCAGAATTATTTTTCTAATCTAAAGAAAGATAACTCTTATTTAAAACCAAGTATTGAGTCAATATACTTCCCAATTTCAAATAAAAGGGAGAATATTTAGATACCAATAAGTCCATTATGAGTTATCTTCATGTGGGAAATTCCTAACTGTTCAAAACAGTGGCCATACTCTTGATCTAACTGTGGAATCCGCTAGCAGGGTCAAAGCGCAGTGCTAAATAGGGCAATCCTAGGCTCCATCCCCACAAGCACCAGTTGGCTTATTCTCCTTCATGGTCATAGCTGCAACCCTCATTTAGCAGTCACTCTATTCCAGTGGTCACAAAGGGAATCTAAACAGAGAACATGGCTAGATAGCATGCCAACGGAATGTTCTCACATTTGAGTCACAACAAACCAGAAGAGCAATTTTCACATAAGAAGGATGGAATGTTAGCTAACAGGTTAATAGTATAATCAATACAATAAAAATGTTAATAAGTAATTCAAATTGCATTATTTTTGGATCACATGAAGATGAACATAAAAGTACTGGAAGTATCAGTCCTGAGTGTTATCCTGTTTCAAAAAAAAAAGATCCCATATATGTGGTGTCTGAAGTTCAAATTTATAAATAGAACATCCAGATAAGGGAACTGTAATTAATTATAATGAACATGCCTTATTGGCATTTAGTTATTGATGTTTAATGAAAAGACAACAGATAACTACATAATTTCAAATACAGGAGGGAATTATTCTTCAAAGAACCAACTTGGGATATTAATTATTCCTTTAGTATCTTATTTTCAAAAGAAAAGAGTACTTCCGTTTCTTTACAACTTAATGAAAATACAATGTAATAAAACAGTTAATTTTTTTATCCTGAAATTCCCTCAGTCTGAAAATCAATATTAATTAAATATACTACAGTAAATGGATTCATAATAGAGAAGTACTCAAAAAACACAATCAACTATGGCCAATCCTACAATGTTTATTTGCTGACATATATTACCACGATATTGACAATTCAGCAAAAATGTTCAACAAGAGTCTTAGAGGGATAGAATAATATATATCTTGCAGTGAGTTCCATTTCCCTTTGATGTAAATGTGTATGAAGCCGACCCACTGCACTTATTCATCGAGCAAATATGCATTGCCTCACCACTATGTATCAGGTACTGTGTTGTGCATAAGAGATACATAGTGCAAGTGTCCCAGTTCACAACCCAGGGGTGAAGATAAACAGATAACTAAGAGCTACAATAGAGTGAACTAAGTGCTAACAGTGGTATCCATGGCACAAAAGAGCACGGGCTTACCTATGTCAGGAGAGGACATTAGGGTAGCATCATGGTAAAGAGTAAACTGCAACCATCCCACGCTTCTATCACTTTCTAGCACCATACAGCAGGTTCCCATATGATTATCAGCAGAGCTGTGGTGGGTTTTGACATTTCATAGTAAAATGAGATAATTTTTAAAAAATTAATTCATTTCCACAAAGCTAATTTTATGCCATTTGAGGATTTCTCTTTCATCCTGAGATTGTGTCCTTCTAACTTGTTAATATCTTTTCTCTCCTGAAATCGTGGATAATACACGATAGGGCTGCATTTTCCTCCTTAACTGGTCTAATAAGTAGTGGCAACTCTATGTGAGTTCTCCAAAATACTTCTGCAATTTTCCTTGTCAGTGAAATTCAAAAGTCCAGAAACCACTCTTAGGGAGCACGACCAGTTGGACCATGAAAATGGGAAGTAGGCAAGCTGGTTGATTCATCAGTTGAGTGTCAACAGTAAAAACTTTCTTATGCAATGTGATCTGGGGCAGTAGTTAGTGAATTTAATCCAAAAACCAATTAAGATGGAACATCGGAAAATGTACATATTTTGAATCTTTTATGTTTCAATTTAAGATATTTGTTTACCTGTGTTAATGTATAGGAAGGGTCTTTTCTTTGACTTTGGATCTGCCAATGATTAGTGTTAAGTAATCCTTCTTGTATGAACCACCTCCAGAACTCAGGGTCCAGAATGTACCCTTTTATTTTTTTAAACTGGCACAGCAATCATGAAGCAAGATGACTACACAGTCAATCTAGAAGTTTGCGAATTTTCCCCTCAATTTTTACAGGTTATCTCAAGCTTCATTTGATAGGTAATTTTACACTCAACCTATACTGTCTCAAAATATTCCATTTTGTTTTCACAGCAACAGTTATCTTTGTGCACTAATCATATAACTAATGGAACTCATTAGTTATATGATGTTCATATAATTACAATTATAACTAGATAAGCAGATTTGGGAACAAAGACAGCTCACCCTTGGTATGCATGCTACTAGCAGGTGGTGACAAAAGTGCCTGGACCTGCCAGAGCAGGACTTCTCAACTCTCACGTGGAGGCGAATTACCTAGAGATCCCATTAAAATGCCGATTCTGCTTCAGTAGGTCTGGGGTGGGGCAGAGTCCATAGTTCTAAATTCTGAGATGCCGCTGCTGGTGGGCACGGACCACACTCTGAGCAACTCCACAGTGGTTCCCGGCCTTGGTGGCACATTGGAATATCACTTGAGTCCCACCCTGAACGATTCAGATTTAAGTGGTCTACAGTGGGCCTAGGAAACAGGATTCTGAAAAACTTACCAGATGACTGAAACATACCAGCATGTAGCCCGCTAGCCCAAACATTCTATGGGGTGTGAAAATCGGAGTCTCTTTCACAGAGGGAATGGAGAGTGTCAGGTACACAGTGAGTAAATCTGTTCACTGAAGTTAATGAAGAGAACTACTACCTATTAATCAGTGGATGTCATTTTCCTACCTGACATCCCTTAGGTGCAACGTGCTTTAGAGTGTTTTTGTTTTGTTTTGTTTTTTAATTGACTTCCTTTCTAAGCCTTCTGGTTTCCCCTATATAAAAATCCTAGGGCTTGGGGAAAGGGAAAAAACCAGAATAGTTAATGGTACCAACACCTGATATCCATGAAGCTAGTTGGAAATTAAATGTGCCTGTCCTCTTGGCTTTGGCTTGGTGTAGCAACTACATAACAGTTCACAGGCACATTCCAAAGGCTCCATCTCCTAGGGGGACCAATCTAATCTGATTCAATATTAAAGGTTAGGAAGTAGTGACAGAAATACAGAAGGCTAGAGAGGAAGGCACAAGAGGAAAAATGAGGGAACTTCAAGTTTAATAGTGGCCATTCAATTTATGACGCAAAGATAAAATACAAGTAACATGAAATTAGAAATCATCATCTGTGGGCGCCTGGGTGGCTCAGTTGGTTAAGCGACTGCCTTCGGCTCAGGTCATGGTCCTGGAGTCCCGGGATCGAGTCCCGCATCGGGCTCCCTGCTCAGCAAGGAGCCTGCTTCTCCCTCTGACCCTCCCCCCTCTCATGTGCTCTCTGTCTCTCTCATTCTCTCTGTCTCAAATAAATAAATAAAATCTTTAAAAAAAAAAAAAAGAAAAGAAATCATCATCTGTGAGATAATAGTTATTTCTTGTAAATATGTATGCACGATCTAAGACTTCTGTGTGGGGCTTGTTCAGCCATGATTTTGGTCCCTTGATGAAGAGCTGGAACACACCTGTGTTCATTTGTTTACAGACGGTCAGTGGCTGCTCTCAGGCTGTTTCAGGCAGAGTTGCATTATGACAGACACCATACGTCCCACAAATACTAAAATATTTACTATTTGGACCTTTACAGAAAAAAACCGATGACCTCTACGTAAAAGAACCACCATCAAAATTCCTTCATCCCCATTACCAACAAAACACAGAGTCTTACTGACAACTCCACACTGGAGCACTGCATGGCTAGTCCTGAAAACCAATAACATTCTCTAAGCTTCATTAACGATCCCTCTTTAAATCACTTAAAATCTTTGCTGAGGAGGACACTTTATAGGTTGGCCAGAATGTGCGGCTGTGAGCTTAGAAGGAAGTTGAAATGCAGCCCATAATAAAGGCAAGGCCCAGAAAAGAAAGTGGGCTCATGAGGAATCAAGCTCTGGGTAGTGATGTAGGTCCAGAAATGGATTCTGTTCATGATACCCTTTCGGGCTCTGTTTATGCCAAGCTATAGATCTTTTTAATGCAAAAGCAGTTATTTCAGCCTGAGGTCCAATCTTTCAGCAGGAGAGTTTCTAGGCACTGTTTCTTTCACATTATTCGAACTGGTCCTACTAATTGATTGCCTTTTGTTTAGAGTCCAAAACAGAACATTATACTTTTCATCAATTTTCTCAGCAGTCTGCAAATGTACCATTTATTGCATGTAAAATTCTACTTAAATAACATTCAATCATCTTTCGAACAAATTTCAATGAGCAATGTTCCTGGAGATGCTTAACAACCTGTATGTAATGCCTATTCATTGTGGGGAATGCTTTTAATGACAAATAGCCAATGCAGGAGCTCTTTAGGCTTATAATTTCTTTAGATGAATTTTCTCGACAGTGTTGAAAAATGAACACCACTATTGCAAATGAGTGTATCATGCATTCTCAGCAGCTATTCTTAAAGCTGCCTTTGTTCAGACTGTATGAAATAGGATGATAAATCAATTACATAGTGGGTTTTTTGGGGAGGGAAATATAAAAATTCCATAGAGCATATGTATCAGCATCACATTTAATATATTTATATTTTTATTTAAAATGCATTTCATTGGGTGCCTGGGTGGCTCAGTTGGTTAAGCAACTGCCTTCGGCTCAGGTCATGATCCTGGAGTCTCGGGATCAAGTCCCGCATCGGGCTCCCTGCTCAGCTGGGAGTCTGCTTCTCCCTCTGACCCTCCTCCCTCTCCTGCTCTCTGTCTCTCATTCTCTCTCTCTCAAATAAATAAAATCTTTAAAAAAAATAAAATAAAATAAAATGCATTTCATCGAAAGCTAGTATTTGTAATTTTTGCTCAGTGTTCCCCAAATGATCAGGCTCTAAAAATGAAAGTATCTGTTATTCAAATTTGGTTGTTGCCACTTCTTGAGGTGGTGCCTGATGGGATAATTCATCTAATTGGCCCTAGGATATAGACCTCATTACTAAATTGCTCATAGACATATTACACTGTCTATGAGGAAGTATTAAAAAAAGGAAGTATTTTAAATAAATTACAGGTGATAGAATACACCAGTTTCTCAGCACCAAAATACTAGCATGTACAAAAATCTATTGGGTACAGAGAAGGGAAGGATCTATTCAGCCTGAGGTATTCGGAAGGCTTCACAAGGAATTGACATTTTAATGGAGTCCTGAGTTCAGCAGGGAGAAGAAAGCTAGACACAAGAATTCTAGACTGAAAGAACAATATGCACAAAAGCAGGAAGACAAAAACAGTCATGCATGATCAGGTACCATGAGAAATTCAGTGCAGCTGACATATGAACTGAATGGAGAGGGGGGGTGTAGAGGGGACAGGTGAATGAAGGAATCTTTGGTTCAAGAAAGGCCAAGTAGCTCAGACTGCCTTTGATTCTTTCCTGCCCTTTTTATTTCCAGCAGCATGAGATGGTAGAGAGAACACAGTCTTCCTGGTCAGATTTTGTCACTTCTCGGTCATTCAACCTTGGGCAAGTGATCTGTTGGGGTTCATTCATTAAAGTGTTGATTCAGAGACCTGCCTAATCAAAATACAAGTTCCCAGGCCCCCTCCCACACCTCCTGAATCACACTCTGGAGGTGGCCCCAAGAAGCTGTGCATTTTAAGCTCCCAGTTTGTGAATCACCACCTTAAATACAATATTATGTGGAAGAAATCACCTTTATTAAAAATACTCTAAGTGGGAGTTAGTTCTTTTGTCCTTCTTTCTTCCAAGGAGGAAATAAAGAGCAGTAATCTGAAGACTCTGAAATATTTAAAACAGAAAACCTTTAAAATCCCAATTTAGCTGGCTTGTGACATTTGCAGGGGGAGGGAGAGATTATCCAAAGGTAAGAGACTTTTCTTTCTTTGAAGCTATATTCCTGTGATGTGAATCAAACCATTCATGCAGAGAACAAAAGCACTTTTGACTTCAAGGGCCAGTTAAGATGGTAACTTAAATAAACAGGGAGGAAAAGAGATATGACAAAAGGTCAGCTTAGTCATAGCTTCTCAAGCTTCAACCCAAGTAGTGCCTAAGGCTGAACAGCTAAATTGAGTTTGCAATTATCCACCCTTCCAGAGGTTCTTGGCCTGAAGTCACCAGATCTGTAAAGTCAGTTCAGAGGGAGGTCTGGGAGCGATTTTCAATATCTCAAAATTTACAGTGCAGTGCTTCTCAAAGGATGGTTCAAGAAACATGAGATGTGAACCACCTGAAGAATGAGGACAGGGCTTATTACAAATGAAGGTTCCTATGTCCTAAGCCAAAAGATGATATTTCAGAGGGTTTGGTATAGAGCTTGGAAATCTGTTATTTCTTTTCAAACACCAGGTGATTTTGAGAGAACTCTTTTGTAATAAGGTTAACTAAAATATCCCCGTAGCATTGCAATTTTCTCTGCTTTAGCTGACATGATCAAGTTAACTTAGCACCAGCTAATCAGAATTTCTAATAATCAGATGCAGGTCTTTCATTAATAAAAGTGGGGAAATAAGGTATTATGTAATAAAAAACCATTTACTTAGTAGTGAAAATCTATCAAAATGTGGGTCAATACAGAAACTTTCTTTTTTTTTTTTTTTAAGATTTCATTTATTTATTTGATGGAGAGAGAGAGACAGCGAGAGAGGGAATACAATCGGAGGGAGTGGGAGGGGAAGAAAGCAGGCTTCCTGCTGAGCAGGGAGCCCAATGCAGGGCTTGATCCCAGGACCCTGGGATCATAACCTGAGCCGAAGGCAGACACTTAACAACTAAGCTACCCAGGCGCCCCAAGAAACTTTCTTTCAAAGGAATTCTTGGTAGTAAAAAATTTGAAATGACTTACATTTGACAGTTCTCCTCCCCCATTCTTGGCTGTATATATTTTGTCTAGAATTTTGATAGTAGAAAAATACTAGTGAAAGCAATTTTCTCCCCTATTTTCCCACTCAACATCCCTTCCCTTACCCCTGCCCCACCACGTGCCTCCTTTTTTTCAAATGAAGACAGCTGCTCTGGTTGACATCTCAGCGTGTACCTAGGGTCCTATAAAGGGACCTACACTTCTGAACATTTCTCTGGAGAATAAAACACCAATGACTTTCCACCAATTGGAATAAAAGTATTTCCAGGGCCAGCTTTGTTAAGGATTTGGTACACAATTCAGGAGTGTCTTCTCCTAATTTCCATTATCAGTAGAATGGCTTTTGGGTGTTCTAACTTGAGCAGTTATGGAAGGAGAGAGAAAGGAAGAGAGGGAGAGCTAAAATTTAATCCCATATTATTTTTAAGCAGAGTCATGTGATTCTATGAACGTAAAATATAAAACACAAGACTCCATCAAGTTCAAAGTCTTTAAAATTCAATAAAAGGACATTTACATAGTTAAAAGCTGAGGAAGTACAACATCTAATCAAACAATGTGGGGATTATAGATTTCCCTGAGCATAAAAGATCCTGACTATGAAACTACCTCTTCTTTTGCAGTTATGAATTCACTGACATAGCAACCAACTATAATAGGGTTCCATCAAGGTTGCCAAAAAGAATCTTTTCTCATTATGCAACCATAAGTTAATAGCAAAATTACATGGAAAGATGTTTCCAACTGGCTTATGTCAAACTGGCTAGGAACAATCATGAGTTCCTTTTTAGTAAATAACAGTAGCAATAAGCTACTCACCTACAACCTCACCACTATTCTATTGCAAAGGTTAAGACTCAAACCAAATTCTATCACACATACAGATACATTTAGAGATAAAGGGGAAGGGTTAGCAAGATTCATATGCTCTTCAGTGAAGGTAAAGTCTGTCTCAAATGTTTTAGCCAAACCACATACTTTTAATAATTCCAATTCCACATATAAGAATGTATTTCTGTCATCCATGATGCTAACAAGTTGCTACTTCAAAATATTTCTATTATTTTGTGAATTAGACCAAATGTCTGCTGTTGATTGGAGATAAAGTCTGTGGGATTGGATCTCTCTGACCACATGTGTACTGACAGGACTTGAGTGTAAATACCTGCTCAGTGCTGCTCTTTATCCTGAGAATTTAGCTTAAACTAATAGCCACACAAATATGCATGCTTACATCTCAAAATGGGGAAGAGGAGCATGATGTAACTATTTCCTTAGTGCTAGTAAGTATATTTTAATCTTATGAAGATTTATTTATATATTTTTAAGATTTTTTTATTTATTTGGGCTGGGAGAGAGAGTACAAACAGGGGGAGGGGCAGAGGGAGAAGCAGGCTCCCCGCTGAGCAGGGAGCCCAGGGCATGGCTCCATCCCAGGACCCTGGGATCATGACCTGAGCTGAAGGCAGAAGTTTAACCAACTCAGCCAGCCCCTTAATCTTAGGAAGATTTAAAATTAAGTATAACATTGTGCATCAAAACAAAAGAATACTATTCTGTGAAGAAAGCTGTACATATTTGGAATTATTTTTGGTAGGTAATGTTTAATAAAATTTATCGTATTAGAATAACAGGTCAGCCTGTTTATCCCAATTTTAAAATATGTATTTGAGAAATTGATCTAGATTTGCAAATTTAAGTTGAAATCTTACTAAGTTTATATACAGTATTAGAACTTTTAAGTAGATTTAAGGTGCCATATTTATAAATGTACTTCTTAGATTTACAAGAAGTACTTAAGTACATAGAAAGCTTTGACAGCCAGTTAAAGTCATTTAGAAGGGCTCAAATCTATTAAATGTAACCTCAAATATTTAAGGGTATTTAAATGACTAAATTAAATGGGACAAAATATTATTCAAAGACCCCATCAAAGTAGTTGCTAAAATTCACTAGATAAAGATTTTCAAAATGAATTAAAAGCCAACAGGACTGGATTTTTTATTTGTAACTTTATTAAATTGAATATTAATTTCTATGAATTAGAATTAAAATTGAATTAGTTTTTCCTGTGTACAAAACTCACTTTCAAGGCTGGTACTTTTTGGTAAAGTTCATTATTAACATCATTGAACAAACTCTCCTTGTCGCCAAAGATGATTTACGCTTGCATCATTTCTCACTTATTAATATTAAAATAACTCCTTTGGGGCCTAAAGAAAGAAGAGTCAGGGAACTCCATTCTGTGGCCTGCAGTGAGTCAGGGTTTTATTAGAATCAGCGTTTTAGAACTAGGCGAGGGTGATAGAGGTCATCTGATCCAATCTATCGAGGAAGAAACAAACTGAGACCCAAGAAGTTTGACTTGTCCAACACACTCTATAAACCAATAATGGAGCCAGGATCAAATACAGGTCCCATGACTCCCAACCCAGCATTCTTGTCAATATTAACAAATATTTATTAAGTGCTTACTATGAAGGAGGAACTGTTTCTAGACCCTGAAGATATAGCAGTAATGAGGACAAACTTTTAACTTCTTGGAAGATGGAGACGATAAACACACATATAAAGGAGAAAATGTGAGTTGGTGATAAATGTTCTAAAGAACACAAAAGAAGATGTCATGAAGGAGAGTTGTACACTCCACCGGTGGATGAGGGTTGGGCTATGATACTTTTATTTAGGTTGGTCAGGAGGAAAGTCATCTCCACAGTATTGACATTTGAACTGAATAGTGAGAGAAGGCTGTCAGGCAAAGAGTTGTGGGAAGAATATTTCAGTCATTATAAAGCATGGCAAGTACAAAGAGCCTGGGGGCAGAGCAGAGCCTGGGAGGTAGGAAGAGTGAACACTGAGACTTGAAGGCAAGGCAAAATTGTTTGGATTTTATTCTGAATACATGATGGGGCCATTGGAGGATGCTAAGCAAAGAGTGGCATAAGCAGATTTGTCTTTTTAAGGGATCACGCCAACTGCTGGGAGGAGAGTGTCTGTAGGGGCGTGAGAGTAGGAACAAGAAAACCAGTTGGGAAGCTGTTGCAATCCTCCAGACAGTATGGTAGTGACTTAAACAAGGATGGTAGTGTAGGAGATGGGAAGAAATAGTCAGACTCTGAATATATTTTGGAGGTAGAATCTACATTGCTTTTCAGTGACTGAGAGACATTTATTGTGTTCCTCTGATGATATCCTCATTATGGTGAGTAACAAGGTAGTAGTGAAATTGCTCAAAATTTGGGATCCTCCTATTTTAAACTATCATAACAGAAGTTTTTAGGTTAATTCCAAATGGACAGATCCCCAGCCCCAGACATGGCCAATCTCAAATCCCCTCATCATTTGAAGACTTCTAGGATGGTGGTAGTGCCTGAGAGCTGTATTTTATGTTAATTGCTCAAGAGAAAACTAGATAAAGCAAAAAAGGCATTAAGGAGAGACAGACCTGGATCCAAATCGTGGCACCAGCTCTGTGATCTTGAGCAAGTAACCTGATTTCTTTGAATCTTGATTTTATTGTATACAAAATGGGCAGAGTTGTATGAATGTTTTAAATATCTAAAATACCTTGCCCAGTGCCTGATTATGCTTCTACCAGGCATTAAAAAAGGGCAGTTATTACTCTTAACTTGTTCTCTGTGACCTCTTTCATTTTACTAATACCAGAACCAGGTGAACGTTAGCCTTTTGAACTCAGAAGTGAGTATATAACATAAAGGCACATTTTATCCAGTCTTGGGAGATCTCAGTAAAACTGTAAATATCTTCTGCTATGTTCACAAATATTTAAATTAGATGGGCACTTATCACAGGCTGGCCTGAAACTGTGACTTTATTTAAAGTTGGTCTCCTGAGGTTTTGAAATTGCCTACAGCCCATAATGTTAAACATCTTCTTCATTAAAACTTTCATTCTGAGAAAAAGAATCTAGGATAGGGAAAAGCCAGAGTGGGTCCCCTGACTGTTGAAATTTTCTAGAGCATAAAACAAGGGTCTCAAGGTCAAGGACCATTTAACTAAGTTTAATAGAGATATTTTCAGGCCCTCATGTAAATCAAAAACCACTAAATTAAATATATTTCCAGGCATACTACTCAGACAGGTCAGTTCGGCCAATTCAGGCCTCTTTTCCCAGCTGAACACCTACAATTTGTCATATGTACTTAAATGCTCCCTTTCTGGCATCTTCCAACTCTACAATTAAGAGGAGAATAAATCGTATGATAATGTGTTGGCTCTGTCCACAGATATCACAACCCTTAGTCTTCAAGGTCTTTCATCAGACTCTGGCCTTTTAATTTTTTCTTTGTTTTCTTAAAGGTCAAGTGCCTCTGTTTCTTACAGACACCAACAGCCCTGTCAACTGCATGGTTAATTTTCAATTGTATGTCTGTTAGACTTTCTTGTCCCCCATCCCAGAGCTCCCCTTCCACTTAGGGAACTCACACATCTTTGATCTTTTAGGAATCTTGAAAACATGATTAACTAACTCAACTCAAATACTGCCTAAGCATATACGATATATTAGGAGGTGCACTGAGATCTTTTCCATTTCAGTATCATAACACTAAATCAGCTGTAGGAAACCAGCAGAGCGCAATGACAGTGTTACACAATTCATTATCACTCTGATTCCAGTATCTTATGGGTCATATCAAATTAGTCAGTCTATATTGGTCATTACTTTTTAAGGTGGTTTTTAGTGAAATTCCCCCCAAAAATACTGTGCAGAGATTCTATTGTTCTGATAGTTTTTAAATATATCCTATGCTCTTTTGCACAAAAATAACATCTAATATTTACATGGTATGGACTATATATTGGGCACTGTTTTGAGAAATTTATATATATTAACTCACTTAATAATCATAAAAATTCTGTAAGTGAAATATTATTATTATCCCACTTTACAGAAGGGGAATTGTGGAACAGAGATTAAGTAATGTGTACAAGGTCACCAGTTATGAAGTGAGACTTAGTCAGACTGACTACATAAATTAAGCTTTTAGCTCCTACACCAGGGTTTCTCAATCTTGGCACTACTGATATTTTAGATAGGATAGTTTCTGTTGTGGGAGGCTGTCTGTGCATGGTAGGATGTTTAGTAACATCCTTGGCCTCCACCCACTATATGCCAATAGCACCACCCCACCCCACTCCCTGGGTTGTGGCAACCATAAATGTCTCCAGATGCTGCTTAATGTCCCCTGGAAAGGGGGGGGAGGGTCAAATCAGCCCCTACCACTGTCCACTAGGAATCACTGCCCAGCACTATCCTGTCACTACACACAAAAAAGCAAAGATAACTATGTTTATAGTTGCAGAAGAAAAGTTAAGAGGCTTGTCCCTGAAATTCAAGGATTAATATCATCATTAATGAAATAGATCCTCACTCAAATAAAATTATTATCAACCCCAATTCCACTCTCCTTTTCTTGTTCCTTCTTCTCGTTTCTCTTCTTACATTGGGAAACCACTCATCTAAGTTCCATAGGCTGCTAAGTTGGTCATTTCACTCTTTCCTTCAAGTCTATGACTGAGACAGTGAAAGAGGTGCATAGCTTTTTAGGCAGTAACTGAGGCGGATCTCAAACAAAACAAAACAAAACAAAGAACAAAAAGAACACCACAGGGTACCTCGAGATCCTTTCATGATCTTGAAGGTATAAGAAGCAAGCACCAATAGAATTTCATTCCCTTTCAGAAAGGAAACTTATTTTCATCTTTGGAACCATAGCAGGTTATTGCTGCCTTGTTCTCTAAACAGTGGAGTAAAAATTGTATGGTTTATAGGAGTCTAAAGATTTATGTGCTCACCTGGTAGAGTTCAGACTCTCTGTTGTCTGCAGGCAGGTATTGGGAACTTGCCCCTTGTTCATACATCTTTGACGTTTTATGGGACTAAATAGGTTGGGTTGAAAATAAGAAAGACTTTTCTTAGCTTTTCAAATCTCCATAACCAAAAGGATGCCTTTGGTAGTCTTCAAAACTCCTGCCAGAGTGAACATGTCCCATGGCCAATGTTTGGTGAGTAGGTAGGAGACCGCACCTGATGGATGAACAATGGTGGAGTTGTTTCATGGTATGTGTTTTCCATGGACTCAACCCAAGCAAATCACACCATACATAAACCACCAGCCAATGTGATATCTTTAAGAAATCAGACTATGCTTATCTAGAATAAAAACATCCAACCGCATGTCATCAAGCTTTTGAAAGCTCTTACACTGTTAGAATTTTTCCTTGAGGTAATGATTTTGTTCGATATTGATGCAATATGCATTTATTGAGTATCTTGCCACGTGCTTGGAACAATTACCCTATTCTCCCCCACCCACAACTTCTCTGGCAGCTACTATGGTGAAAATTTCAGTGAGGTAGAAATCAAGAGAGCTCAGGTTCCATTGTTCTGCCTGCTAACAATAAAGTTGCAACCCTGAGTGAGCTACTTAACCTCACTGAGAATCAGATCCTTCGATCTTAAAATGAGGAGGTTAGGTTGTTAGATAAACTATAAGGTCTTCTACAACTATTGAGTTCTATGATTTTCTAAGTTTATTTTTTAGCTGAAATGTATTGAGCTCCTATTACGTGCCATGTACTAAAATTCTAACATTTAAAAAAATTATTTATTTATTTATTTGGCAGAGAGAGCACAAGCAGGGGGAGCAGCAGGCAGAGGGAGAAGGGAAAGCAGGCTCCCCGCTGAGGAGGGAGCCCAATGCAGGGCTCAATCCCAGGACCCTGGGATCATGACCTGAGCTGGAGGCAGATGCTTAACCAACTGAGCCACCCAGGCACCCCCAAAATTCTAACATTTTACGTGTATTATCACATCTAAATTTCACAACTACCCTATAAAGTTGTTCCTATTATTTCCATGCTAAGGATGAGGAATAATTCTATTTATTCAGTTCAGTGCCCTGCTTCATCAAGAGGAACTCTACCATTCTGGTGGTTGGAGAATCACACTAGACAATGAGCAGCATAAGAGCAGATGCCCTGGCCAATTCATTGACCTCTGTCAGCACTTATCACAGGGCCCAGCATACACAGAAAGTTAATAAATACTGATCAAATATATAAATGAAAGAATACAATTTAATGTCATTTTTATCAAGTATATCAATAAGGATGGGAAGGTTTCGTTTGCAAGTTTAGAACCCATTCAAAAGGTCATATTCTGGGTTTTAAAACAATTGAGGATTTAGTTTTCATAAGAGTTTTTGATAAGTATTGAGATTATCCTTTCCCAGATTTTTAAAGATAAATGCATGATGGAGGAATTTTAAAAACAAAATATTCGTCATGGCTTCTCACTGATAACTCTAGAATGTGTGAGAGTTTTCATTTTTCTAATCCTGGTTCATACACTCAGGAAGTGTAATTTTTGTGGGACTGTATTTAACTGCAATCTTATTTTGCAGAATCCCATACTCTAAGCTTTAAACTCAATTACTGCTCACAAGCCATGCAATCTTATATTGAAACTTTTCTTAGAAAAGATGTACATTTTTGTGGCTATCTCAGAAATCACACTTTTATCAGATAAAGTAGTAAGGCTTTCTGATACTTTTGGTAAACACTGAAAAGGAGAAAGTATTTTAGATGAGGAAAAAAAATCAAGTTACTATAATGGTTTATTTAAATTCAAATAAAATGTTATTCTGTTCTTTTGGTATGCCTGATATATTTTATAGAAGTAAAAAATAAAATGTGTCAATAAAAAAGTTCAAATGTGTCAATAAAAAAATTCATCATCAAATGATGAAAAAAGATTTTTAAAAAATCAATGATTTGTTGTTATTGTTAATTTCTCCTGTTATTTCCATTTGGGAGTAATGACATAAAGAAAATATTTTAGGGTGTATGTCAAGGTAAAGTTCAAAGTTAACCACTGCAGAATAAGCATTTAAAAATAGTGGGAAGAGTAATGGAATGAGTAATATCCAGACTTTATTTCTAAGAGTTCATCTCAAAAGTTAAAAAATGGTCAATCCAAAGTGACTCTATATTGTCAGTTCTTATAAACATGTACCAAAAAAATGAAGCCTGTTGCATTCAAAGACGTGTATTCCTAATCTGTAAATTTTTATGCAGACATACACCTGTATACCACTTATGTATCATGTAGAAGAGTGACTAAGATACTCACAGGGCCCAATTCCTTCATACCAAAGTTTTTTATTCCCTTTAATTTTGATGATAACCCACTAATCAAAGTTGTAAAAGAAAGCAAAATTCAAAGCTAAACAAGTTGGCCTTTGGGGAAAAACCTGCTCTACTGTATTCTTCCACAGAATGCTCAAGCTTTATCTGGTTCACTCTCCAAAGATTCAGTCCTTAATAAAGCCATTTTTCTTAGCCGCAATGAGCCCTTCCACATTTTAGGAAAACCTAACCTAGATTTCCTGCATAGAAAATGTTTAATAAAGGATTTGGATCTAATTTAAAGAAACCTTGAAAAACAGCTATTTTCTACTTGCCCATATATTTAATCATCTGTTCCAATATATTTACTGGCTGCCTTGTATTACAGGTGCTAGGTGTTTTAAGTACAATGATGAATAAGACACAGACCCTAGTCTTGAGATGATAGAAAAGATCAGTGAGGATAGATCCAATTGCTATCCTCAGTGATAAGTACTATGACATGAACTGGGCACCTTGCCCCAACTTCTGGGGTCTAAGAAAGTTTCCCAGAGGAAATGGCGTCTATGTTGAAATCTGAAGGACCAGAAGAAGGATTCTAGGGGAAACTGGGGAGAGGTAAGTGGGAGAAATCCAGGTAGAGAAGTTGTTTCAGGTAGAGGAGATAAGACTGTCAGAGGGAGGATGATGCATTCCAGAAACCACAGTCTTTTACTATAGGACAAGGAGATGTTGGCTCCCATTACTATATCCTATTTATAACCTCTTTCGAAGTAGACGGCATACTTGAGATAACTTCTGTGTAATTAGGCTGTATTTGAACAATTTTTTTCTTAGTTCTCAAATTTGGTGACCTATTGTTTCCCCTTCATTCACCTCATGACGTGCTCTCCTTCGCCCACGGACCCCTACAGTCTGGCTCCTTGAAATCTCCAGTTGCCCTCTGGCTACACCATTCTCAACACTGAAGGGCCAATGAGACTGGACAGGAGGGTTGGTGCTATCACACTGGCTTAAAGTTCAAACCCCAGCTGCCAGCATTTCTCTGGCCCACAGAATTCCATTGCTCTCCTAGTAGGAAGAAAAGGATTACAAGATTAACTTGGTGATACCATTTCCAGCCTACCATATATAGTAAGAGGAAGCAACTAAATGTGACTTCTATGACAACCTGTCAGTGTTCAGGCCAGACTCCCTACTAGGATGCCTGCCTGGAGGGAGGGAGCGGAGATATTAACCATGTAGGGGTTTATTATTTAATATTCAAGGGGTATATTATCACAGCTGAGAGCTACAGAGGCTAATATCCCTGTTAGCCTCCTGGCACAAACACCCACCACGGTGGGAATGAGGCACGAAACAGTTGCCCAAGTAAAAAAGCCAATTATCATGGTGACTGTGCAAGTCTAGCTTCCACAGGTAATGCAGAGAATCCTTGAAATGAACAGAGTCAGTGTTAGGAAACACTCCTAACCAAGCCACAGCTAGCCTTGATTTTAGCTGGAAGGGAAAATAAAAAAAAAAAAAAGAAAGAAAAGAAAACGCGTATGTCAGAATCCTATCTTGTTTTCAAAGCTCAACTATTCCAAGAAGCTTTCCCAAATGTATGCAAACAAAATGGTTGTCAGCAATATTAAATCACAAAGGTTTCTTGGGTATCAGAAGAAAAACAAGGCTATTTCAAGCTATTTCCTCTGCTAAGGGAAAACTCAAAATCTCCACTGGTCTTCTGAGCTCATAAATGGGTAACGAGAATTTTATTCAGATGAATGTTTTGAGGTTTGGGGTTTGCAAAGGGCTTACAGTGGAGTTGATCTGTGTACTCAAGAGTGAGGAGAATTTGGCATCCCTAGGAACTAAGGAGTGTGGAAGTAGAACTAAGTCTAGGAGTCAAGGCAAATTCTCCAGCTTCAGAAAACCATTACAGGTGGAGATACACTTTGAGTTCCTGTTTCTCTTTTAAGAGAAGTCTGTTGGCTTGGCGGAAAATAAGAGCCATGGATCTGGGGCTGAGAACAGCAGGGAAAACCAATGCTCTGAGGCAGGATGGTCCAAAGAACTTTTAGGAATGGGAGTGTTAATATTCCATTTTAAATAGCTTGCTTTTCTGCAGTGTAAACCCCTCCTCAAAACTTCAGTACCCTGTCTATAGAAAAGCTGTGAATGAGTGAGTATTCCTGTGGACAGTGGAAAAGGAGAATCAGCTCTGTGTCTGTGTTCAGGTGGAACAAAACAAGAATGGTACAGTCAGGAGAGTCTAAAAAAAAAAAAAAAGTCCATAACATAAGCAAAACCTCAGAGTCAGAGATAAGGCCATGAGACATAAGCCCTCTAGAAATTTGCATATGTCCTGTGTCATGAATTGGACTTTCTCAATTCTAGAATGGGGTATAAAAAAGGTAATCTTATCTAGATTTTAGGGACAGGGGAGCTGTCACTCAGGCAATATAATGACTCTGCTGAGGTCTTTATCATATGATTTAAAGGATGCAATAAGAATCTCCTAGTCAAAACATCTAATAATTCCTCATGGCCTCTGACATAGCCTGAAATCAACATCATCATTATTCCTTTAGGCTGAACCATTAAAGTCTTCTGTTAAAATGCAACCACACTTTCACATCCATTAGAATGACTACTAACAACCAACAACCACACAACTACAAACCAGAAAATAACAAGTATTGGTGGGGATTTAGAGAAGTTGGAACCCTTATGTACTGTTGGGATTGTAAAATGATGCAGCCATTATGGAAAAAATGGTATGGCAGGCAGTTCCTCAAAAAATTAAAAATAGAACTACCATATGATCCAGCAATCCTATTTCTGGGTATACATTTGAAAGAATTGACACATTCTCAAATATTCACATATCCATGTTAATAACAGCACTATTACAATAACCAAAAGAGGGAAACAACCCAAATGCCCAACAATGGATGAATGGGTAAACAAAACGTGCCACATACATACAATGGATACTATGCAGCCCTAAAAAAGAAGGAAATCCTTCATATTCTCCAACATGAATGAACCCTGAGCCAGTCACGTAAGGACGAATACTGCATGATTCCATTTACATGAAGCATATAAAGAAATCAAATTCATGGATATAGAAAGTAGAAATGGGGTACCAGGGGAGGGAATGGGGGAAAATGGGAGCTATTTAATGGATACAGTTTCAATTCTGCAAAATGAAAATGTTTTAGAGATCTGTTTCACAACAATGTGAATATACTTAGAAATACAAATTATACACTTAAATATGATTAAGATGGTAAAATTTTTGATGTGCATTTTTTACAATTTAAAACAATGCTCCACACTCTCTCTGGGAGTGGAGGGGGCCTTCTAAGGGCTTGAGAAGGGTGCAAGAAAAGAGAGGGGCAACAAACAGGCCTGAGAAAATGCACTAAAGATACATTTTCTTTTGCTTCTTCCTATTTTTCCTAAATCTGCTATCCTTGGGTGACCTCAATAACATGCAGGCAGGGAGAACTTGCCTTTGCAAAGGCTGCCCTGAGAGACACTAAGAATAACACGACTTGAAGGGCCCTTCTGGCAAGTGCATCACAGCTGAGTTTCCAGAACCACAAAGACAGACTTCAAACTTCTTCCATTAGCTACGGACACACCCTGCTGAACTTTGTGGACCCAGCTGGTGGTTATTTTTAGGCATGTTCCTCTTTCCATGACTGACTGGGAACTGTGAAGTATGGACGGAGAACTGGGTCTAGGAGCCAAGGCAAAGTCTCTATTTTCAGGAAACTATTACAGCAGGAGAGAAACTTTGGCCCAGAAGTCTTCAGGGTTCCTGTCTCTCTGTTAAAGGGTGGAAAGTCTGTCAATCTTAATCAGGAAAACAGACGTGAACCTGGGGCTGAGGAAGCCCTGAGAACCTATCAGCCCCAAATGGCTTAGCTATGTATCAGGAGCCCTGGCAAATGAAGTGTTGGAACTGTTACCTTGATGCTGCCTCCAGTGGGGTGATTCCTCAGTGATGGGCTCTCAGAGCCCTGCCCGGGCCTGCCCAGCTGCTCACCCACCCACAGGCAGGACTCCAAGCCTCATGTTGCTCATCTTGCTTTTCTCTCCAGGCCTTGCCCACACTGCACCAAAGCTAGCCTTGCCTACCATGGAGCTCTGATGTCCTCAGAGGTGCCAGGCAGAGAAGCTTAGTGGGTTCAGAGAGGATGTACAGGGTCTTCTGAGAGCTTTCACCCAGTGAATACAGTGACACATGCATGAACTTCAGTCCATTCATTCAGGTATGTAAAAAATTATGCATTAACTCTTTTTGCTTTCTTTAAATCCATTTAATTCTGACTCCAAGTCCCATTCTTATGGGACTGTGAAGAAGTTAAACCTTGGGCTTTCTTGGGGCTCCCTCCTGCAAAGATATAAAGCCCTGGTGTCTTACCTAGCTCCAAGGTGGGAAGGTCCCTCAGATTGTCAGGCATGAGTCCACACTAGATGTGGCTGAGAGACCTGTGGTCCCTGGCTCTGCTACTTCTTTGCCAAGGGTGGAAATCTTATGTGGGCTGGGAAACACAGTGGTAGAACCCAAGCCACCTAAGGGCACCCTCACTGTTTGTCAACACCTCCCTCCCAAGACCTTGTCATCCCCTGAGTAGAGTGCAAGTCCTGGAAGCAGGATCTCTTTCTCCTTCCCTTCAGTCATGGGAAATCTCTCCTTCCAGTCTTACTGCCTCTCTCCCACTCCCTAGCTCATCCAGGACAACCTTCAACCATTTAGGATTTTAAGACAGAGCCCTGAATTTCATTTAAGCATTTCCTACTTTACACCTTGACAAATCCCTAAGATAAAGAACCACAAAGATTAGCCAGTTTAGGGGTTCGGATCTGCATTTGAAATAAGGCACAGGGAGGTTAAATGACACACACAATATGTTGGAGGCAACAAGAAGCCTGACAAGAAGCTAGCTGCTGCTTTTAGGCAAGTGTTCTTTCCATGACACCACAAAACGGCAAGTGAGAGAGTCTGCAGCAAATGCTGGTTGTGGAACCAGCACACAAGAAACTGAAGGCTCACTTGTGTTTTATTATCAACAATGGGGACGCTGAATAAAACCAGTTAGTGGTGGGCAGAGAGCCAGCATTCACTTGATTAGGTCTTCATTCTTGTGGTTACAAGCCAGTGCCATCCAGGGAGAGCCTGAACCTGGAGGAGAGGCCATGCTGCCAATGCAGACAGCACCTGTGTTTGCCTATTTCTACGACCCATTTTAAGCAAACAAGCAGTGACTTGAGGGAGGCAGGAAAGAGGACTCAACCTGGTGTCTAGTAAGGCCAAGTTTTGCTGGGCACGCACACTCCTTTTTCTCTATCTGGGAATAGATCACTTGCACCTCATCAGAGGCTCTCCTAACTAGATTTGATAGAAAATTACCCCATTCAACAATCCAAAATAAAAAAGGCCAGTAGTAATAATAAGGTTTAAAATGAGACTCAAGAGAAATATTTACTAATGTTTGCCAGGTTTGAAAGGTAACACGTTATTTTGGTATCGTTGAAAGTCTCAGTAATAACAATGATGAAAAAATACTTTTTCAGATGTGACCATAATTTCCTAGTAAGTTTAACCCAATTTATGTGCATTCAGAAAACAACATATTAAACGTTGAAAGGAATAAGGCACATAAGGCAAAAGAGATGCCATCAGGAGAAGGTCAAGTCATTGACAGACAAGAGGCCTGTCAGAGTACATCCTTCTGGTAAAATGAACATGGTCTGATGCAGAATCTTCCAAACTTCATGTCATGAGTATTGCAGAATCAATTTAATGAGTTTTAACCAAACTTTTCTTTTCTTTTTTTTTTTTAAGATTTTATTTATTTATTTGACAGAGAGAGACACAGCGAGAGAGGGAACACAAGCAGGGGGGGTGGGAGAGGAGAAGCAGGAGAGGGAGAAGCAGGCTTCCCGCAGAGCAGGGAGCCCGACGCAGGACTCGATCCCAGGACCCTGGGATCATGACCTGAGCCGAAGGCAGACGCTTAACGACTGAGCCACCCAGGCGCCCCCAAACTTTTCTAATAGTATAAAATAGAAAGGAACTGAATGACATGGAAAGAAGAGGAACTGAATGGATTGGAATGGAATGGAGATAGTAAGGTCTGTAATTTACATATATAATACGTATTAGTATGTATAATACAAAATGTAATCATCACTCTGGATCGTGGTCTAAAATATTTGAAAGCTGTAAGTCGAAGGCACTGGTTCTTAAACTCCTTCTAACCTCAGAATTTTTATTGGAAGCCTAATATATAAAATAGACTCGAGCAAGCCTGCTCTCACTGAAAGCATTGGGAAGAGAGAAGATTTGGTTCTGTTACCTTCTTCCTTTGAGAAGAGTTTGAAAACCACTGGTCCAGAAATTAGACTTCATTAGTTCTCCCAGTATAATCATCAAAATTGATGCTTAATGCTGAAGTTTGAAGGAACCGATAATAACATCTCTCCCACCTAAATTCCCAATTAATTTAGAGAGACAGTGGAGTCAGGCAGATGAGGATCAAGTACCAACATAATACTACTAAAGGCTAGGTTGGTGAATGTAACATAGGTACATGGCATCAGTGGGTTCCTAACCTACACTGCAGAATTAAACAGCCGTATGTAGTCACGGCAGTGCTAGAAACCTGGAAGGCCCCAATCCCCACTCTACCTCCCACTCAGAGGCAGAGGCTCTGGACAGACAGGCCCATCCCAAAAGCAGATGGGAGGGAAGGGCTAAGCTAGGCAAGCCCGGCTGAGAAGAGCCAGGAATGGCACATTAGTTGGTATCCCTCTACAAGGGAATAGGAAGCAGGTGGAAAGGAGGTTTATCTCCGTAACACTTAGCAAGATGAAGTAAACTTCTCTTTCATGGCACTTCCTGAATCGGAATTAATGTCTGCCTCCCTTGATAGACTATCAACTTCTTGAAGGCAGAGACTACATCTGTTCTATACACTGCTATGTTCCCAGAATCTAGCACACATTAGATGCTCATGAATGTGCTACATGAGCTCCATGAATAAAATTAATGTAAAATGAATAAAACTAATGCATAAATGCTATCAATATAATAAGCAGAACACCAATACCACATCTCTAATATCAAGGTATTGGAAAACTGAATCATATTCATTCAATGGCAAGCAAAACTGACCAGGCCTACTTTTGAGGGTATTCAAAGGATTACCTTGTTCATCCTTGGTGAGCAAAGAAAAAAACTTGGACACTCAGAGAAAAAGAGCAGTGAAAAAGTAGGAAATCCACTCCCATAAGAAAGAAAAACAAGAGCAAATTTTCCTTCTTCTGGAAAGTCCCCAAAGAAGTCAATCAGGTTCTAACAGAGTCCTTTCCCTCTTGTGGTCTCAAACAAACTTTGCTGTGAGTTAAACTGCGAATCACTTCTTTCCTCTTCTGTGGGAAAACAGCTTTGATTTATTGGGCCTGGCTTTTAACATGGCTCCTGCCTTCCAAATCGACAAGGTAGAATAGCTGTTGTCATAATCAATGAATCCACAGGAGTAGATATCTCAGTAACAGGAATTGTCGCCATGTTTCTCCATGCCACAGACCCATACTTCTAGAAAGTAACATGTCTCCAGCCACTGAAGACTCTCATTAACAATGGCAGCATGTGAGGTCCAGTGGGAATATAGTGACACTAAGAACAGCCCCCACTAAAATCTCTCCTTTATTCATCCCACTAAGGAAATTAAAATTCTGATATTATTTACTCCTTTGAGGGAAGACTATAAAAACTCCTATTAACATTTAAACACATTTTGAGGGAATGATTCTGTTTGACCTTTATATCACACCCATTATGGATTTTTAGCCCATCAATAATGATTACTATTGCTTTAATTTTTTAAAAAGATTTTATTTATTTATTTGAGAGAGAGAGAGAGCATGAGGAGGGGGGAGGGGAAAGGGGATGGGCAGAAGCAGACTCCCCACTGAGCAGGGAGCCCAACATGGGGCTCAATCCCAGGACCCTGAGATCACGACCTGAGCCCTGAGATCATGACCTGAGCTGAAGGCAGATGCTTAACTGACTCACTGAGCCACCCAGGTACCCCATTACTGTTGTTTTTTTTTTAATTATGTTATGTTAATCACCATACATTACACCATTAGTTTTTGATGTAGTGCTCCATGATTCATTATTTGCAATATAACACCCAGTGCTCCATGCAGAACGTGTCCTCTTTAATACCCATCACCAGGCTAACCCATCCTCCCACACCCCTCCCCTCTAGAACCCTCAGTTTGTTTTTCAGAGTCCATCATCTCTCATGGTTCGTCTCCCCTTCTGATTCCCCCCCCTTCATTCTTCCCCTCCTGCTATCTTCTTCTTTTTTTTTTTTAACTGTTGCTTTAAACAGAAATTAATCTTATCCCCTCTACAAAAAAGAGCAACGTTTTAATAATGACAATAGGAACACTTATTTCCAACATAAAAGCACCAGACTGAATAATAAACTAAAAGTTCAGGACAGAAGCTACCTCTGGAGGTGAGGCATACAGTGAAGAAAAAAGAGTTTGTATATTCAGGAGTCTTCCAAGTTAATTATAACATTATTTTCCTTAAACTAGATGCATTTGTGGCTTTTTGTTTTGATGTTATTCTTTACCCTTACATTTACTGAGTTACTACCTATATTTTTCAAAAATTCTATTTCCAAACAAAGCAGTATGTTGAGAAAAATGAGACAAATGTAATCTACCAATCTGCGTCTTGTTGATAAACTCTGCCATTCATTCCTCAAATATCTCTAGTGCTTACTATGTGCCAGGCACAGTGTTGGGTTTTGGTAGTAGAAGCCTGAATGAAAACAGTCTTTGTTTTCAAAGAGTTCTGAGTCTAGTTATCTAAAAATTGACACCTACTAAGAAATACATATACATACATGAACATGAACCAATCTGATAAAATTCAGAACACAAAATTAACTCAAAATTAATTCCTGGATTCCTCTTTGAGTACTCTATGCTATATAATTAATTGGAGGAATTTTGCACAGACACAGAAAGAGTGAGATCAAAATTATAAGCTGACAGCTCTAAAAGTCAGGTCAGCCAATTTTCTAGGTCACATCTGGAGCTACAGGGTACCCTTCTGTGCCATGTTGTCTCTTTTTGACACATGATGGCCCAAATTCAGAATTCTAAGAAATAGCACCATACCATCAGGAAATACTGGCCAGCTCATTGAGAAAACTTGTACTTTTTGCAATCATCTCTTAAAATATACACCCATTTTCCACAGCCTTGAGAAAATGACATATAGTCATTTAAAAATAGGATGTTTAGCATGTACATGCTAGCTCATCTCTATTAATCTGGAAAGTCATTTCCTTTTCTTTGAACTGGTTTGATCTGCTTTGCTTAAGGGCCTCAATTCCTTTCTTTCACCTTCATTTTAGAGCTGCTGGGAAAGTCAGCCCTCAGCCCACACAGAGGTTCCAAATTATCTTACTTCCTTCCTCACACATACCACATTTCATGCCTGTGCCATATAAGTCAATGTATTTGCCAATTATGCCAAAACTTTCAGACGAAGAGGTGTCAGATTACATTATAAAGAGATAAGAAAGATATCTAATGTTCTAAAGTTTTTAAAAAGAATTCAAACAAGTCAGTGTTGTGAATCTATTGGCAGAATAATCATTTTATGGTTTTTTTTTTTAAAGATTTTATTTATTTATTTGACAGAGAGAGACACAGCGTGAGAGGGAACACAAGCAGGGGGAGTGGGAGAGGGAGAAGCAGGCTTCCCGCCGAGCAGGGAGCCCAATGCGGGGCTCGATCCCAGGACCCTGGGATCATGACCTGAGCCGAAGGCAGACGCTTAACGACTGAGCCACCCAGACGCCCCTAATCATTTTATGGTTAAGTGGGAAATGCCTAATAAAGATGTAGCTTAAGAGATCCAGGAAAGTAAAGCAGAAAAAGCACGGGATTGAGGTTCAGGGATACTTCTCTTAAGTCCTCGTTTTTCCAATTTGTTAGTTATATGACACTGGGCAGATTCTTCACCTTTAAAATGAGGTTAAAAAGTGATATCTTTGATGACTAAATGATGTAATAAAAGCCCATGAACACTCAGCAGGAGATAGGTGTTTAATAACACAATTCTTAGAGATTTTCGTATTATGATACTTATGTAGGGACAATGTTGAAATATCACTGATACATGAAAATTTGAAGGAAAGTAATTATCTGGCAAAATTCCTGTTGCTGAATTTTAAGATGCCCCAAATCAATTTTACAACCCAACATCTAGTGTGTAAGCACTAAATTATGTCAATTGTAGAATACCATATGGCAATGATTTTTCAATTTTAGTTTGTACATGTACATCAATCACATGGGAGTTTGTGAAAAATAGAAGGTTCGGGTTCTCTCCCTAGAGAGGCTGGTTTAATAGGACTGGGGTGCTTCAGTAATTTGCATCCTTAATGAATTTCTAGGTGATTCTGGTAGAGATGGCCCTTGACCAAATTTTGATCAATTTTAAAATATTTAAAATGTATTTATAATGTATTTACAAGAGAATTTTTAAAGAAACGGCTCAGATTAGTCATTACCTCCCATGCTAAAAACTATCACTCCCAGGACATCAGTGGGAATGGTACAAAAAGGACCCCCCCAAAATCTGCTCCAAGGAGAACATGGGAAAAGCATATCAAAACCAACTTTTTCAGAACTCTGGAAATTAGCCAAAGGCTCACAACAATCAGAAGAGTGTTTAGTCAACAAAAAATGGCTGCATCTTGATAAGAATAGCAAGCTTTGTCAAGTTTTAACTTGCCCTATTCCCATTCCACCTTCCTGAGCTCTGCAGTAGCTTTGAAAACCAACAGCCTCACAATAATTGCAACCATGAAAACCAGCTACAACAAGAACAACTAGACAGAAGACCAAAAAGAAAATGGAAGTCTCAATTCACTCATCTATAAAATGACAAGAAATTATCTCATCATTCACTGTGAAGGTTAAGTGAGATAATACATGGCATACTCTGAGCACAGTGCCTGGGACATGGTAAGTAAATAGGAAAGATATTAGGAGAATCCCTGTGTATCTAGTAATTTTCCATAGCAAATGTGGAGAATTTTACAAAGTAGCTTATACATTGTCATATATTCTTTTTGAGTTAAAACCTAAGGTTATTTTTTTGTAATAAGGTTCCACTGTGCTCGTAGAGACATTCCTGCAAAGTAGCAGAGTGAAGAAAGAGTCTTCCCCACAGTGATCTCCACTGCTGAGTTAGGGGAGAGGGCAACATGTTCTCTAGTGAAAGAACAGACGATCTAAAGAGGATGTGATTACTCGTAGTACTTGTAGTACCATTTGAAAAGAAAGAAACATCAACCTGAGAGATAGGCAAGATTTCATTATTTATCTGTTTTACCGGAGACTACCACTGTCCCAAGAGGTTAAATCACTTGGCTAATATGTAGATTCCACATCTCATTCTTAATCTAGTGTTCTTACACATTTTGTCTCTCCTTGATCTTTTATGTCATTCTAGAAAGAACGGACCTGATTTCCCTTTCATCTCAATGACAATGTTAGCACTCCTTGAAATATCAAAGTTTCTCCTTGTCACGGTCCTAGTAAGCACTGAGGAAAATACTCTTCAAGAATTTGAGATAAAATTTTTAGGAAGCATCCAAAATTGATTTTTATTTTTCTAAGGCTAAGGTTAGGCAAGCAATATATTTGAAATTCTCCTTTTTAACATCCAAATAAGATCATTTTCACACCATTTTAGCTAAAATGTGAAATTTTTACTTGAAAAATGAGGTGCCCACTGTCCCAAAGGAGGTAATCTATGCTGAAAAATATCAGCTTCCCTCAAACTTATGTCAGAGTGTCCACTAAAGATTTCATGGGACAATATCCAGATGCTAACTGGTAGGTATCATGGAATAAAAAATGATCTCATTTTCACTGGAGATGGGGCTTAAATAGTTCAATTATCTTAGCAAACTATTCCATCAAAAAATCTGAAAGTAAAAATAAGACCTGGTGTTAAAATCTACGATCACCATTAAAGGGTAATAAAAATATTATTCAGGGATTCAGCAAGTATTTGAAGATAAGGATGCTTAGACCTTATCAATTAGTTCACTTATAGATGTGCTTCCAGGTCTTTATTTCTTTCTATATATTCAAGAAATAATTTTTAAGAATCCACTATATTTCTTCTTGGGAATAAAAAGAAACAAACTACTGATACACAAAACAATGTGGATGGATTTCAAACGCATCATGCTAAATGAAAGAAGTCAGACACAAAGGACTATCCACTGTATGAGGCCATTTATATAATATTTTAGAAAAGGTAACAGCATAGGAACAGAAAACAAATTGATGGTTGCCAGGGGCTGGGGATGAAAGCAAAGTAGGAAAGTGACTACAGAGAGGTGCATGAGGGACTTTTGGGAGTGATGTAACTGTACTTTATCCTGAGTATGGTAAAAATTACATGACTCCATACATCTGCCAAAACACATGAAAGTATATGCTTCAAAGTATAAATTTTATTGTTTATAAATCATTTTTCAACTTAAAAAAGAAGCAGTCATAAAATCCCTAGCTTTAGCCTGCCTCCCTCACACACACAAACACACCAAATCACAAAGAACCTATCATAGGTCAGAGGTGAGCTTAGCACTGACAATGGAATGTGAACAAGATAGATTCCCTGATCTCAGGAGCCTATATCTAGACAGGGAAATAATCTTTTAAAAAATAATCACAGGATAAAGTATATAATCACAAATTCGAGTAAGTACAATAAAGAGGGCAATAAGAATAGTTAACATAAAGAAACCTAATTTAAACTTTTGTGGATTATATGTGCTTTGGTTTGAAATCTTTTCTAAATGGTAAGACTTGTTTCCAGGAACTCAGGTTTATCTAGATCTCAGAAGAAACATGGGTCTTTGATTTAGTCACTTGGGTCTTAGAAGTGGGGAAAAGCTACAGTGAGAGGGAGAACAGGGACAGTCCGTTGAGCCAAGAGAGAGTCTCTTTATATTAAAATTCCAGGACACTTCCACTCACCAGAAAGCTCCTGGACAAGGGAACAAACCTGTGTGTGAGATTGTTACTCATGGAAAGCGCAGGTTTAATTAAGATCATTTGTATGTTATTAATAAAAATGTGTAATATTTATGAGCTTGATTCTTGTCTGCTCCTTGCCTCTCATTCTATTTAATTAGCTGTGTGTAGGAGGTGCTGAGTTGCAAGAGCCCCTTTATTTTACAGTGATATTCCCAGTACAGCTTGAGATGTGTTTGAAACATAACAAAGAGAAAATTAAACTGTTCCTTTGGCCCTAATATAAAGGGAACTCTGGGCTCACACCTTCACTGAAATTGCTCCTGCAATTGAATTACATTCTATCCCTGGTGGTTAAGATGAGAAAGAACTTGCCCCATGAGTAGAATATTTTCAGCATTACTGGAAAAGAAAATTCAATCCTTTACTGAGTATTATAGGAATTAATAAGAACACACTTCAAAAATCACCATATAAATATGCACACATATTTATGCACATATGCACATATATATATCACACACATATTTTTCAGAAGGAAAGAAGAAAATTCAACTCTCAATATTTGTAAAATTAATTAATAGTGAAATCTTTACTTCCAAGTACTTTAAGCAGAAATTCACTGTAGAAGTAGACCATAGGAGTATAACTGTGATAATAGCTAACATTTCTCTGGCACTGTATGCTAGACATTGTTCTACAAGCTTTACACATATTAACTCATTTTAAGCTCTCAACACCCCTATAAAATTAAATACTATTATCACCAGCTTCATTTAGCAGATGGCAAATGGAGACTTGAAGAGGCTAAGTAATTTGCTCAGATCAAAAGTAACTAAGAGTAGAGGTGATTGGGGTGCCTGGGTGGCACAGTTGGTTAAGCGTCTGACTCTTGGTTTCAGCTCAGATCATGATCTCAGAGTTGTGAGATCAAGCCCTACATAGGGCTCCATGCTCAGCACAGAGTCTGCTTGAGAGTCTCTCTCCCTCTCCCTCTGCCCCTCCCACTTGTGCATGCGCACGCTCTCTCTCAAATAAATAAATAAATCTTAAAAAGAAAAAGAGTAGAGGTGAGGTCAAATCTAACCTATTTGAATCCTCCCTAGATGAACCCTCCCTGTATTCTTTTAGCTATGTATCAATTTCATCAAATAAGTATAGATATGTGCATTTTTTGACACCCAGAGTAGTTTTGCTTAATATTAAGATCGTTATAGATGTGTACATTCTAAATTTCTACTATGGATTACTGTGGTTTCCTCCTAGTCAGAGATAACTTTCTTCTTTATAAGAAAAAATATGATCTGAATAAACAAATGAACAAAACCTTTGGATATATAAAATAGTATTTTTGAGCATATTTATGAATTCAAACAGTGGAAAATCAAAGTTCCCTGAACTTTTTACATGGTATTAAGTATTAAAAGAAGGATGGGATAAGCTGGACACAGAGGTGGGTAATGATGACGTTTATTAGATATGTTACCATTTTATTTTATAAATAACAGACACCGCGTTCAGGTATTTCTCCATCTCAGTGTGGACCTGCAAAACTGAGTCCCCTCTCTTTGATCCCATCTCCCCACCTCCCACCTCGCAAGCTGTTTTCAGGCCACGCTTAGGCCTGAGGATGTTGTGGCCAAGGCTTCTCAAATTCTATTCCTTAGCTCATTTTCCTGCCCTCAATAAGACCCATTGGTAGGTGTGATCCCTTTGCCCCTACACTCTCCTCCACTGGTTTTTCAGGCTCTGCTTACAGTTCCCACTAACTACCCACTTCAGATCACCAGCCTCCCCCTGCCCTCCCACAGAAGACTCTACAGTCCTCCTGGATCAAGCAGTGCCTGTGTAGCTCCCTGGCTCCAGTTCCATTTCTGGCATCTCAGCATTCTATCTTCCCATGAAGTTATACAACAGAAAAATCATAGCCCAGATTTAAAGTTACATTTTCTCATGTCATAGGAGATTAAACACTGCTCTTGAATGACAAGTTCACTTGGATGTCATGCCCAAATCCATATAACAAGCAGTGGCTACTGAGCTTGTAGGAAGTGGAAATGAAAGATATCAAAATAGGGTGCCTGGGTGGCTCAGTTGGTTAAGCGACTGCCTTCGGCTCAGGTCATGATCCTGGAGTCCCTGGATCAAGTCCCGCATCGGGCTCCCTGCTCGGCGGGGAGTCTGCTTCTCCCTCTGACCCTCCCCCCTCTCATGTGCTCTCTCTCTCTCATTCTCTCTCTCAAATAAATAAATAAAATCTTAAAAAAAAAAAAAGAAAGATATCAAAATAGGAATAGCAATGCAACATATCTAAAGCCTCTGGCAATGTTTGGGGATTAAACAATAGATTTCAGCTGACAAGAAATAGGTCCTATTTGTTGAGGACTAAATAGGCATCAGCACTGTTGTCAAACAGGGAGTTAGTGGATCTTAAAACAAAGTAACAGCCTTTAAAGTGTTTGTGTTTAATTGGGAGAACACACATGTACAAATGACAAAATACAGCAAAATGGCATCATACAAACTAAATATATAAGTGTTAAGGACAAAGTGTTGATTAAAGGGTCATGAGGCTACCCAGGCTTCCAGGAATGGTTAGGTTTTGAAACAAGTTTTGAAGATGGTAATGGAAGGCAACTAGCAGAGAAGAAGTGGGAAAATTTATGCAAGAAGATGTTCAGAGACTTGACCCAGTAAGATGGAAATTTTGGTAGCTAATTGTTAGGTATGTAAGATGGTTATTTCAAAGCTGCCAACAGCTTTTTATTTGGGTTTGGTTTGGTTTATATTTTCATTCAAAGTGGGTAGGGGTGTATTCTTTTGTCTTGGAAAAATTTCTTACTTAGAGAATTATGATTATATAAAAATGAAGCCTAAATTCAAATCTGGAATGGAAAATATGAGACTGTAAATAGTAAACTGCTCTGCATGATTTTGCGAAAGGTTATCACCATGGACTGAAGTGCCTCTCCTAGAGAAGAAAGGATTTTCTTGACTTTCTAGAGCAAATGAAGACCTAATGGCCAGGGCTCCAGGTAGGAGGAGCATGGTCAAAGGCCATGGTGTGTTAAACTGGTCCTTACAATATGGTGCTAGGACTGGGCTTAGGGGAAGGTTGGAAGATTGAGGTGATAATAAGGTACCTCTTCTAGAGGTCTTGACCAATAAACTCCAGGGCTAGCTAACATCCTGTGTAGCTCCCTTTCTGATGATTAATTCTCTTCTATTATTCCCCATTGTTGGTAAAGTTTTGTAAACTACTTAGCCTGGTCATAGAAGTGCTTGGAAAATGAACTGTGTCCATGATGAGACTTAACCAAAGTGAAGAGACTCCCAGAGGCCTGGAGAAGCAGTTGTGAAACAACTAGAGTCTACTGACAAAGCCAGACAGAAAAGAAGCATGTGAGAGCCCTTTAAAGGCTAGATTACTTCCTGATTTGGGGATGGAAAGGGGGCTTATAAGTTGTTATATTAAATAATTCACTGTAGAAGTAGACCATAGGAGTATAATTGTAATAATAGCTAACATTTCTCTGGCACTGTATGCTAGACATTGTTCTACAAGCTTTAAATATTATTTAAATAAAAGATATTAAATAAATAAATTAAATAAAAGATACTCTCTGGAGCCTGAAGAACTTGGGATATTTCAGGGTTGATCACATGTGAGATGACAGAAGTCCAAATTTGGGGTTTTATAAATTAAAAACCTAGAGATGCACCACTCACTGGAAATCCTTAGGGATGAGCATGAGCTACTTGAACTTAGCTGTAATTCGCTGTGACACCCAGAGCAAGTCAGGTAACTTCTCTGAGCCTCAGTTTTATCATCTACAAAGGGAAAGGAATTCATGTCTAAGAAAACTGTAAGATCAAAAGCTTTGCAATTCTGTCTTCTTGCTCCCTCACCTTGATGCTCTATAAAACAGAAAACCTAAAGAAAAAAATAGAAATCAAAAGCTATGGAAAAAGAAAGTCATTGCTGTAACTATCAAGAACCCAGATGGTCAGTAACTATATAATATACTACCATGCCATGTTTTATTATGGTTATTATAGGCACATTATTGACCAACCTTCTTAGGAATTCACATTTTTTTAGTGACTAGACCATCTCATCCCCAGTATTCTCTTCTTTTATCTCACAGTACTCTTGCTTTATTTCATTACTGTCTGTCTTCCTGATTAAAATATAAGTGCCATGGGAGTTTGTCTATTTTCTTTACTGATGTATTTCCAGCACCTAACACAGTATTAGGCACATGATGGCTACTCAATAAGTATTTATTGACTAAATAAATAAAGAGGAAATGAATGATACTCCCTATGTCTTCACCCTTTTAGGAAATCAGACATTGAGCGGCACCTGGGTGGCTCAGTTGGTTAAGCAACGGCCTTTGGCTCAGGTCATGATCCCAGGGTCCTGAGATCGAGCCCTGCATTGGGTTCCTTGCTCAGCGGGGAGCCTGCTTCTCCCTCTCCCTCTAACTGCTACTCTACCTGTGTGTGCTCTCTCTCTCTGTCAAATAAATAAATAAATCTTTAAAAAAAAAAAGGAAATCAGACATTGAAGGGCTTATATTTTACATGTTACAGTATATAGTAACCCAAAATCATGGTATTAAGATTGTCTACCAATTCTTTCAGTTACCAACCATGCAAACACTGTTTCCAACAGATTTGTTTCTAATGAAAGTGTCTGATCAGATAAAGTATGGTGCCCAAGGATCACAAAAATAGTTACTTTATGAATTAATATACCTTACAATTTCTGGTGAGATTTTTTTTTCCATTCACATTTTTCTTCTTAATGATCCAAGACCTTGATAACATGAAAAATACCAGGAAAAAGTCATGCTGGGCTACCTAGGAATGAGGAACAAAGCTTAAAACCTGTTAAGGCCACCTGATTGTATCACCATCATCACTTCCATCAGTAATTAATGGCAATGAAGCTCTTAATGTAATCAAAACATAATAGTATTAATTTGAAAGACTGAAGAGCAACTTTTTGCCCAAATGAAAAGATGAGTCCTGCACCCACAGTGAAAAAGACAAGTATTCTGTTCTCTCTGTTTATTCCTAGGTCCTAAGAGATTTCAAATTCTAGCTAAAACTCTTTTTTTTTTTAAAGATTTTATTTATTTATTTGAGACAGAGAGAATGAGAAAGAGAGAGCACATGAGAGGGAGGAGGGTCAGAGGCAGAAGCAGGCTCCCCGCCAAGCAGGGAGCCCGATGCGGGACTCGATCCCGGGACTCCAGGATCATGACCTGAGCCGAAGGCAGTCACTTAACCAACTGAGCCACCCAGGCGCCCTCTAGCTAAAACTCTTAAGTGAGAGACTTCTAATGGAACTTAAATTCCTTTGAGGTCTACAAAACAATTTCATCTGATCAATAATATTGGTGAAGCTTACCCACCAAAGCACCAATTTTAGCAGTTAAAACTAAACTCAGTTTCTTCCACTTATATTTAAGAGAGAAATGGACCAGAGTTAGTGTCGGAAGAAACCCAAGGGGGTAGAAGAAAGTTGAGTAATGTCAGTAAATTTTCCAACGAGATGTAACACACATTGTGCTGAAACCTATGGGATGGTGACTTTATTATTTACAGAGATACTCTTAAAAATTTCCAACATCAGCTCTGAAAGCACTGTGGAATAGTACTACTGGGGTAATCGCATACTCTGAAACATTGACTGAGCAGGCATGGGAGACAGCTTAACAGCTAAGTTGCTGGTGTACATATTTTCATGAGTTGGGCCCAAGGGTTACATTGATAATTTAACCAAAGACTTTTTGTCCTTTTCACAGCTAAACTAATGCTTCATATCAAAAAGATTTCTTCTCCTAGCCCCCAAGTTTGTAAAGATAACTTGTTTAGATAAAAGCAGTAAAACTCATTATAAAAAGAAGAAATCAACATGTATCCATAAAAAATTTGTTCTCTCATTCAAAAACAATTTCCCACTCGGTTCCATCTTGTATGGACATCTTTCCATGAACTGTGAGTCTTTCACTGTCCATAGACACAATTATACACACACACACACACACACACACAGTACCTAGTACCAGCTAATACCTGTTTAGGACTTGAACTTCTTAAGGACAGGACTAATATGCTTTATGTCCAGACAGAAAGAATACTCAACCCTTATAATAATACCAAACATCAATTTGCCATTGACAGCCTTACTCCTGCCCTATTTTTAACTATTGACCTTGGTACTTCTTTTCCCATTTTCACTTTATCCTGTAAACTCTAGCATCTGTATAAATTTGACTCCTGACAGCAGTGACTCCAGTTCCAACCTTAGTTTCACATCACTTAGGACTCCACCTCTCCTGCTTCACTCTGTCCCCATAATGTCTTTCTGTCAACACTCAGCCTACAAAAAGGATCTGGGTTTTTCATAAATCTTATATTCTCCTATCATCTAATAGATACTTTTAAAACTTTTTTAAACTTAAAAATAGAATAAAAAATTTTTAGTTATTGGGAAGCAGAAAACATGACATCTGAATTGATGTCATTGAAGACAATGAAAATTCTAAGAATGGCTGCTCCCAAAAAGTTAAATAGCACAAGCACTGCATGTTGGTTTTTTATGTAATGGGTGCTGTTATTGTACTTCCCGAAACCATGGCACTTGGAAAAAAATATTAATTGACTGAAACACCATAAATACTGTGCTCACTAGAGAGGCCGTTAGAGCTTATATGTGCTCTTATATATTGATTACCAATGGTTTTCCTTATTGGTAATGTTTCTGATTATGATTTTTTTTTTTTAGAAAAGTGGTTAAATGTCTCTGATATCATCCACATCTGAAAAAAAAATGTCTATCCATCTGTGGAAACTGTTACCTTACTACCCTGCTGGGAATGGGTTAATATCTCATTTTCATTCAGGTGTTGGTTGAGTACTCACTATACACCAGGCTCTGGCATGCTCACTAAAGTTTCAACAATGACCAAGACAAACTGTTCCCCTTAATGGCTTTATAATCCAACAGAAGAGACAAGAAATAAAGAGGCAAAAGTAAAACAAAAAGTAAATTTTAAAAATCAAAGACAGGGCACCTGGGTGGCTCAGTTGGTTAAGCAGCTGCCTTCAGCTCAGGTCATGATCCTGGAGTCCCGGGATCGAGTCCCGCATCGGGCTCCCTGCTCCGCAGGGAGTCTGCTTCTCCCTCTGACCCTCCTCCCTCTCATGCTCTCTGTATCTCATTCTCTCTGTCTCAAATAAATAAATAAAATCTTTAAAAAAAAAAATCAAAGACAATACAATATGACATGGTCCAGTGTTAAGAAGGCACATAAATGGGACATACCCTAAGTAGGCCTAGGTCATGCTGGGTTCTGATTTACATATCTGCATGGGAAAAAATCAGGACAAATAGACCGGGCCATCAGAGCAGAGAAAAAAGTGCCTTAAGCTTGGAGAGAAAGTTTCTGTTGACTTAAGAAGGAGCCAGAAAGATGTCGACTTAGGTGGTGTCAGAGAGTAGGAGACATGAGGTACCAAGGACCTGATTGCTATAGGGCCTGTAGCAATGGTGATGTGAGGGACAGAAATGGTGACAAAAACAAGTGGTAGCACTCTGCCAGGAGTTTCATTTAAAAGGATAATACAATCAGAGACTCCCAGTGTTTTGTACCTGCTTGAAATGAAAAAATAAGAAAAAGATGTTGAGAATATTTCCTCAGTCTAGGATGCACACAAAAGGCCACAGGGGCATGAGCTAGCAAATGAGGATTCTAGGAAATATGGGTGGGGACTTGGATGGGTTATCTGTTGCTCAATCTAAAAAAAAAAAAAAGCACATATTTAACAACTTGAAATCACACCCATTTCTTATCTCACAGTCCTGCATATTAGAAATTCAAGTGGGCTTTACTGGGTTCTCTGTTTAGGGTCTCACAAGACTAAAATGTAGGTGTTGTTAGGCTGAGTT